>NW_028288848.1:383333-694166 GCF_059628265.1 Tinamus guttatus | reverse complement strand
CTTTCGAGACACGTGCATCCATGCAGTAAAATTGGCATACTGAGAAATGCTTTATGTGTTGGGTCAATGGTGGTGATCGAATTCTGGCTCTTTATATTTCTTTGGGAAGATTAACTTTTTTCTTTTTTTTTCTTTTTCTTTTTTTTTTCTTCTTTTTTTTCCTTTTGGCAAGAACTAGCTAAACGGCATTAGTATAATGATATACTTCCTACTGGTTGGAGTTGGTATAGAAATGTTTTGCAGTTCCCCTTAAGTATTTTATATCTTTGTCATATAGAGACATACAAATGAGCAATTCTGTTGTTTTCAATAGCTTTAATTTAGGTATATGCTTCTGTGTGTCAGAATTGCTGGCTTAGCAAGCAAGTGAACCACCAGGAGAAAAGTAGAAGAGGTTGTAGAGCCTGGGCCTGACATAGGGCTTAACACTACAGCTGGTGTGGCAACTATCTTAATCCAGCAGGTGCTGGCCATTTTTATGTGTACTCTGTAAAATTACTTTATTAAGGTATGTAAAAGTATTGTTTGCTAATGAATCTGTATTAGTAAGAATGAGTATCATAGACCATGTCTAAATTAGAATGCAATTCAGCACCCTGGGAGTATACCTGAAGATTGAGCCAGATGAGGATCTTAGTTATCCTTATACAGGTTGGGAGTTTTTAGACTGGTTTACCCAAGGAACTTTAAAATTGGATATTCATTAATAAATTTTGAAGTTATCTATGTCTTTTTTAAGTTAGAAACTATTATCTGGGTCATCAACTATATTTCTGTATGTTCTATATGCAATTCTAATCAATCATCTGACATTTAATCGAAAGGTAGAAATAAAGATCAAAATATATCTATTTTTAAAAGAAAATAGCATTTTTCTTTTTTATTCTTCTGTGTAAAATATTTTGCATTAACAATAATTTTACTATAAAAAAAAAAAAGATACTGCGATAGATGCCAGAAAAATTCCTTTTAATCTTTTTTGCTAAGAGCGAAAAGAAGAAAGTCTTCATTTCAAACTTAGCAGGCTTCAGTATGCTCCTAATAAATTTTTTCCTGGACTTCTATCCTTAGCTTCAGATTGCAGAGAAGTTTGTGCTGAAGTTCTAAACTCCTGGGAATAGGGACATAAAGGAGTATCTAACAAACTATTGATTATAGAGGAAGTATCAAGCATAGCTTTAATGTCAAACAAATCTTGGCTTTTAAAAAAAGTCTAACTAAACAGTGATGTGAATATCAAGTGTGGTGGTCAAATATTTAACATAGGTGTAAGACAGAATGCAACAAAGAAAAATCTTTTTTGTTTCCCCGTACTTTGGCTAAAATACAACTTAAAAGCGCATCAAATATACCTTGAAAATTAGCATTACATCTTCATTAGTTATGAAAGCTGAACATTTAAAGAAAGAAATTAATGGAAAGGTACTGTTAAATATTTCCAGTCTGAATATTTAAATTAAGATATTGTATTTTTGAGAAACCTCAGAAGGAATCACAGACAACTCTTTTTTTTTTTTTTAATTTATTATAATAGAAGGCTAAAATTCCATTTAGCATCCAGAATCTTCTGTCCTCTGAGGAGACTCTTTTGTGGAAGAAACACTTAGAAGTAAAAGGCAAGAATGCAAAATTCTAACTGGAGCTTTTAAGCGGACTTCAGATGTCTGTATCAGACTCTGTTTTCTATTGCACTAAGTGGAGAAATAAAGTGGTCATCATAAAAAACGCCAATAATATGGCAGTTTCAAGTATCTTTAAGCTCTGTTCCCTTTTATCTGCTTAAAGCAAACGTGGTCTAATTACTAGGAATGTTATTACAGACAAGAAAAAAAATAGCAAATTGAATTTGGAAATGTTCTATGACTAAAAAACAAAAAATTTGTCTCCTGCCCATTCTTGTTTGTTGAATTATACATTTGCTCAACAAATTCGTAGTTTTCTTGTCTTTAATCCATAAGGAAAAGATAAATAAGCAAATGAAAACGCATCTGTCCTAACTGTCTAGTATGTAGTAGTTCATCTCTGGGATCAGTACTCAACTTTCCCATAGGCACTTTTAAACTGTAAGTCTGAAAGTAGTAGTAGACAGGTATCACAGCATAGCATTTTGGACAGGAAGATGCAGAGGTGGAACAATAAATGGTACATGATATGTTGTCTACAGTGAGAAAGTTTAAGCACGGATGTGAGTTCTGCATAATTTAGTTTCTTGCATGATCTCTGTGCTGCACGTTTTCTCCTTCTCCATGGTCTTCTGCTCTTTTGCTCCCTGCTTTTCTCTCCTTTTAACCTTCAGATTTCCATTTACCTCCATTTGTTCAAGCTGATAGAACCTCAACACTTTTGAATTCAGTATTAACTTGTTAGCTGCCTCACTCCTTTACATTTGATTTAATTGTCATACTGGTATTTTATTACTGGCATTTTTTCCCATTTAATTTGTTAAGGGGTAAAGAAGGCTTAATGGAAAAAGAGAAAGGGAAGGAAAGAACAGATAAAATGGATGTTCAGGAAGCCTGTGCCAAAGTATTGTTGATAAATATCTCTTGAGTTAACTTCAACTTTTCTAAATAAAGGGAGGGCAAAAAGGTTGAATTAGAACATTCAGGAAACATATCTCCTTTGAGATATATTATGGATAAAGGAATAGCTTGACAAGTTAATCCTTTTTTTTTTTTTCCCAAAACATATAATAAAATAAAAGGAACCACATTCCAAAAGAATTTTGTGGAGAGAATTCCAACTAAAACAAACTGGGATGAAGTGTGATTTTTTTTGGCAAAATATGCAGTATGGGATGGTTATAATTTACACAAATACATTTTCGATTAAATGTAACAAAAGTATTTGTAATCATAAATCATATGTCTATTGAGATTAATCTTTATTAGGAAAAAAAACTATAATAATAAAATAATATTAACTAATAATATCAATTAAAGAAGCTTCATAATACATGTACCCATATTTAATATCACTCTCAAGTCGTGCGTTTATATCTAGTGCACATACATAAGTGCTTATTTAAAAAAAAATAAAATCATAAATGGAAGGTTTGTGGTAGCTGTTTTCTGACTTTATAATCATTAAGAATTTAGTTCATTAAGGAATGATAGTTAATTCCTGGGAATATTTCCTGCCATGTTTTGTATCTGCATTTAGAAATCTTGTTTCTGGAAATATTTTTATCTATTGAAAAATAAATATAATAATATTGTCATGTAAGTAAGGAAGCCACTTCTAAGAGATTTTTGTTTTTGGCATACATATATATATATAGCACATATTTTCTGGCCATGAGAAAAATTATAATGCGTAAGATTTTATGTTACTTTTTATCAACAGATGTTTTGGTTAGAGTACCAGGGCAGAAATTTCTCTCTGTTAAGATATAGAAGAGTAGGCAGTTACACAAAGCAAAGCATATATTTATTTGAACAGAGTGCTAGGATTTATAATACTATATTCACTGAATTAACTGTTCTGATGGATGTGCATTTAAAAGAGGAATTGTAGGGTAAAGTTAGCACTGGTGTGAAGATGCAGTCCTCCTTTGTGTACTTGTCATCTATTTAAGGTGCAGCACTTGAATATATTTTTATGATTTTAAAGTGAATATTTAATTAAGTTACTTGAGAAATCAAATACTTATGCTTAGTGAGGAAAACTCAATCTCCAAAAGCCACCTGTTGGAGGCTATTCTGACATTCCAATCTTGATTCCTCGTATGCAATTTTTATGTAAATATAACTTCTACAGCAAATGACCTTTGTGATAAGTTACTTTATAATGGAGCAAGGCTATTGAGTTCTGTATGTTTTGAGGGTTTTGTTTTTTTTGGAAGAGGTTTCTATGACAACATTATACATATATAAGTTAGGATGATTAATTGCTAACAGGAAAAGCCTCTGCAATTTTAACTGATGTTTTTATGCATTTTAAACAATCAGGAAATAAGGCATTGAAAAATATTTAAGATGTATTTGTTCGTATATCCTGAAATATGGCTGCTATGGTTGGCAGCTCATCTTTTCCAGTAAATGCAAGAACTCTGATTGTGTCCAGCTTTTCTTTTCCAGCTGTCACTAGCAGAGTGTCATAATGTTTGGAGATACGCTCTCTACCTGTCAGACTTTGTTACAGTTCAGTGATGCATGATGAAGTGTGAGGGACATGGTTTTCCTACACTACTAACGGTATAAATGCAGCAATGATAATTCCCAACGACTCTTTGTTCAAGGTCAGTACAAGGCAACTCATCTGTAGTGTTCAGCAGCTCACTTATTAATTGTTGGGTTCCCGAATCTGAGCCCAACTTCTTTAGCCTGCCTATAATTTTATGTAAATAGTCATGAGTACTCTAAATTTTTATAAACGTATTTTTTCCCTCCAATTTCGCTTTCAAAAAGAACTGATTTAATCACTTGAAATGATTTCTTTGTTCAAATCTTTTGAAATTAAATGCGATAGCATTAAGCTTTTGCTATTTTACCTGAGGATTAGTCCTACTGGTATTTGAAGATATAACTGAAGGGGGTGTCTCTGACTAATACTTATTCTAGTAATTTTTATAACCCTTTGAAAAATACTAAAAGTTGCTAGCTAAGGGATTATTGTAAGTATGTAAGAATAATGTACAACTAACTCATTAGCCTCATTCCTCTGTTTTGCTAAAATATGCAATTCTAGAGTTTTAACACCTCAGGTCTCCTTGGCTTATTGTTTGAGAGCCATTTAAGCATATGCTTGTGCAAGTTATTCTATTAGAATATTTTCCTGTACTATTTTTCTAGTTGCTAATTATTTAATACTTGCTAATTTACAGATGCTCTTTTATGGCACTGTTGTCCTGAAACCTTTTTTCTCCTACACTTTTCCCTTGATATCATAGTGCTATTAAGGAGATATGACTAATTGCATTGTTAATGGCATATTGAGGGATTCTAATCCTTAGATGGGCCTCTCTTTAGTTATATTTTTAACCTAAATGAATACAAATATATTTATTTCTATTTTCTTTTAAAGACCTAGCTGGTGCATGACAGAAATTTAAGCAATGGAAATTTAGTTTTGAAACAGTGCTGTTTAAATCACCAATAATGTCCTGTGCAAAACTGTTTCAGTTTTAAAAATCTGAGGGAAATCTGCTATAAAACAAATCCTTAAATCACTGTAAGGATGAAAAAAATATGTATCTTCTGTATATATCTTTGCAAGATATGGTGCAATTGTCTGAGCTGTATGTGCCTCATAAGCTGGCAGTAGTAGTGTTGACTAAGCTCCTGGGTAGCATCTCTCCAAAGTTGCAAATGAACCAGTTGAATATAGGCACCAAGGTGTCACTGTGGTTGAGGCAAAGGAGATGGAATTTCCATTCTAAAGGGCATTTCTGATACTTCTGACTTCCCAGAGTTGCTCTTTTTTTTTTTTTTTTTTTTTTTTTTTTAGCATTCTGGGTGATAGTGGGGATTTGTGATTCTTCTGATGTCTTAGCTCATCATCTGTCTTTTCTCTTGTGCTACAAAATTTTACAGGAAGGTGTCATCTTTTTTTGCACCGTGTTTTTAAACTCTAGTGAATGTAAAGGGGGAATGGTCCAGACTGAAATTTTTTAGCCAGATGCATCATACAAATACTCTAAGAAATGTTTTATTATAATGAAGTATTAGAGACACAGAAATTTTCCATGTAGGAAATTTTTTTTTTTCCTAAAGATATTTCAAGCAGGTGTATGGAGGTCATCTGTGACACTGGAGCTTGTGGTTCTTTGGAAGAAATCAGATTCTAGTGGCTATAGGCAGTCCAAACTGTATGACATAGAGACCTAGTTAAAGACCACAATCCCTTGCAAAGGCTTTTAGTAGAGAAACCAGAGTTACAAAAGCCAGCAGGTTGCATGATCGTTTTCTTTCTGAGCACTCAAATGGAAATGTGTCCTAAGGTGCAACAGTTCTCAGCTCCTGTAATGCCACTCTGTAACATCCAGTGCAATGATGTGCAAGAGATAAAGACTTCAGCTTCCAAAAAAAAGGGTCCTTTCCCAGATCTAAAGGTTAAAAAAAATAGAAAAATCTGATGCGTCTTGTCATTTCTTGCTTATGTCACAGAAGGAATCTGTTATCTGAAGTTTTCTGAAAAGATAATAACTTTGATTTTCCAGTATATTTTTGCTTTTGGTTTAATATTTTTTTTCAGTCCATATAAACATGAGCAGTTGTTGATATCAGAAGTTTCTGGATGTCTTAAAATCATACTACAAATATTAGTATTAAGTTTAGAGTATAAAATTTGCTGAGGAAATGAACTGCTTTAAGCCCTGCACGCTTTACCCTTATCCTTAACATTTGTCATGGTTATGGAAAAGCAACCTATTGTCCATTAGACATTCTTGCTATTGGAGTATCTTATTAGAGTATGAACTGAGGGTTTGTAATAGGAGGTCTGTGATCTTGAGTCATACTGTAAAACTCGCAATCATTTAGGGAATATAACAGTATTACAACATATATTAGCTTACAAATGCCTTTTATTATTGTCCATTAATGTATTTAACATGTTTTCTCCTCTCCTTAAACATTAATCTTAAATTTCTCTGGTAGGATAATAGTAAAGAGATGAAAAAAAGAGGCAGAAGAATTTGTTTAATGTTTTAAAAATATTCTCATGCAGTGAGAGGCCAAATATCTCAGTTTAGTTATCTTAGCAGAAAGAAGGTTGAGGTGATTTTCTCAGAGCTTACCTCTGCCTCTTTAGGAAGAATATTACTAGTATTAAGGAGAGCTCTTTAATTTAGCACAGAATGGTCTGCAAGATAATACAATACGCTGAAGGTTTCATGGCTTCCTACCACTAAAGAAACATGGTACAGTTCATGCCTAAGCTGCTGGGATTAATTATTTAAAATGTATTGTGGATCAAGTCAGTCTGCATCTTGTTAATATCTCCGTAGGGGGCCATTCATTTGGTCCTTATGGAGCCACTGGAGTGTCACCTTCTTGGGAAGTGTACATCATTTTTCCTTTATGCACATACTGATGTATTCTTGTATTTTCTTAGTTTAGGAGATCTGATGTGTCTCATCACAAGGTAGTAAAACTGCTAACAAGCCTGTACTACAGCTGTGATTGATTACGTGAAAATAATTGCAAGTACCAAATAACTATGATTAGTTTGTATCCCTGTCCCATGTCTAAGTAGTCTTGTCTTATGTTTATGGTCAATACAAGTCGCTACTTTTCTATTATTCTGCCTCAATGTAACACATGAGCATCAAATCTGCTTTAAACATTAGAAACTTGTGCTTATACAGCTAAGGAAATTGCCTGAATCTTTTATCAAGGGATTGTCTTTAGTTTGAGTCAGACTGTTTTCAGTGAGTGAATTGAGTGTTGAATGCCAGGTTATGTGTGTAACAATAACATTTTCACTAGTGTAACATAAAAGCCTGCCATGCAGTGACAATTACTGATCCTATATCCCATAAATTGTATTTTTTTTCTCCGTCATGTTTAGGAGCAGCTTAGACCTCTTGAGCACTTGGAGATTTACACTGAAATTATTGCCACCAAATTGTTTTTTTAAACATAGATTGCAAATCTTTTAAAGTATTAGAATCTGTGTCATATGCTGCAATTAACTTGCCATTACTTGCAGCTGCCCTTTCCAGAGAAAAGATTAGAAGATGGGAATGTATAATCAGGAGACCTCCACACAGCTGTCAGAAAAGACTTGGGATCAGTACAAGTAGTCTCAAGAGACAATTTGAAAAGCAGATTTGAACTGTGAACTTCTGTGTCAGGATTTTGATTGTCAAGGACCCTTGTAGGTCACACAACAAGGATAATGAGTGCTACGTACTTAAATGTTCTTGGACAAAAGTTTATTATATCTGCACAGCGAAATAGCCCAAATATGTCACAGTAGATTCATGGTTATTACTGAAACAATGCATTAATGTTGGCAGTCACTTGAAATATGATATGTATATAATAGTTTCATTTAGTATCACTTAAAGGTCTCTACTGCAAAGAGGCATGACCTGTCACTGATGTATGTTGCCATCACAAAATATAAGAGTTATCCCTTTCATTTGACGAGTTTCAGATCATTGTCTACTATACAAAACAAGAGGAATATAGGATAAGTTATAAAGGACTTCACCACTTTATTGTATGGTTGTTATTCTAGAAATGAGAGGTTTAACTGTATTTTTTTACTTTAATATAAACAAGTGACCATTTAACTAGTAATGAAAAGAGAAGATCTGATGTAAACCAACACTAATCAGTGGAACCATTATTGCTACTTGAAAGAAAGCAGAATTTGTCTTTTCCAGTCTCTATCTGCAGTTACCTCTGGAAAGCAATAATGGTGAAGTTGCTTTGGAGCCGGCATGACATAGTTTCCAAGCTAACAACTTGCAAACCCTTTCATGGTGGTTGGGAAGCTAGTGAGTGTCACCAGTTTTCAGTAGGAGCAAGTGACACAAGATTAGTGTCTCCGTGAAATGCAAAAAATAATTTTGAAGCTGGTGCTGAGCAATGAATGCTTATCTTATCATAATCCCTGTTAGCATTTGAAGTGACAACAATATCTCAAGGTCTCCAGTGCCACCATTTTTCAAATACTGTAGAAAAGAAATAAAGGAAGATGATGGGAGCTGTTACTGGAAAAAAAAAAGTATTTTGTTTATGTTTAAAAGAACAAAGGCAATTAATCTAATAATGAAATTTACCAAGTTTGAGTTTTATTTCCAAAGCATATTCAGAAGTGTCGCTGTACTAAGGAGACTGTATTGACTGAGACTCAAGCCTGGCTATGTGGATCGGGATGCAACAAAACAATGAAAGAAGAGTTTAATAGGGTGGAACTGATGGGGCAGACATTCATATACCTCTGTGGATATTGTTTAATTGTCCATGAGATTGAGTTGTTAAATAAACAGACTAACACAAACTGAATAACATATGAAAGAGAGCTAATATGAGATCAGAAAAATAATTTTGTTTCTAATATTATAGTTCTTAATTACAATGTTCTACACACCATACTTTATGCTTGAAAGCATACATTTCATGTTTCTGTTGAAGGAAGCAAAGTAAATATTATTTACCAATACCACCATTTCAGAATTCTGTCACCCACATACATTAGATAGTTGACTTTTAAGACACGCAAGAATTCTTCAATTAGTAGAGGTGCTGGTCGACACTGTAGGTACACATGGAAAGTGTAACAGAGGAAAGTTTGGGGCATATTTGTGATCTTATACCATGAATACATGAAATGAGTGGCTGAGTGATAATTAGTTACAGATGAGGAAAGCATGCAGTATTCATTTTTCATTCGTGTAGGGCTATCTTCCTTCAGATGTAAAGGCATCTCTTCTTCCTAATCTAGCTGTGCTGGTTGGCATGTTGTAACCCTGTTCTCAAGCCCGATTGCTCAGCACTACCATCAGCTAAAAGTTATCCTGCTCTCACCTGTGCTGGATGAATTGTCTGGATCACCCATTTCAAACCAAATGACCTGGGCTACGAGATGCAGTGTTTAAACTATATAAAAGAACTGGGGAAAGGTGAAAGAGGAGATAAAATCTTTGGCAAAATGAATGCCAATTGAAAAAGATACATGTCTGCAGCCTACTATTTTTCTTTATTTGGCCAACCTGAGCAGCAGCTGGTTGTGATATTAGGGGAAGTCTTTTCTGTAACTGTGTTAGCAGTGACCAACCTCCTATCTCCTGTTGAGACATTTGACATTCAGATGGGGGACATGGAACTCCACTAAGTGCATGTGGAATGGTATAAATATAGTGTGTGAAGGTGTATGGGGTTTTCTGTTGTGCTTCTCAGAAGATGATGCTGAACTAAAATCCATTTCCTGCTTTGCCTTCATTATTTGCTTATGAATGAGATGAATTAGACAGAAATGAAGACCAGCTTAACATTTCATTTGTGTTACTTCCAAGCCAGGTTCTTTGTTTTTTGTGCAGTCACCAGTGCAACTGAGATAACCACCAGCAGTTTAAACAGAGAAGACAAGAATCAAAGATCATTTTACAGGATAGGAGTAATGACTTGTGTGATGGGAATTTGTATGAATTGTGTACAGCATGCACCTTACCACTGCATACCACTGCAGTATAGGAAGGAAGTATAAAACCACTTATCTTGCATTCGTTTATTCTGATTTTACCTTGAGATACATGTGTCTTGCACAGCACAGTGCCATTGCAAAAAGTAATCTCCATAAGTGGAAGTGGACATGGCGAATGACAAAGACAATTAGGACATATATGTATATTTCTAATAAGCTTAGTCAATGAATATTATGAATATTATGAATATCATGGACAGTGAATATTATTCACTGTCCATGATCAGGAGTACAGAGAGTGCACAACTGTGATGTCAGGCCAGGCTGATTTCTATTTATATTGTACAGATCCTGTTGGCAGGAGCCAGATACATATCTTCTATGTATCTTACACAACATTTTTTTCTTCTGGGAGGTGGGTTTCTCTCTCCAAAGCTGTATTCTTTCATGAAGTTATTCTCTTTGCCAACGGTTAAGGTGAGGCTTCCTTTCTAAAAGACCAGATGAGCTCCAGTTCCCTTTTTTGTTTCAGAAGTCAGTAGGATGTGACCCTACTGAGCACCATGTGATCATTTTACTTTCTCTGAAAATAATTTTGTACTAGACTGAAGCTTTTTTAATGTATATATATATATTCAGGTTTTTGAAGTAGTAATAGAATAGAATATGTAGCAACTATTTTAAGTGAAGACATTCTTGGAGAGCAGTGGTTCTCATTTAAGACATGACTTATGGTATGAATGGCTTTAACGCCAACTTCACCTCAGTGCTGATTAGGAAAGGTGAAAATTCAGATGAAGCAGCTGATCGATGGGTCAAGACTAACTGTTGGGTGAGATTTCCAAGTTTTAGATTCCTAGGAGCAAACTGTTATAAAGTTGTGGGGAAGAATGCCTGTGAAGTATTTATGTAGTGGTTGGTCCTTCATTGAATAGTGAAAGAGAGCTTCAGCTAAGGTGTCACTTGACCATAAAAATGTATTCCACTGGGTCCAGTGTCAAATAAGCATTAGAAATGCTGATTAATGCATAGCTGATAAGGTGAAATATTCTCTACAGCACTGTTTGGTGAAGTGCATGAGATGCTTGAAGACGTTGTACAGTGTTTTGGTATTTTGATAATAGTTGACTTAATATGTGTGTCATAAAAGTGACATTTCATGTGAGTTAACACTTAGAAAATTCACCAAATGTGTCCTTTTATAAATCAACATACAGTATGTGCAATTTGATTTCTGGTAATCAAGAAAACAGCTGCTTCCACCAAATCATATTTGAAATCTGCCATCATTGACAAGCATGCAATAATAAACATGCTCTCCAAGTAGAAATCCTGCAGGATTCTAGGTTAGCAGAAAGACACCAGGATATAACTCATTACCATTAGTATTTTACCAATGCATTGTAAAGAAGAAATTGATTCTTAATGGTAACAATGGACACAAGATGCTTTGATATTTAAGCATTGAATTTGGTCAAAATGAAGTCTAAGATTCAGAATGTGATAAATTTAAATATCTGTGGTACATTAGTCAGACCTATGATGTGAGTTTTATTTTGACCCAATATGAGATATGAAGATGTATCCTATTATGAGAAGTTAGTTCTGTCTGTAGGATGAGAATTGGTGGATATGATGGCCCGTACTGTAGCTCACTGTGAAACTTTGGGATGTCTCTACATTGAATTACAGTGCAAACTTACACAAGAAAACCTATTGTATTAAAAATGCTTCCATGCATTATCCAAGAGAAGAAGCATAGAACAGCAAAAACAATTTTTAATGCTCTTCTTTTATAAGCGCACTTTGCATGTGAACAAAAATTTATAAATAATGCGTTGATGTGTTGTCTGCAGGTGAGGAAGATTTGACTGATATTAATGTTCTGAGAATGACTGAGGAGGAGAAAGATTCCCGCACCTTTTGTAAAAACACCAGACACTAAATAGAAGCAGACTCTGCTCTTACTGAGCAAAAACACTTGATGCTGATGTATGTCTGGATAAGGGACAACTTGGAATCCCAACAGACCTGTTAAATTAGAAAAAAAAAAAAAGGTGTGCGTGAAATATTGGAGGCAAGTAACCTTGTATTTTGAGTCAGAACTGGACACACTTGTCCAGGTGTGATATCACAAGATTTTTGCTACAGTTTCACCATACTTTACATGGTTCAAGTAGAATTTTCCTCATTGTTCCCTATTTCTTGTAGATGTAAAAAGGTGTGAAAAAATTACACAATATTTAGGAATTCTTCTGTAGCCAGTGTTTTATGTTCATTTGAAACATCAGCTGTCTCAGTAATTAGAATTAACAGGAACCTGGCTCAAGCTATTTTTTTTTGGAATCTATTCTTTTTAAGCATCTGCCCTTTAGTTAATTTTTAGAATTCCTCAATATGTTCTAGTTGTGTTTTGCATATTTAATTCCTCTTGCATATTTTTCTATTATTGGTGGAGGTGTGACCCTTTCGGTCTAAAAAAAAAATACCTTGACACCTTCTCTATATGGATAGATATAACTACAGTATTTTCCATTATAATCAATACTTTTTAAATTTATGTAGCTCCATACATATTGCAAATAGATTTTTATTATAAGACCTTTGGGATGTTTCCATTTTCACCTTGCTGTATCTTTAGTTTTAAAAAAAATGCATTTAAAAAGACTAGGAATTATGTAAGATCATAAACAATGGGTATTAAGCTAAAGCGATAGATAGTTGTATGATTTTTTTTGTTTTAGAGTGCAGTTAGTTCTGGGAGGGTATTTTAAGAACATGTTTATGGAGCAGGCTGATATATTTGCATCAAGTTATTCTGCGAGTGACTCAATTTATGATTTGATTTATTACTAAATTTATCAAATAAATAAATAAATAAAATTATTTGATTTATTACTAAAAAAAAGATATGGTAGCCCTGTTTTGATGGAAAAGATAAAGAAAATTTGGCCTAGCTTTAAGATCATTAAAATATTATTCATTTCAGAAATCTATCAAGATGTTAGTTTCTCTAAATCAAAGTAAAATGAAAATATTTGCAGAAAATATATTTGTTTTATTTCTTGAATTTCAAAAATCAACATTTGTAATATTGTTTAATCAACTGAGGAAAAAATCATTTTGATTCTCCTTTCTGTCTGCAAGGTTGAAGAAAAAAGGAGAAAAAGTAGAAAGAAGACTATCACTTGTGTATTTCTGCTGAAAAATAATGAATTATGACAAGATGGAGAAGGAAAGAGATAATATAGTTGAGGCAAAACTTAAATAATGTTTTATCTAAAGAATTTAAATTTAAACTTTCTTTTACAGTATTCAAAAATTAATAAAGAGCTAACTTCTGACATGTGGTTTAATTTTAAATTGCTTTCTATGCAACTATGATGTAGTTTTTTCTTGGCACCAAGATTAAATTTTGGAATGCCACTACCCTATCTCTTGATATGACCCAACCAACATATTTATCAATATATTTGGGATTGGCATAATATCCTACTTGAACCACGTTTAAATTCTAATGGCATTATAGCGTGCAAATATCTATATGATTGTCCTTCAAAAAAAGACTTTGTTCTCCAAATTTATTTTTACACTTCACATTTCATCCAAATATCTCAGACTACTTAAAACTGAGAACTGTTATTCCTGTTTAACATCTGGAGCAAGTAAGGCATGGCTTATTAAATAACATATTACAGTTCACAGGTGAAGTCTGAGTAGAGATGGGAGAAGACTTTTTATTTCTGATGTTCTGTTGACTCTGGCAAATGCCAGGTTTAGTGTATGACTGTCACGAGGTTATAATTAATAACATTTGAAATGTAGACATTTAATAAAAGTGAGAAAAGACATAATAGAGATTTGGTCAGGAAAAAGTTCTGCATAAAACCACGTTATACTTTCTGTTGAAGCAGTTCAGCTGTTTAACAAATCCGATTTTTTGGCATGTATTATACTATAATTACCATAAACTTTTATTATCTTTGCCACATAATCACTGCTGTTCTCTGAAACTTCTCCTAAACAATTTTTTCCATTTCATGCAATGCAAAAAGGAGTTCATTAGTTCCTATAACAGTGCTTTTATTCAGTCAGCCATAGTAAGTAGCGACATACTTACGGAATGATTCAAAGACTTAGAAATACATATGTTTGTATTTCAATTGACTTCCAGTGTGCTAGAAGTTCAGCTTATTCTTTTATAGCTCCTAAAAATCATCTTGGAACAATGACTTTAATTGACCAGTGGTTAGTAAGCAAATAGTATGTAGAAGATCCATATAATTTAGAATTTTATTAAGGCTAATGGAATTACTTTTTCCATTCTAACAAACCTTTTGCCATATCATATTTTAGATTCAGTCATCATGCTTTGCTTTGCTTTTTCATATTTTTCTAACAGAACTGAGTGAATGTTTACTGTGAAATGCCTATGTTAGCAATTTCAAAAACAATCAAGTTTTTCATTTAAAAATGAATTAATTGCTTTATGTTTACATACATCTGACATGTTATTGCATTCCCTATATTCCTTTGTTGTGCAGGAAGAAATTCTAGAGTAAATGAACATATTTCTGGTATACTTTCTTTGGTTGCAGACTTCTCTGTGCTTCCTAACTCGTGCCTGCGTGATCTTTATTACTTTGTGTATCATTATGCAGTGACTCAAACTTCCTTGAGGTTTCAGAGCAGAGATTGTTAGGGCAGTCTTTCCCGTACACTTGTTAGAGTCTTTTCTCTTTGAGGAAAGCCTAAGTGAGCTGGTTTTGTTTAGCCTGGAGAAGAGAAGATTGAGAGGCGATCTTCTCAATATGTATAAATGCCTGAGGGGAGAATGTAAAGAGGATGGGGCCAAACTCTTCTTGGTGGTGGCCAGTGACAGGACAAAGGGTAATAGGTACAAACTGAAACACAAGAAGTTCCATCTCCATGTGAGGAAGAACTTCTTTACTGTGAGGGCCAGAGCCTTGGCACAGGCTGCCCGGAGAGGTCACGGAGTCTCCTTCTCTGGAGATCTTCAAAACCTGCCTGGATGTGGCCCTGTGCCATGTGCTGTAGGTGTCCTTGCTTGAGCAGAGTGGGTTGGACTAGGTGATCTCCAGAGGTCCCCTTCCAACCTCAACCATTCTGTGATTCTGTGAGTTTCTGCAGGTTGAAATTCTACTATCCACAAAGACTTCATCAGCAGTGTACATAGAATATACAAACAAGGTACTTAGTATTCTTTGAGATGTGAGGCATCTACATGCATTCTCTTTGTGGCGTGTGTGTGAGGTATAGCCAATGCCTTGAAGTACAGTGTTTGTTGCTAGTACTTTTGGAATGAGATATAAGCATTGCTTGTTCTTTCTTCATATTCTTCCATTATCAACAACATATCTGTGATCCTAATCAGGCTTGTGGGGGTAAGCTAATGACTTCAAAAAAAAAAACAAAAGACCCTGAAATTCGTTACTTCCACGTCAGTATCATTGGAGTGGTACTTTCGCCATTTGCTGCTGTGAACAACGTGCTGTGTTAAGCACAAGTCAGGAATGCAAAGGGCAGATTGGCAAAAATTCCTCTAAGTTGCCTTGTGGTCTCCTATACCCCTTTTGTTAGCAAGGATCTTCAAAAAGTAAATCTCATCTTCAAATTCCCTAGGGAAGATTTCTTACCCCATGCCTGCTTATCCAGATGATGTTCGAGAGTTGCAGAAGCTTCATCATTGCCTGGCTTGTAAATAAACCATGTGCCTTTGGCGGTGGTCCAAGATAATTTATTCAGTTATTTGACATCGAGTAGCCTAGGGATATGGTGGAGGTGACTCCACCAATTAATGAAGACCTTAGCGCTATTGGCTGGGTGGCAATTTTGTATTATAATAAAATAATTAATGTATTTTAATTACAGTCCCTTTTAAAATGCTCTGCATTAGCTTTTTTTTTTCCAGTAGCGCTCAACTGAAAGAACGAACCCCAAAAATATTTAGATATGCCTTTGTTAATAACTCATACAGACATTTTAAATGCAATTTGGAAAAGGTACAGAAATACGGGCATTACTGATCTTTTTTTTTTTTTTTTTTTTTCCCTTTTTTTACATCCTGTTTCTATTCCATTTCAAGGATTTCTTTTTTTCAGTTGTATTGTTTTCTGGATAACACTACTGTTTGAGAATATCAGTGTCTATCTATGCTGGATTCTGTTGAATCCTGTAATTAACTAACTTAATGTCTCCAGGAAAAGTTGAATGGGTGTTCAAGGACTTGAGAACATACATTGCATGAGTTTTTGACAGCAATGATTAGTTCTGCACAGAAGACATTTTAAGAAATGTTAATATTTGGCATTTCATTTGATTTCGGATATCAGAAAGCATATAAGAGCTCCTTTCTTTTTCTTCCGCAAATGAGAAAGCAAATGTGAATGATTTAAAAGCAATTAGCTTTATGCGTATTGTCCTGGCAAACCATTCTATTCCTTTCCTGTATGTAAATTTGGAGGCAAGCTTGATTCATCTAACTCAGTGATGTGAAACAGGGGAAAACCAAGGCTGCCATTCTAAACTGATGTAGCTTGTTTCCTATTTTAATTTTATTGTTATATAAAAAAAAGACAATTTCACAATGAGTTTGAGTAAATAACAATGTTATAGCATCTTAAAATTATATTATTATTTATTCATGCTTAGTTAAATATTACTGTAACATGAAATAAATGATTATCTGATTTGGATATAATTTCATAATAAGACCTTTGAAGGTCGTTTGAACTACTGCACTAATTAATGTTTTATTTCCAGCCTTCCTTAATTATTCTTGCCAGATGGTCCTTTATTTATGTTATTGCTTGGAGTTTCCAGCTGAGGTTGTTTGATTGTTGAAGAAAAATATGTGATGGCACCATAAGATAACTGTAATTGAATTGTTAGGTATGTTAGAACATTCAAGCCTTCTGTCCCTGCTTTGGCCACATCTGGGAAATAAGTTTGTTAACAAAGTGCTTTGGCACTTCATTGAATACTTGATGTGATATATGAAAATGTTTAGTGCAAACTCAATTAACATAAGAGCTTTCAGAAAGGATCATTCTGGTAGCTTTTCATTCATTTATGAATTACAAAACCTTCTGGGTAAAATGCAAAAATGGGTAAGCTACCAGGTGGTTGGTTTTGTTTGGGGTTTTGGTTGGTGTTGCTTGCTTGCGTCTGACTTTTCTCGTATGCAGACAATATTGCTTTGGTATTTATAATAGCTCATGTTACAATAGAAAAAATAATGTTGTAGTAGCTTAGTAATGCTCATATTATTTGGATATTGTGTGACTAGCATTGGTAAATAGCATATCAGGAGCCCCGTTCAATATTAAGAGACAAGATTTGGGCATAGGAATGTAAAGACAACATTCCTGAAGTAATACCATTTAGAGAAAACTGACTATTTTGTTTTAATTATGATTGTTTTAATTATGCCAATAAATAAATATGCTACTCTTTGAATGTTTCATGGTACCAAGTTCTGTATAGCAGTGCACAGAAATAAGAGGACTAATGACATATGATAGTACATAAATGCATTTTTTTTTCCAGCAGTGTAAATGGAATATTTGCTGTATTGCTCTCTTTAAACTATTCTTTTCAGCATTTTTCTATAGTTACAGAAAGGCATTCTTGGGAAATGGAGATGAGTTTACAGCCCTGAGTGGAACGTGGAAAATGATGTTGAATAACTTGTATAGATATGTGTGTCAGGGGTAGCTAAAAAGAAAGAATTGAAGTGTTTGTGTAAGAAATGGGTAAATAGATAAAGAAGAAATGTATTGACACAAAGGTTCAAAATTAGAAGAGCAGGAAAAAAAATTGCTTGCTTGCACAGAAAATGAAGTGTAGGAGATGTATTTTTGTCTCACTAATAGCCGTGTACCATGAGAGACTAAAGTCAAATCTAGTAGGAAGAAGGTAAATCAACCACAAAATTAGAAATCAGAAGGAAAAAGCTTACCAAAACAATGGTTAATAAGAGCTTGTGAATAAGAGTAGTCTTATAGATGATTATTTTTCTCTATTTTTCTTGTTCCTTGGTTTTGTAAACATAATACAAAATGTTCTGGAAGGAAACTGTCATTTTGTTGTGGAAATCAGCTCCCAGTACTGAAAATCTGGATATAAAAATTTCACAGGCCTATCATTTGAAAATACTGGTAAAAAATCTTTGTGCTTGTTCAACTCTAGTATAGACTTAACACTATAACATATTTCCTTAGCAAATCCTCCTTTGCTTCCAATAGATTTCTTTCTAGCAAACAGATAAGGCATTCAGAGAGATACTGTCTCCCTCAGCCTGTATTACACATGCATGTTCTTGGCTTGTGACTACTCTGAATGTAAAACTCTCCTCAGATGTTATGGAAGATGGGAAGCAGCTGCTGTCTTTCAGAACACAAATGTAGTGCTTTAAATATACACTGCCATGAAGCAGGATGGAGTCCTTACAATGGAACCCATCACACAATGCAGATGTATCAAATTAAGGCTCTACCCATTGGTTTTTTGCTACTTCCTGTGTAATTCAAGCTCTTTGTGAATTGTTAACTCATTCGGCTTTAGAAACATTATAAATATGCATCATCCAGAATTGCTGCTCTGAAAATGGGACCCTGGAGTTTGGTGGTAACATCTCTGCAGCCGTGGTGGAATGAGGGAGCATTTCTGTCAGCTGCAGGAGATCTCCCCATTCATATTTAAATCCAGTCCTTGTGCTAAAACAGAGATGCAGACCATTCACGTGCTCATCTTCTGCCATGGTAAGCATGCATATCTCTGAACCACAAAGAGAAAAGAGCAACAAATTTCTTTAATGGCCTTTTCTAATGGTGATCAGAAACTGCTCTTAGCAACTGGTTACTCGACTAAGAAAAATATGTAATAGAAGCAAGAATACCAGGGTGGCTTCCCCATAATAATTTTTTTTAGCTAACTTAAATCACCTCTCTTAGCTGTCTTATTTTTTTACCTATTCATCATTTGTCTCCTTTTTCCTTTCCCTTCTCTTTAGTATAATCCAAATTTTCCCAGCAGTGTGGCCTAGCATTTTTTTTTTACTAATGTTTTAGGGTAGTACAAGTCCTTCCTTCATTCCTGTTCCCTCTTCCTGTCTGTTTAGTGCAGCATGACAATAAATCAAACCTGCTGTCCCCAAGTTCCATAACTGCCTTGCCATCAGTGTGTTTAATTCTGCTGCTTTGGAGACAGCATCAGACGAGAGGTTCTACATTTCGCAGCAGGAAGGAGAGTGACCAGCTGCAAAAAGAGAAAAATCCTAATAGGAGTGAACTGACCTTTGGCTCTATCATCGTATGTGGGTGGGAGGTTGGTCCAGGACAGCCTTTTGCCCCAGCAGGGCATCTCAGTGTGAAATATGAGCATGAAATTGCTAATTATCATGCTTTTGAAGTTAGGAATATGCTGTTAAATTTATATTTTGTTAAAGTCATGATAGTAATACTGAAGGACGTGCAGAAAGAGATATTATCTTGCCAACATGGCATTAAATTGTATCAGAGTAATTTAACTGTCTTGCAATAATACTGCTTTTAATACTCCCTTATTTTGTTGAGTTTTATAAAATTTCTGTGCAGAGGAAATTCCACAAACAAAGGTTAAGTGTTCTTTTTTCCCTCCTACCTTTATTGTCTAAAATTTCTACCTTCTTTGACATTATACACGGCTTTTCTTGGTGTACGAGATCAATATTAGTGTTTCTTCTTGCCTACAGTGCAAGATATATTACCCGAGATACATGACACAGTATCCAGCTCAAGCACCCTCAGAGATTTGTAGGTGGCGTCAGGTTACAACTACTTTTTCCCCGAGGCTGAAATTTTCTAAACCCTGGCTCTCGCTCTGCTGTTTTTTTCTTCATTATATATTTAAGAGGGTCAAATCATTCATCATTCTCAATTACAGGGATATAATTCACTGCATGCAGTGTGAGCTCTGAACAAGATGCCTGGAAAATTCCCACACTGACCAATAATCTTAGGTCCCAGTACACATTCTGTTTTTTATGCCATGGTAACATGTTTGTTTCCTATTGAATTATTTGCAGAAGATATATACCCAATCAAAGTTTAGTCAGACAGGTGGTTAGCAGAATGGGACCCAATCAGGGAGACTCAGAGCAATATAAACGTGCCCGCTGTGTTCATTTTAATGGTCTGCAAAATGCCAGCGGTGTTTAAAAAGGAATAACTTGATTTTATTAAAGGGCAGGATCTGTCATGTGGGAACCTGAAGGTGCAAGTCATTTAAATGAATCTGTGTTAGCGGTTTGGCTGTCCTACACTGTAATACAACTGCAGGTATTACAAGATAAGTGCTTTCATTTTATAAATGTTTCAACTTGCTTGTAGTATCCTTTAGTATTGCAGCTCAAAATCATTCTCTGTTGTGTTACATTTTAAACTGAATCGTGCTAGATAACAAACATTGTGCTAAAATAAAGTTCTACTTTAGGGGGTTTCAAAACAATCTGCAAGTAAACAGTCTATTCAAGTTCTGAATTTTTCATTTGACTTACTATGGTTTGCCAGACCTTCAAAGTTTTTCTGCCAATTCTTGAATCATTCCAACAAATATAAACGCCTAAAGGAATTTAAAGACTAGGGTTTTCCTGAGTCACTGTAAACACAGTATCTGGGATTCTCAAGAGGTCACTTACAGTCAACACTCAGTGGGTTCAGTTCTTTTAAATTGAGAATTGGAAGCTTTTAATGGTCTCTGACAGTGCTTTTAAACTGTTTTTTTTTCTTTTCTTTTTTTGAGAGAGAGAGAGCCAAAAATTCCAAAACAAACAAACAAACAAAAAAGGTGGAAATACACTGAAAGATGGTCTATCAGGTAAAAGTATGATAATGTGAAAGACTGTAAAAATGATAAAATGAAAGACCATCTCTATACACCAGTAGGCTATTTTTGACCAGTTTTCTGGTGACACAGCGACAGAGGTGAATTTTAAGAATGGATTAGAAGATTGCCAATGACCTAAGTTTTTGAGTAGCCTGAGGGAGAGCTAAGAGGAAGAAGTACCAATTTACTTCTAATTTCAGAAGGCAGCATTAGGGATTCAGGAGCCTTAATTATATGAGATGTGCTAGATAGGGGAGCATAAATTCCATGGAATTTTGAAATAGAATAAAAGTGACATGGATTTGATATGACAGGGAAAAAGAAGAGGCAATGAAAGGATGTTAAGCAGGAGATGATATGATCAAAGTGAGGACGAGGTAGTTATTTCTGTAGAAATATTTTGAATAGAAATAGGTAAACCAGGATTGCATTTGTCAAGGTGTGTGAGAGATTTGCAGTAGGCAAGGTACAAGCTGATGACCTGAGAAGTGAGAAAAAAAATTGTGTGAGTTCCTAAATATACTCACATTGATCTGTGGTTACATTTTAATTTGTCTTTAGATTTGTGGTATTTGCAAAGCTAGAACTCAGTAAAATGAATGAATCCTTTCTAACTATAGTTCTTTCTAACTACAGTTATGTGACATACCCAAATTATTATATTTTGCTTTTGTTCATTGGCACTTGTAAACATAGAAAATTTATTTGGATCAACCCAACATATCTTTTTTTCCTCAGATTCTCACTTTTAAAACATGTCAAAGCAAATGAAAGCTAAATTTAACATGTTTTGGTTTTAAGCAGCTTTAATAAAAGGAAGGAAACCTCAGAAGTGAAAAATTAGAATCATAAATGGACTTTGGTGACAGCCACTAACCGGAGAAGGAAGAGCTTTCATCCAGATGATGTACCTTGCTTAATTACTAAGGCACTTGCTTATATATGTGTGAGATAGGAGCACACAAGTAGAATGACCCCTCGGTCTTATAGGAAGCACAAAGTTGTCTAACATAAAGTTTTCCATTTCCTAAAAGAGTACCCAGATCACTACATTGCCCTTGTGAGTCTCACACCGAGCCTGTCTGCTTAACACTTATGACTTGCTGTTAGTAGAAATGAATTGGGCTAAATAGCTGAAAGTGGTGTTTAGTGCCCTTAACAGACTGGGGAGATGTTAGATTCCTTTTCTTGATCCAAAGAATATTTTGATTATAGGTATGGATTTCAACAGGTGAGACTGAAGGGGATCTAAACTTATCTTTCAGCCTGACAGCTAAAATAACTGGGGAAGTAGGAGGTCATTCCTATTGCCCAACTGCTGTTTCGTGTATTAGCAGGGGTTTTTTTGACCATTCCCTGACCTAAGTGTGTCTCAAGTTCCTTTCTTCTAAGTATAGACCAAGTGAGAGAAATGAGCCCAGAAGTTCCAGCAAGAAAATCTTCTCTTAACTCAGATGTTAGTAGTTTGTTCAGCATTGGCAGTTTCGGTGACTTCAAGTGTTCTCTTAGGAGGAATGTCTACTGGCCACTTAGGGGCTGAAAGTACAAATTGTTTCAGGATATAGGTTAATATAATTGCAATGAAAGGGAATTTTTGAAATATGTATTTTTTAATAAAAAGGAAAGTTTGATGGTAAATTCATAAACATGAATAATCCCAGTGTTGTTAGCTGCCATGTGTAAAGAAAGTTAAGTTAAACAGAAATTGAAGAACTGAGTGACTTCTTTGTGTAAGAGCATGTCGTGATGTGTTAGTTCAATGTTTAGTTTCCAGTTGTCAGACAAAGGTGATTATTTGCAGGCAGCCCTTGGTCCCTCTGGCCAGTATCATGTCTGCCATGTGAGTGGTGTTTTGACTCTATATAGTCAAACTATACAGTGTATGGAACAGCACAGCCTTCCCCTCCCGTGTCCCCTTACCGCAGACTGTCGCGTTTTTCTGTTATTGTAGATCTTAATGTATTTCCTAAAAGCCAGCAGGAAATATATGTAAATGCTGTCAGAACTGAATGGTGACGATTTGGTTAAGATGAAGAGTCACAGCTTATGCAAATAATGGGGAAAAAAAAAAAAAGAAGAAAAAAAATTTTTTTGGTTAGTTTGCTTACACCTTATCAAGTAGTTATTCTATCTTTTCTCCCCTTGGTAACAGATTGTGTGTTTTATAAAAAGTGTATTTTTAGTATGCACTACAAAAATCTGTATTTTGGATTTGATTTTACACCAATCAGATTTATTCATTAGCTGTCAAAATTCAGTTATGTCACCAGTCTCATGATAGCCAAACAGAAATTTCTAATTCTGAACTGGAATGTGAGGCTTCACCATAAGCTCTGTTTTCAGTCAGGTGCTCTAATAAATAAGTTTGAATATGAAGTTGACAAATGCATAACTGGATGTGAGATGATAACCTGTTTGTGTAATAACTTGAAATTTTGCCAATAGTTTGTATAGTCACTTTGTTAAAATAAAATTTCATACCCTTACCAAACAATATATGCAAATAATTTTCTTGCTGTCAGTTGTTAGAAATGAAGCTTGTTTACATGTCACAGCTCTACAGGGATTTTGAAACTTCAGGTTGAGATCATTCGGAGTCATTAAAGCAATTTAGTTACTATATGAGGATCAGTATCTAAACAAAGTGGGTGTGAGTGTGAATCTTGTGAACAGATTTATTCAGCACAACTGCTAATAACAATGTAAGAAACTTGGATTTCTTTTATAGTAGCTACTTGTTTTCATATAGAAACCAGTCTTGAGATTGTAGTTGCCCACAAAGGGAGTGATAAAAGTGAGGATTCATCAAACTGAAAAGGGGCTGCGGATTTCCGTTGGGAAAGCTATGAGACTGAATATAATTGCAACATTCCCTCCATCTAGCTTACCTGTTTTTTTTCTTTTGTTTATTTTTTATAGCATATAGTGAAAAACAAACTGGTTTATGTAGGTAACTATAGTAGTGAATTGAACTGTGTAGATTATCCTGTTTTAATATTTAGGAAAACAGTTACATTTAACCTGAAATCTGCTTGACAGAACAAAGAAATATTATTAAAGCAAATATAAGTTCATTTCCCAAATCTTTCCTAGCTCTTTAGGATCAAGGATTTCTGAATAATCTAAAAAAGAAGCAGAAGTGCACTCATTCGATTAAAACCATATCATACCATGCATAAAATACTCCTGTGCTATTATTGCAAAGGCTTGTAGCATATCTCAAAGTACTGATATTTTTACAATTTATTTCCTTTAAATAAGAAAAGCATTAGTTTTCCATTTAAACAAGAATGAAGAATGATAGTTACATTTTCTATGAATAAAAAGAGAGTTTTCTGGTTGGTTCTAAAATGAATTGTGTAGATTTTCTATGCTACTTCTCTCTAAGAGTTATGAAGAAAATGATAGTGATAACTTCATATAAAATGATTATTCATTATAAAAGCACAAAATTCCTACAAGTATGTTAATTAAACTTTTCAGTATATCTTGAGCATATCACGCAAAATGGATTAAGACATGAATGGAAGAGTTGATAATTGGTCTTTGTGTGATACTGGTTTGAATCTTTCACATTGCATTTTAGAAGCTGTCTCCGCAGACGTTAGTGGTCCCCAACATTTTTTCTCTAGTGCATGAGATCTTTTGCCCAAACATCTCTTCTCTCATCACTAGCAGTGAAGCATATACGTGGTTATGAATTGTGCTCATCATCTGTTTTCTTCAAGTTTAATACAATTTCATCTTCTCATCTATATAGATGCATGTGACTGATATAAAAAATATTATGTAGGCTTTTCAGTTTGCTTTCACTCTTATTCATGATGCTTCTCTTGTTCAATGTACCTGTTCAGTGAGTTTAGGGAATGGTGGAAAAAAACAGTATCCCATAGATTTGGTGCATGTTTTTCAAGAACATGAGGAAGAAGGAAAGATCCCCATGTCTTTTTTTCAGGAACAAGATTCACCTTGTCAATGAATGCCTGATTTTTGAAAAAAATATCCAAGAATATGGTAAAATATTAAGGCCAAGCATAGTCTAAATTTCTCATATTTACTTGATTCTTTGATTCCTGTCTTAATATCCACTGAGTATAATGATTGTTCTTCATATCATATCTGACAGTGACTTTTGATTTTCTTGACTCCATTTCTTCTTGTACCTCAATGTCCTTTGGAAACGTAATTCTACTACCATGTTACCTGAACGTGTGATATTATTAAATAGATGTAAACTTAAACAGTGTTTGTGAAGTGCTCCTGTACTTAGTTTTTAGAAGAAGAATTGGTACTTGAATAACTAAAGTTCTCAGAAGTGTTTAGGGTGCTCACTTCTTTCTCTGTCTAACACTTACTGGGCTTAGGATCATTTGTCTTCTGTAACAGACTAACAGCTATCATGGAAACAGGAAAAGCAGCAGGTGTAGAAGGTACTCTCTTCAGATTGCCTTTGACACTGTCAAAGAAGTCTGGAGGAGACAGCAGTTACATTGCAATGCAAACATACCATCTTAAAAAAATCAAATACAGATCACGATTCAAGAATTATGCTGAAGCAAAGAAACGACAAGGTCCGTATTGCAAAATCGGCAATCCCCTGGCTTTTCAATTATTTTGTGTGACAATTTAGGTGCCATAGTGGATCCTTAAAAATCTTACATTTTGGTTCTGCTGCACCCAAAGACCTGTGCAGACTGCTGATGCAGCTGGCCGTACTTCAGGTGTTTTTGTTTGGCGGCTGGAGCATTCTTAGTGGGATGACGGTGATCATCTAAGACAGAAATCATAATCTCTTTCTTCTTCTCATAAAAATAAAGCTTTTTTCTTTTCCTTTCCTTTACTTTTAAAATAAGAACATACAAGGCTTACTGTCTTAAATGTTTTCTATGTATCCTGAAGTACTCTTCTGAGAAACAAGTTCATAAAAGAACTGGTTGATGTTGCCGTTTTTCCCTTTCTGAATTATCTTAGTTATGTTTTACTGCATTTTTTTTAAGTTTCTTTTTTTTTTCCTGCCTTGAGCTTGGCAGCAAAATAGCTGGTGGGCACCCTGAATTACATTCTGTAATTGTAGTCAGCACCACGTAGAAAATGAACATCAAAAAGTATGCAGATAATCTGTTCTATTGTTTGTAGGTATTTTCCAAAGTTACGTCGAATAAATATTTCCCAATTGCAAATCAACTTTTTTTTCTTTTTCTTTTTTTTTTTTTCCCCTCCAGACAGTATTCTTTTGGAATGAGTACAGTGTCTCTAAATATAATGCTTCAGTTACAGTAGCACCGGTCCCAAATCTGTTCACATGGTTGTGGTCCAATTGCCAGAGCACTTTACAAAGACAGCACTGGGAGAAAATTACCTGGTCATATTATGTTTATAGTTCTTTTTCTCCAGGTAATGCTTTGCAGTGCTCTTCCTTTTCATGATTTACCTGGCCTGCAGATGCCTGGTTAGCACTATAAAAATGGATGGAGTACTTTTTATTTCTTTTCACTTTTAAGATACAGATCTCAGTTCAAGTTGGTATTTTAAAGCAGATTTCACTTTGCAGAAAGCAGGAAGTTTCAGGCTTACATGCATTTCACTTAAATATTCATGAACTTGAACACATAAACACAAATTCTTTACAGCATTGAGGGTTTGCTTAGCAGCATGGAAACCAATTACTGTGAAGTTAATCATTTTAATTTCCCAGTACCTGAAAACCTATATTTTCATCAGTGGATCATGTGGAAAATGGCAAAGCAGCAGAGAGTGACTGAGTTACTCATTTGAACAGCTACCATCTCATTCCTACTTGCTTTCTATAATATAATATATTTGAAAAATATTTGAAATAGTTTTAAAATCAAGAGTGGGATTATTTTATTATAGGATTATAGTTGCCTTCAGTATATGGAATTTGCCCCAAGTGGGGAAGATGCCCATATTGCTCCTCTCCACACCATATTTTGGAGAAACATGCATTAGAAAGAGTGCATGCAAAACAGAAATGGAAACATGGATGGATGATTATTTTCCCTGATAGCGATAAGAGATACAGTTTTAGGATAAATAAAATAAAGGTATGAAGATGTGTGAATACATTTTTACATTACAATTTAATTTACAGTCGCCAAGTCATTTACAACTGTTGAATGAAAGTAGCATCACACAGATATATCAGGTCAGGCAGCAAAGTTTATCAGAAATGGCTTCTTTGAGGCTAATGGAACTCTTTTCATGCATCATTGTATATTAAAATCTTCATTTTAAATAGCCTAACATTTAATAATATGGTTATATATTTCTGTATTAACCTTGCTGTTCAGTCATGTGTTTTGAATGATGTCTTTAATATTTTCCTTTAGTATAAGTCAGCATTTTCAAGAGAAGAGATTTAGCCAAATGAAGATTTGCTTTACAAAATTATTGAACTTAATGTTGAAATGCATATCATATTTTAAATGCTTATTTTGATGTTGAAGTTTTTAAATTATTTTGTAACATGTAACAGTACTGTTTGACAAACGGACTTGATACCACATATCATTTTAAATCATCACAAAACCTCACAGAATGGGATGGCATACTCTGAGATAATAAACCACCTGAAATACTTTTAAACTTGCATTATTAACTAATTTTTGTGCGCTCTCTCCAGCCACGTCCCTGGTGGTGCTGCCCAGACGAGCTAAGCTGGGAGCAACGCGCCTGCGAACGGCGCTCTGTAAAGCCCTGGATTTAGCTCTGATTAGAGCTAGCCAAAAGGAAATATAGGCAGAGTTTAAACACACTAATCCCACGCCTGATTACCAGCCAATTTTAAAACAGTAAGAAAACATGAACTGCAGTAAAACTCTTTTTTTTTTTATGGGCTATGAATCAGTCTCAGAATAGATGGAATGACTGTTGAGTCAACTCCTTTCTCCCTTGGCAGAGCTGTCATTAGCTACAGAAGTCGTTTGTGGTTTTCTGCAAACAACAGAAATAAGTCAAAAATCAATCCTTAAAATATCTGATTAAATAAGGTTACTTTTATCATTAAATGTCTCCCATTTACATCTTGCATTAGAGAAAGTCATCAGCAAGGTTTTTAGCTTAATGAATTAGTTTGGGAAGTCTCTGGAGGTTTGTTATCGATGTTAGAATGCATTTTTATTTAGGCACTCTGTAACTCGGAAAAGAAGGTGTGTAGATTTTCTGGAATTTAACCAAACACAAATATAATACCTACTGCTACAAAAGTGTGCACAAAAGAAAATTTCTGTGGTGTTTTTTTTTTTTTTTTTTTTTTGATAGTAACTAAGTCCTGCATTTTTTGGCCCATCAATGATGTATGTTTTGTGTTTTTTGCTTGTTTTTTTAAGTCAGTGAAGCTATCAGGCTGATGGCTGAAGCACCCATGAAAATTAAATATACATTTGCCCTATATATAAAACAGCATAAAAAGATGATTCTGAAATGAAAAAATGTAGATGGCTGTTTTTATTCTCCATTTTGTACATCAATACACATTCTAAGTGGGAGTAGTCTTGCTGCTTTAAATCGTTATTTTGTGTTTCAGTAAGACTGAGGATCGATCTGTAGCACTGACATTCTAGCAAAAACAAGGATATTTTGAGTAGAAGAATTCATTATATGTAGGTATGTTAAGGTCTTCATAATCTACAATGAGAAAGTGTTAAAAAACGGGGAGGGATCTCTACCATGAGAAACCGTAGGAGTTCCTCCTGAGTCCACATTACTTTTCTGGTTTAAATAATATTTTTTCATCTCTATGTTATTGTGATGCCTGTGTGATTCTTGATTATAACGACCTTGCTGATTTACTGAGACTAGTGTCCGTTTGGTCATCATTACTGATTTATGCTTTGGCGCTATCATTTCATATATTCACCTGTTGCATTTGATTTCTGAGACAGAAATCACTTTTTATATATTTATGTGCTGTAAGCAACTAGCATTGAGGAAACAAAGTTGGAGTTTATAGACTAGACATCAATGTCATGCCATCACTGAGGTGCTATAATTTACAGCATAGTGCTTCACTATGAATATTTTATTTCACTGACATTTTATATTGAGAATCAGAGTACATCTAGTATGTTTCTTTTGTTTTCATTTACAAAATAATTCCTAAAAGTTTGTGTTGCTTTTTAGTCAATTTTCACTTTGTAACATTTGTTACAAGAGATATTGTGTATGGGTACAGGTATGGGCTAGGTAGGAATATTCATCTGTAAAGATAGTTGGTTTCTGGCCATGATATGATATTTAGCATTGCTAAAAATCGAAATGGAAATGAAAGAAAACAGATTCAGTTACATCTTTATTTTACAAGTTATTTTCCAGCACTGACATGAAATGTGTGTGGGATGCTAGACCCAAAGGTGTGATATTGCAAAATGCAGTTTCCATAATGCATATGAAAGTGAATGAGAGCTTTAGTAAGACAGTAGTAGTACATCTTTGAAAACCATGGCAAGCAAGCGTATACACAGAACTGTGGAAACTTGGGTTAAAGTTGGGTTATTTCTGAATACTATAGAGAACTTGATTTCCTACCTCTCTCTTTGTTGATCCTTCCACACTTAAAGGAAAGCAAAACATTGTTTGGAGTGATTCTGGGAAAAATAGCTATAAGCAATCAAAATGATTCAGGAGAAAATTGGTTAAATATTATGAGAATGCTCTTGAATCGTTTAGTTTTATTTTGTTTTTCTGGTTAAGATTCTCTCCTGTGAAATATTGGACAGAAGGTGGAACAAAACCCTTGGAAATAAGTCATTCCTGTAGTGTCCTTGCAAAAATGTTTGATAGAGGTATGCAACAAAATACACAGTTGAGTGTGCATGTGTCAAATATTTCTGTAGAAGTGATGAAAGAATGGCTTATTTCAGTCATCTTAGCACTATTCACACAAAATAGTGTTATGAGAAGACATAGCGTTTTTGTGATTGCATGAACTTGATTTCTTGAGAAAGTGTAAGTTGGCCCTGGAACAGAAGACTTACTTGCTTTGGTTGTCTTCTACTGGGTGATCTTACCAGCTATATGATGGTCAAATGAGCCCATGAATATTTTGGATTTTTGTATGATCAGTATTTCAAAGGCAAGCAACTGGCCCACAATCTCTTTCTACCTTATAGAGACAAGAAATGCTGCTACATGTGATTCTTAACCAATAGTTGAAAATGATACAGTACTACCTTGTTTGGGATAGGAATGCTTTGCTGGATTGAACATAAGCATACATAAATAATTGTATGACTACACAATGTACACATAATACATGATATCTAATGTTTATTCATGGTTATCAAATATACATTCAATTGTTTCTTACTTTCAGTAACTTAATTTCTCAAAAAATATATTTGGGAGGTCTTGCATTGCTGCAATAGAATGCATAGTTTATCTTCATTTGAACTAATGGGTTGGTTCCCTTGCCTTATCAGGTGCATGTAACTGGAGGAAATTTGAGATGGTAAATGAAACCAAAACATATGACAATAAAATTTGCTAGTAGAAATATATTTTGAAAGGATTTTTGTCTTCATTTAATCTTGCCAAGTACAATGTCAGAGCGAAGGTCCATATAAAAGTCCATACAAAAGGTTGCCAGAGATTAAAGCTTATGTTTGCTCATATATCCTGGCACTGTTTGTTCCTTCCATCTCATCAATGTATCTTACTGAACAGAAACTCAAGAATTACTGTTTTTTAGAACTAACTCTTTTGAGCTGTGAATTGTGTTGGTTTTAATTAAAAGTTAGAAATACTATTTCTGTAGCTACATTTTTCCTGTTGCTGAGCTTTTCATGTAACTAATGACTTTTAAAAAAATTACTTTACACCTTAGTATAAGGAAAGATATCTTTACTCCACCATTTGTCTGGTTCTTTATCATGTTCTCTAGTATAAAGTAAATCCTGTGCACAGTTGTGTTTTACTCATTCTTCTAAAGCTTCATTTCATGTATTTTTCATGAAATCATTAAGACTTTAATGTTTTCCTGTCATAGATACTGAAGTTGGTTGCTGTGGTACTATTTATGTAGTTCTATAGTATTACTTTAGCTCACTAAATAACTCTCCCTCAGGCATGCAGGATCAAAGTGCTTTGTGCCTTTAGATATTGCCAGTAACCAGGACAGTTGCTATTTGAATCTTTGCTAAGCTATGATTTATGCTGTTTTGCCTGAAGTCACACAGGATATCTTTGTCTCTTGAGACATAGGGAGCTCCCTGATCACTTAGGACAATCTCTAAGTTCTTTATAATTATTAGCAGCTGCATACATTCACTTGCTATCTGGAGTTAGTAGTAGCATGATAAAGGTCTTGGTGATTCTCTCATTTTGCACCATTGTTTGTTCTGATAAAGTAGATTTGGTGGGTACAATGAACAATGAGATTCAGAAGTTAATGAGTCTAAAGGAACATCTGTTAAAAGGACCTTCATTACCATGCATTTCCAGGAAAATGAGAACATAAGGCAAGACAGAAGCTGATGAAGAGCCTGTTTGGCTTAAGCAAATGAATAATGTGGCCCAGGACAGAGGATGAGCTTTTCAATTGGATACTAATAAGCATTGCATTGTTTTTGGCAGTTAACCCCAGATGTTAATCTGATGTCAGCTGTATTGTTCTCTCTTTTTTTTTTTTGTGCTTGTATGAATTATTCATCCTGGCAGGATCCACTTCCCCTTTATTTTTTTCCAGGCACCAAAGCAAATATATTTTATCTAATAGCTTTAAAAAAAATACCTGTCCTTTCATTTGAAATGTAAAATGGTTTTCAGTCCAAAGTGAAGTTACTTAAATCAACTTTATACCATGCTGCAGAATATATTGAATAAGCAAAGAACCGTTGGTGCCTTTTGTATTAAGAAAAAGAAATCTCAAGGTTATTTGCATAATGTATCCCTTTTTCCCTTTATGATCAACTTGGATAGTTAAAAATGCATTTTGTATAAGTGGTGCTAGACACACAAAACAAGCTTTCACAGAACAGGCACTCTGAAATGAAAAAACAATTGTAACAATACTTTTCACATAGTAAAGCTTAAAACACGTTTATTAATCACTCCCAGATTTACCATTTTCCAGTGGCAAATGATATGTAATGAAATAGAATTATGTCTCTAGACAAATGCGGTATGAATAATGAAGAGACAAGAGTCACTCTTGAAGATCTCATTGATGCTAGTTTTCTGTTATAAACCTGATTGACTTAAAAAAAAAAAAAAAAAAAAAAAAAAACTCTATTACCCCGGAGAAACAAAACTTCTGAAATTTTGCCAACTGCTGTTTTTCCCAGACTAGTCAGTTTATGAGAAGTTTGATAGACCTAATACAGAAAGTTTTAGAACCTGAGCATTTTGAAGTGAGGTTGTGGCTTCTTTTTAAATGGGGAGATGAGGTACGTGTTATCACCAAAAAAGAGAGATGAGAACAAGTGTTCCTTTTCATAACTTGGAGTAAGGAGATGCTTAAAAGTGTGTTTGGGAAAGTTTGCATGGACAAAGTTATTTTAGGAATACAAAATAAAACATGTATACATGTATATGTGGTTTGCATTTTTTGACTCTGGCTGATTTTCTGAGACGGAAAGTGGTTTGCATGCTGGGGGAAATGTGGATGGGAAAAGACACAGAGTATAAAATAGGAAAGCAAGTGACCTTCAGCTAGCATGGGTCTAGGAAAGCCTGGCTGGCCCAGGCAGAAGGCCGTCCAAAATTACTGAATTCTGGTCTTAAAAGGAAAGAGTTAGAGAGGAACCATTGTGTCCATGTGTAGCTTTATAATCAGCTGCCCAGTTTATAATCTTCTGTTGAGATAAAAATCCTCCTGTCTCTTCTGGTCTTCCTTAGCCCCAGCTGCTTCCCCAGAATCTGTTGGCCATTCTGACTCATTGCAACCTTGAACAGCTTTCTGTCTTCAGTTCTTGGGCCTAAATACCCTGTTGTTCCAAAAAAGCCTATTCAAGCACTTTCTTTTGTTATCATTTGGTCTAGTAAAATTGTTCCCATTCATTTTCAAGGTGGTTTAGCATATTCTGGCTCAGTGCTTATAATTTCTTTATGACCAGCCTGATCAATTCTGTTTCATTTCCAAAATTGAATATGTTGCTTGATATTGAAGGCATCAAACTTGCTTTCCAGGTCTGTGCAGAGCAATTAAAATGGGAGTTTTCAGGCCAATTATTTCTTGATATTTCTCTGCTCTGCTGAATAATAGACTCAGATGATATCACCCAGTGGTGGCATTATCACAGCACACTGCACGTTCATTTTCACTTACATATAATTATTAAATCTTAAAGTAATTTTAAAGATGAATTTTAAAACTGTTGCATGCACATGCTGAAAGAATGGCTGCTATGTTATTAAAGTCATCAGTTTTCATACCAGAGCCAGTTCTATCTTCCATGGTTTTAAAAATTTCTATTACTTTTGTAATTCCTGCAGTATTCCTATTGTATACCTATTTTGCTCATAGGAAGTAACTTAATAAGAATAATTACCATGTAAGAAATGTATTACCTGTTACAATTCATCTCGAGGATATGCATTAGTAAGCTTAAAGAAACATTGCCATTCACAATGAGGAAGGAGAACCAGAGCCCCAGTATTTTCATTTGATAGGGGAGTTACTTGGAAACCTCAGAATAAGATTTACAAATTTTTTAGAAGATTCTGAAATTTGGCAAGCTCACCAGGTGCAGGGTGATGCAGATCCCTTCCTGGGATAGTTATTCGTATGTAAATTTGATAGCTCATTTATAGAAAAGTTCAAGTTCACCATTACATTTAAAATTAAATAGTGCTGCTTAGCTATATCATTCCAGTAAACACAAATGGTTTATGGCTATTGTCAAGTGATGTTTTAATCAGAAGTATTATCTGTCTTATGTTAGCCGTCAGTGTTTTCAAGAGGTAATATAAATTTAGCATGTCAGGATACGGAACTTGTGTAAATGTATTATTATTTTTGTTTCTAGTAGTTCAGGAAATTATTAATATATGGATAGAGTGTTATGTTTTGAATTTAGAGATGTTCTTTACAGAAACCAGATAAATTTTTTGGAAAGGAATGGGAGACAAGACCCAGTATTACTCATCTTAAAACAAGTAATGTTCTGATTTGTGACATTAAACCTTTTCCATATGTTCTAAATATTTATAGTAAGCACGAATGGACATACACTAGAGGAAGGGAAAGTATTTTAATACTTTAGAGTAACCACCATCCTCCTTTATTTCTTTTCATTAACTTCAAAGAGGACATAAGGTACTCCAGTGTTCAAAAGTACTGTGAGCATCACTAGAATTGTTTTTTATCAGCATTGAACCTCTAGCGAGAAGTTCAGAACTTATCAGCTGAAGAGTAATTATAATTACTACTTCTGTTTTACCTTGAAATAAAGACAGCAGTTTTGTAATTATGGGAAAAAGGTTTTCTTTTTATGGATGGGGTAAGTTAAAATCTGTTGTTTTTGTTTGTGTATACTGTTTGCCTCTATTTTGGTTGGATGCCACATCCTTTTTTTCTCTAGTGGATCCTAGTGATTCCATAGGTGTTAATCGTAGTTCACCCATTTGTATCCAAAGAAAATCTTACCCACTTTACTGTCAGGTTATAGGAGTGTTCATTGTAACTGGTAATTGTATTTTCTAAACACAGACTCAGATCTGTAATAGGAGCTGCATTTTACAGTTAAGCGCTTTCTGGCTTTGAATGCCTGAATGCCTCATTCAGATTATCTTTTACACTTCATCAAAAATTAACAAATTAAAGTATAAACCCTTTGGTCCATGAAGCCCCTTTCTTCTTTGTTTGCACAGCAGCTAATGCAGAGAAGTTCTGGCTCATGACTCTTAGGCACTACACTGTATATAAAAATAATAATACAATTAAATGCAACTTCAAAGCAAGCAGATTATATGCAATCAGCATCCATGATAAGGGGTTTTGCTTCCATTAGCAGACGTGTTAGGCAAAATGGTAGTTACTTTGACTTTATTAGAAGTCTTGCTATTTTTTTTTTCTTGAGATTTACCTTCGCATACTGCTTCAAATTCTGCTACTGCTGTGGAGGCAAGGCTAATGAAAAGGAATAAATGATACGCAGTGAGGAGCAACACAAGTTGTGATCATTCAGCTTGGCATAGAGCAAGAAGTGGAGACCTGACACTGTCTATTCCTTCTTCTGCTATCTGCCATTGTGTTAGTGCTCTAAGTTTTCAAATGAAATGTGCCCTGCTACTGATTTTACTCTAGTTTTACATAGGTTTTTCACCTCAGGGGATTATTTGTTTATTTACAAAGGTCTGAACAACAGTTGCCTCTCTGGAATGTTATTTGTCCCTTACTGGTCTGATTTCGATAAAATTTCTAAATTTCTTGCAAATTGTTCAAAATTTGCAAGTAAATAAATTCAGATTGCCCCACAATGTGTGTGGTGCTGAGATACACCATGCATGTTACTCTCAGAGTGCCTGATTTCATTATTTCCACCTTCCTTTACACTTATTCCTTCTTAGCATGGGAGCCACTGCCACTGCCTTCTTCACTGCAGAGTCTGTCCACCACCTGAAATGAAGGCAGATAGAAATGAGCTGGTTTCTCAAGAGTCTTAGCCAGTCTTCTGCTTTGGCGTAACATCCATTAGGTACACACATACCAAAAAAAAGGGAGGCATTCACTCTGCTCATGTCCCTTATGCCTGATAATACCTCACCTAACCCTCTCCCTCCGTTAGTACCCTGATTTTAATTCTGTGACTGAAAGAATTGGGATAAATTAGAAGATTGTTATTTCTTGCTTGCATATAAAAACAAAGTCATTTTGCCATCCCTGCAAGCTGTGAGTTCTGACATAACAGCCTTTACTTGTCGTGTTACTGCAGCAGCTGCAGGCTTGCTAGAAACATGTAGGATGCTGTTAGACAGTGAAATCAGCCACCGAGACCTCTCTCTTTTAAAGACTTTGCTATTGGTAGGATGCAGGGTGGAAAAATTGAGATTATGAACCCCTGGCTCAGAGATAATCAGCAGGCAGATCAAAAATTTGAAGAATAAATTGGAGAACAGCAGTGATAGCTTAGCTGTTATCAGAGGCTGTGGACCCTGAGTAAATGTTTCACAGGATAATGTCAGATACAAGTACCATATCACGTTTATGAACGTGTCCCGGTAGGTTTCTCTACACCATATGCGCTAGATATAAAAAACTTATATTTTTAAAAAAAGGCAATATGAAATGGCAAATAGATGTTTCTCTTCTGTTGAACTTGTTCAGGGAAAATAGGACTAGCTTGCCTTGCATATGTGCATAGGTAACACTGTGCCTGGGTTAGTTCTGAGCTCATATCTATGGCAGTAAATTAATATCTGAAATCTTAGTTCTTCCGCTAAATTGCTTTTTTAGACCCTTTCTTTTTCTCCAGTTTCGCTCTCTATCTAGTACTGCAATTTAATAAGGGACTTCTACCTGTATGTGCATTTATTATAGTCTTAATTTCTCTCAGCCTTCTATTAAAACCCACGTACTTTTTGCCCCATAGCTAAGCAGCCAAATTAGATTTGGAGAGTTATTGCTGTATGTGCATGTGTATGTGTCTGTTTTATATTTGTGTATACACTGAGGCAATATTTACCACCATGGTAGGCCTTGTGAATGGGTCCTAGGGAAAGCTTTTCACTCCAGAAGTCAGCTGTGCATTTGCAATATATTTATGTCCTGTTTGAGCATTATCCATAAGGAGAAAGATTATTATGAGTTTATTCTTTTTATCACAGTAGTTGGAGAAAAACGACAGTAAACTTTATTATCCTCTTCTTGCTAGTCAAGCTGTTCTTATGTTGCTGACTAAATCTCCTTTTTTTTTTTTTTCCTCTCCTCTTCTCCGAATATATTATCAGCATCGTCCAAAAGTCAGGTCCCGAGTGGGTTTGGTCATAGGATGCTATGGACAGCTGAGAAGAGTCTTGTAAACATTTTCTATTCTGGCTTTTATTCTGCAAAATATTGTTTGCAGTATAATTGTTGCAAAATATTCTTGTGATTATAGCCTATTTCTTGGATGTATTCCCTAGTAATCTAATTGACAGTAATATTCTTAGTAAAGAAATGGACACTCAGTAAAGAAATGGACACTGTTATACAGATTAGTATGTGTTAGGTCTTATTCAGAATAGTAATGGATGTCTCAATTCTCTATTTCTAGCTACCTAGGTCTTAAGTATTTCAAACACATGTTTGTTTCTTCTGGATGTATTGTAATTTTTATGTAGCACAGTATATCTCCCATAACAGGTTCAGTCTGAATGAAAATAACAGTAAACTACAAAAACAATAAGCAGAATTGAATTTCATATCAAAAGTCAGTATGATCAGAAATAAGGGCGACATGTCAGACCGGGCCTAACCCGCTTCATTATGCCTCATTTTTGCAGAGCTCTCACAACAGTAGGTGATCTTAAGCGTCATAACTGAGTAATTATAACTCACAATGTTTTGCCTAAGGGCATAGTTTCAGCTCTTCCTGATGTCACAAGTAATGTTCCAAGTAATTTTTCATTAAAGGATATACTAGCCAAGCTGTATATTACACATTAGCATTTTTATGCTAACAGCACATGATTATCCACAATATAAAGCTAAAAGACAGACAACTCCCCCAAACCACATCAATGGAAAGTATGGAGATGTCTAAGGAGACTGTCACACGTCCAATGTATGGTTTATGTCTGCAAATTTTTGTACGAAGATCTCTCACATTTTTAGCAGAAATAATGGTATGACTGTAAGTAATGCATGAGATGTTCGTGGTGACTGGGTATGTAAGTCGTTTTGCTAATAGTGCCGAAAACACTTGTGGCTCTTTTACTGGAAGCTATATGTCGGTGTCAGAAATGCAGCATTCTGGAGGCCATTCCTTTAAACAAGTAACTCTGCTTTCCAAAAATGCAGCTGACACACAACAGAATGTCTGGCACACAATAAAACTTTGCATAGGGATTTACTCTTCTGAAAAGTAAATATAATTTGTGTCCAAATGAAGTGGCCTTAGATGTCCTTTTCCCAAATGGTAAACTGTGGGTCCAGTCGCTATTTTGTTGCTTCATCACAAAAATAAATGACGTGCTCAGGGAGTGCTAGATCTCATCACATCACAGCCTGATTCTTCTGCACCACTGGTGAGTTTGCTGGTGGCAGTGGAGGTGACATTAAGTGAATTTGCTGCTGGGAAAGAATTGCCCAAAGAGAGGAAAGTACGAGAGCTGCTTTGCACAGCTGAGTCACAGCTGCAAATCTGTCGTTTGCATGAAAGAGGGCCTGCGTTGTCTGGAAATACGAGATTAGCAAATTCTGTAGTGTATTAAGTAGACTGAATGTTGCTTCTCGTCCTAATTTTGATTTACTACAAATAGTGCAACTTTGTTTACATTGTGCATAGCAGTTTGTGCTCTGCTGTGATGTACATTCAGCTCAAAAACACATCCAAATAACTCTGAAATGTGTATAGAGAGAAATGATGGAAGTACTCCCAATACTAATTTTTTATTATTAGTTGTTACTAGAGCTGATCATTTTTTTCTTTTCCAGAAGTTTTACTTTGTCTAAATGTCGACTTTCTGTGAGAGGGAAGATATTTGGCAAAAATGTCTAACGAGTGAATGAAAAATGGAATTATTTAGTTTCAGATCAGGTAGATATTGATCTATGAAATGCTGCAGTACCTTGTGAGAGCTGTAATTCCAGGTAACCTGCAGTGCCTTTCTCCATTATCCATGTCCAGCTCCAAACCTGGGTGAGGGCCAGATGCAGCCTCTTCCTGCGGTTCAGGTGCCGTGGTGCTGTTATGTGCAGCAAATAGGGACAGATTCCCTCCTGAGAAAGCAGCATTTCTAGCTATGAGCCACAGGCACTATCATACACCAGCTCTCTGGAAAGCTTCACGTTACAAGCCAGTTGTGTATATCTGCATGTAAGTTATGTACATTATGTAAGTCTTTGACTTACTGGAAAAAAAAAATCATGTTAAATATATTAGACCATGACCCAATGTATGAAACAACCCTTCTTCCGCTGTGGGAAAAAAAAACAATGCTGATATGCGACCATTCCTTCCAACATGTGGTAGCAATAAATAATAATATATATGTAGGTATATAATTATTGCATATGCTAGGGCCTACAGTCACTGTGTAGAAGTGCTTCCACAGTATGAACACTTAAAGTATATTATAGATTAAAATGCATATGAAGCTTTTAATTTTATAATTAATCCAAATAAAAATTATTTAGATGCACAACGTAGGTAGGGGGTGAAAGCATAAAAGGCAACATTTTTATCCCGGGAGATTTAACTGTGTTTTATTTACTTCTATAGATTAGTTACAGTGATTTGCGTGAAGGAATATTCTCTAGTTAAATATTAAGATATGTTAATACTCAAGACAAGGGGAATCAAACTGTAAACAAATTCTTCAGGACTCAGTGTACTCTGTGTGTGAATGAGAGTAGGAATATTTGCAGAAACAAAGCAGGAAATTTATCAGGAAATCAAAAAAGAATGTATCATTACCCGAGAGCTAAATAATGTGTACTCTTCATTGACAGGAATAACATCACGCATTCTTAATGACATAAAAAGTAAATATCTCAGAAAGATAAATATCCCATTTCCACTGCTTGTGCTGAGCATTTTCGTTGACCGTGCTTTGCTTCATTAAATGTATTTTTTGTGTACATAATTCTGGTTCAGCATATCTTGGGCCTGCTTATTCCAAGAGACCCCACTCTTGGGATCAGTGTACTTCCCTGTGTAGGCTTCAGATTTTGTTCTCTGAAAACTGGGCAGGACCTGGTTATGGAAGGAGCTGATCTCTACTGTGTAGATCACGGGGTTGCAAATGGAGCCACCCCGAGCTGCAGTAAGAAGTGGTTCACTGAATATAAACGAAGCCAAGAAGGTTAAAATACTGAAGTGTTTAGTTGAAGCTGTGCTCGTGCATCTATAAATTCCAATGATTTTTTCCTCTGGACTCATTTACATATGACCTGCACTTTTGCAATCAATACCACAGGTTTTAAAAATAAAGAAATATTTTTAAATTCCTGCTTTAGCATATGTAGGCTGATTTAGAGAAGTATTTGGTGCTCAACAGATCTATGAGAGCTAATGTATTTTCTTCATTGATAATACATGATAACGCATTTTAAATATATATATAATAAATATATAAAATATATAATAAATATAACAAATATAAATGTAATATTTTTATATAAAGTATATAAAATAAATACATAAAATATATAATGCATATTTTTAAAAATATCTTTTTGTCAGAAGAGAAAAAAGTGGAATCTGATACCAGCCTACATTGCACAGAATAAAATAGAAATATACTCTGATTGTTTTAATTGACATAATCCGTTCATATCCAAAGTGTTGGTACAGTAAATGGAGGGTTGCATTTAAGGGATGTGATTGCTTCTACTTTTAAAAGAAAATAATTTCACAATGTTTATTATTTATTTATTCTTATCAAAAGCAACACCTTTTATTGTACTTGCATTTGAAATGTCAGTTTTAAAAAACCCTGACATCTTGTTCTTTAAAACCTGCAGTGAATTAGGTCAAAATTTCCCTCAACCAAAGACTGAGAATTTAAAAATGACTTTTGCCTGTAGGACAAGGATGAACACGTATTAGTTTAAAGGCCAGTGAAATATTACTGCAAGCAGATCTTTACTATTCAAATTGTAGGAGTCTCACAAGAATTGAAATGAAAGATTCAAAATGCTGATAAAACATAAAGCAGGGCAAATTCTTTTCAAATACTTTTTTCAAATCTATTTATTTTTCTAGTAAGGTTGTAGTCTTACAATTAATACCTTGTATGTAGAAGGGTATTCCAGTATGAAACTAAATTTTCTAAATGTATGTCTGCACACCTTCTATGCCATAGCATTTGCGAAAGCAATAAATGTTAAACAACCATCTTACACTACTCATAAAAGGTGAATCTCGGATGTTGGCAATTGTTAATGTGACTCTGTGATTTTCAATCACACGTATCCAGTCAGAAAACAAAAATATTAAAACTTTTCCTTTTTATGCTATGCATTTGTAGCATATTGATGAAATGAACTGCAGGGGTAATAGTCTATACATTTCAAACAACGTCTGAAAAAGTAATGGCCAAATTGCCAAATACAAACAAAGTACCTGTTGGGAGCTACTTTCCCAGGTGTTGTGTCTGACACTCAAAAATGGCTATAAAGGCTCATGTCTATATAGTTAGAATATTCTTAATTTCCTAATGCTGATCTTAATAATGCACAGATTGTGGCTGTTTAGTCCCTTTTCCTGGAATGGATTCTGACTGTACTGCTGGAATTTTTTTGTTACCTTTTCCTCCTACAAGGATTGAGATGGCACATACGAAAAATCACGACTGATGTTAGTCTTTAAGATCCATATCCCAGCAATGCTAAGCTTTTATTTTATTATATCAGTGCTTATTACTGGTTTCTGATACTATCCTGGGCTTGCCCCATTAGTGTTCCATGCTTGCAGTTGTGGCCTAAGGGATAATTGTACGAAGCAAGCAAAGCAAGCCCCATAGGACTTGTATCAATATTATAAGGTGAGGAAAAATATCTTTGTAGTGTTCTGGAGTGGTTAGCTGAGGCCATTGGGACTTTTTGCAGCGTATCCAGTGCCCAGTGCCAAATCTGAGTAGTTTGTCTTGAGCTCTGAGGAAATCGTTGCATCTAATTGGAGCAGGAGCAGTTGATTCCCATCAGGGCAAGGAATCCGCAATGGAGACGTTATCTAGGAGTTGTTCCTGTGGTATTTAATGGCTTTTGCACTCCACTTAGGTGTACGTGGAGCAGGGAAGGAGGGGTTACCTCCTGCACAGTGCTCCAACTTGAAACAGCACCAGATCAAAGTGTGCGAGGGGTCCTTAACCACAGGCAAAGAAGGGGCAAAGGATGTATCTCTGCAGAGATTAATATCATCCTTAATGTCTTGTGAATTGTGTATTTGCAAAACATGCTTGCTTAAATGACAGTATTTCATGTAATTAACAAATAACTTTTTTTTCATGTGAACAATTAAGCATCCATCACAACCACGAGACTCTCTGAGCCCTGTATAAAGCATCCACTTACATTCTTGGGTTTGAGCATTAGCTGCTAGCATGCTCTCCTCCTCTCTAAATGAGTAGGGGAAATTAATTAGCCAAGTCATAGTTGTCATGCTCTTTTTTAGAAGCCCCTGAGGATGAGTCCCTTGCATGCACTAAAATATAGGCCCCCTGAGACAAATTGCTGAAGTGTGTGGCACCTTTGGCTCATAGATCATATCTTTGTTTTCTTTTGTCTCCCTATTAAAGGTGGTGGTTTTTTTTTTCTTGGTAAATAAATTTCAATTAGTGAAATTCCAGCTGTTTCATACATTATGGTGGTGTAAACTTGAAAACATTTAGCAGATGCCCACATAAAATCCATTAACACACACAGGTTCTCTGACATTTTAAAGCAACGTCTCCAGCTGGAACAGATAACTGAAAACAAGTCTACATTCTGGAAAAATGTATGCCTTTGTCTAATGCAGGTAAAAGATTCCCACACAGAAAGGTACACATTGTGGAAGAATATAAAAATGTCCTATGCTCTCTGTTTTGCCAAAGGGAAGTCATGAATACATTTTGATTCATTTTTTGCTTTATGCAGACTATATGAGACTGCATAGGATGCAGGGAGGGAACCAATCAGCATTCAAAGTGAAAGACAATAATATCGTTATCTACATTTTCTCCTGATATTTTATCACTTCTGAAGACAAGTGACATTGTCTAAAAGTAGCAGTCAGGAATTTTACTTGTCTCTACGTGTTTTGATCTGATACATTTGCTTAAACAACTTAAAGATTGCCACAAAAACCCTGTTAGTAGTTCACTATTTAAAATTTTACTAGCAAAGTCAAACTGGAGTAAGAGTAAAGGAAGGGGAAAGGGAAGTATGTCTTTCTCTTGCTTAAAAGCTTGCCGTAGATCCTTTGGAAACAAACCACATTGGAAGAAAGGAAGTAAGAGAGATAATGTAGCTATGCATAGATACTGTGATGGAAGAATACACAACTTTTTGAAGCCTGGTTATTCTGCTGACATAATCAGCACAATCTGTGTGTCTTTAAATGCCTGCTTGTTCTTGTCTGTATGAGTAAGTATGTTTTGAGAAAGAAAGAAAATTGGATGCTATGCAGAAAACTCTCTTTTTGTTATTTGTGGTGTTATTTATTGTGGTAGAAACCTGACTTTTAGTCAGGTGTGACTTTACCACTGTGCACAGGGCCAGCACAAGGCCAGTTCTCCATTTGGATCCAAATAAGCCTCTGAATTATGATTTAAATGATGCCTACTGCTCATTATCATGTCTGCAATCAAAGGATGAGTTCTTTGCTTTAAAATACTTTATAAAGTGACATCTGTGTGAGGGTCTTCAATGCTTTTCTGTGTTTCGCTGTGATTTAAATTATTGCACTACTGGTGTCTTCAAAAATCCATGGCAAATTTAAATTCAAAGTCAGTTAGCAGGCAAATTCTAAGAATAATATAAGAAGATAAGAATATATAAGAATATTATAAGAATATATATTATATATTGCATATATAACATCTATTTTGTGTATATATAAGAATATAATAAGAATATAATTATAAGAATCTAAGAATAATATAAGAATATAAAAATAATATAAGAATATAGGAATATTCTGAGATAGTGATTTTTCTTTTAAAAATAGCTAACTCATGTCCTAACTGCATACAGTTATGATGACATTCTGCTAGCATGCTTTTGTCTATTTTGAGGATTTTAACTGCAAAGGTAAAACATTGAGAAATGCAGTTGTATATAGAATAGTATTTGCAGAAAGACAGTTACTGCAGGACTGCTAAAAAGATTTTTAGCACATTGGTTCCTTAAACGAGAATAAGGGCTATCTGATCAAACCAAATGAATGAAACTAAATGTGGCTGGAGATTTTGACCCAGCTGAAGCTGCTGCCTGGAAAACCCCATCATTCTTGCTCAGGAAAGCCACTGAGCTTCCCTTGGACTGTGTCATTGCCACAGTCCTGTACTTGGCTGTCCTTTCTGTTGTAAATTAGAATAGATGAAAGCTGTCGAGCCAAGCTAGTGATGGAGGCTAATTTGATGTGATATAATTGATGAACTCTAAATCGTCCCACTTCTCTCTCTTGAAACAGTCTGACTGGAGCTCAAAATGCCAGAGTACTGTGATTTACACTCTCTGTCACTTTTATATTGAGCATCTTAGCATGGCATTGGTGAGAGATTAACTCTTTCATAGGTCTTTTTTTTTTTTTTTTGGCTAATCTGCAGACTGTGTATATACACTGGATGATGCAATGCCTTGTAGAAACACTACTGTAAAGTTCAGTTTACTTCTTACGTTATTGCATTAGGACCAAGATAAAGAGAATTAAAATCTGACTTTTGGTACTACAGATGAAGCACTGAGCACTGTGCTTTTTATTCTAGACCTGAAATTTAGTCTGTAGGATTGCCATATTTAATGCTTGGAAGTTCTTTATTTTGGAACTTCTAATCCAGATTAAATATTTTAGAATATGAGACCAGTTCTAGTCACTGTGGTAGCAGTAGGTCACTAGGTAAGTTTGACCCTTAAATAATTCCTATTAGAGTATTGCAAACTTCCTTATTTCAGCTGTTCCCTGTCATTTTCCAAGATGCTTGAAGTCAGAGTAGACTGCATTGGTTTCTTGTTTTCTTCCAGAGGGAAGGTCTGTTTACTTGCCTTGCTTTCTTAGTTTTATAACAGGAGTAGAAAGCTTGGGAATCTGTGTATTGCTCAAGTATTCTTGAATAACCACTATTAGTAGGTGTAATCTCACATCTGCCAAATTTGTCGAGGCAAACTTAAAAGCAAAATGAACAAATGAGAGCTGCTTTAATTCACATTTGTACTCTGATCAGCTAGCAGACCTGCATCTGTTTGAAAGCCCTTCACTCGCCTGCACAAAATGAGTTGGCTGTGGCTATTCCCATGCTATTCCTAGTAGCAGTTTGTGCCAGATTCTTGCTGACCTGAAAGTACTAGCTGTTGTGGACAAATCTGTAAAGTCTGGAATCCTTTTCTGGAGAAGTACATAAATTTCAGATCAATATCCAAGTTTCACCTGGACTAACTATCCCCAATCACTCTGGAAATCCAAGACAGACAGGATTTCTTGCAAGGATTTTTGTACGATCTGAATGAACAGACCTTTTTGGCCATACTGGCTATAACTGAAAACTGTAGCATTACAAATGAGTTGTAATTGGGTTGGGTATGTGACAAGTGCTGTTATTGGAGCTTCACCCTGGTGGAGCGGTGGAAGCAGAAAGGCTGTCAGTGGCAAGATGAGTCTTTTAGTGAAAAAGGAGGCAGGTTCCCTGCTGCACTGGGCAGTTACACAGGCCCAGCTTTTGTAAAGGATGGGCAAGAAGAGCTTTACTTGCCCAAGGCAGGAGCACATGCTTGCATGGCACGCATGCTCAGCTTCTATAGGCAAAACTACACAGCTCCTTATGCCAAGTCCCCAGTTAAATAAGGGCAGTTCCCTTGTCCCTGCTGCGACAGGCTGCGCTACTGGTAAATGCCTCTTTGGTCTCCTCTGCAGGTACTGATAAAGGCAGACTTCACCTTTATAGGAACCTTCCTCAGAGTTTTCCTGATCAGTATTCAGTATTTCTCTTCTTTCGTAATTTTCTAGCTTGTATTTTACAATTTCATTAAAAATGTGGACATAAAATGATGCAGGAAAAGTAACTATGAGTCCATGTTTTATGTTTATTTGAAAAATTGCTGTCAAGATTTTGAGTATCTGAAATCACTATATGGATCCAGGTATGGTACAGAAACTTTGGCTTTTCTAAATTGGTCTAGCTTAAAGGAAGCCATTATAATTTGGACCATACATTTTCACATCTATTCACATAGAAAACAGATTCAGTGCTTAGAATTTTTATTGTTTTGCAAGTGAATAAATTTTATTTGCGAATGAAATTTGCTTCTCCTGCACTTGAGTGTTTATTTCAGGCATTGTCTGTCCTAGGAAGAGTCACTTTTTTTTTTTTTTAAAGAAGGTTTTAATTAAGGCCTCTTTAAAAACTGATTAGTACCCACAGTAAAAATAAATAAATAAATAAATAGGATACAGTCTCAAGCAGTAATATGGAAAAATGGCTTAGAAATGCTGTTTAAATGTTTCAGTTTGGATAACCTGATGAATTTTTTTAAGTCATTTAGAAAATTGGCTGAAGTTTCAGAGCAGTCTCAGAGTCTTTAAGGGTTATCTCTGAGACTTTAACTCAGACAAGTGATGTTCAAGAAGACTGAAAAAGAGCAATTGTAATTCCTATCTTTAAAAAGAGGGGGCAAAAAGAAGAGATAAATCATTATGGTAAATTGCTATTAAATCTTTGGAAAATTCTGCAGCAAATGATCACTGAAGTAACCTATAAGAATTTAGAAGAAAGCAAAAGTATGAGTAACATTCAATATTGTTTGTTTCAAGTGCAAATCATGTCAAACCAATCTGACGTCTTGATATGACAGAATGACGACCTTTTAGATAAGCAGAAAGAGGTAAATGGCATATGGCTATACTTTAATATGGCTTTTGACGGTGTTTCACATAACAACCTAAGTAGCCTAAGTAAACATGGTCAGGCCAAAAATACTGGCATTGTGATTATATTTAAAACTTCAAGTGATTAATTATTAGTGAATCCCTGTGAAAAGGGAAAAGTATATCTAGTAGGGTTCTGCTGAGATCTGATTCTGATGTTAAGTGATTTAAGATCATGTTAAGACTGTTCTTGTCAACAACAGTCAACAATTATCACCATATTAGGACAATTTAAGACCGTTGTTGAAGAGGGTAGACCAAAGAAGACAAAAGAATCTGAAATAATTGGCTGGAATGCTGCAATTCTGCAATTCTGTAATTGGCAAACACAAGAATCAACACTAAAGAAGGACTAAATACCTGCAAAAATGGGTTGGGGGAAATAGGCTTGTTAAGCATATTTCAGAAAATGAGATGGAGTTATAAGGGATGGGAAGTCATCAATGTGAGTCATTATATTCTTGTGTTGTGCCAAAGATGCATGATATTATCGACAAAAGACCTCAAGTCTGTGAAGTGACCCTGCTCTTCTGCTGTATCCCCATCCAATGTTCAGGCAGTTGGAGAATGCAGAGGGAAACATTGAAAATTGGAGCAGGAGTGGTGAGATAGTACTGAAATATCTAGTTCTTTTTGAACTTCAGAAGGTTGAAGGAAAACTTCAAATTCATAAAGAGCTCCTGTAAAGAAGAGAGTACTTTTTCTTAGTTGTGGAAAGGGAAGTGCTCTCTGCTGTAGATCAGACAAGAAGTAATTGGCTTAAATGTCAGCAGAGAGATTTAATATAGATTTTAGAAAAGCCCTTTCTGACAGGGGGACAGTCAGGCACTCCAGGTTTCTGGAACACCTGAGAAACTTCCATCACTGGGCTTCCTTTTTCCAGGAAACCTGTACAACTTGTGCTCATTGGGTCATTGGATCACACTGCAGCCTGCCTTGCTGTAGGATGCCTGCACAAGGGTGAACGAGATGTTCACCCTCGCTGCTATTGATTCCCATTTTCTTTTATTAGACAGTATTGATGACCTTTAAACCTATTTTGAATTGCCATAGAAACAACCTAAAGCTTTATTTCAGAGGTGGGGATAATCAGCTTGGGGTCTGTTGATGGAAAAGACTTGTCTAAAGTAAATAACTAAAGCAGCTTGTAACTGTTGTGATAATAATGGAGAATATTCTTGGTGCCTCATTTCAAAAAGAGGAGCTTAATAATATGGATAGGATACACTGTGATTTTATTAATGTAAGGTAGTTACATATTGTGTTTTATTCCATTTTAACATGGCACTTATGTTTAAAGTACTATGCTAACTGTGATTCTTTAGATGTTTCCCAAAGCATTTATTTATGTCACACCATTCTGAATGTAGGAGAGGAGTTCCAGAGACTAATCTGTGTAATCTGTGATTCTTTTTTTTTATATATTCTGAAATAACTAATTTTAACACATAGTTTAATATATTCTTTTATAAATATCTATCCTTGGGAAATACAGCAGAATATCTTATGTGGAAACATTTTAACATATATAATTAGTGGATCTTGTTCTGTTTTTGTGAGCACAGAGAATTTGTTTGCAAAAGGAGTACTTTTAGAAACTTTCTGTGAATTGAAAATGGCTCTGCTAACTACCACCAAAATAATCACATATTGCTGCAAGGGTTTTTTTTTTTTTTTTTTTTTTTTTTTAATTGATTAGGAAGGAAAGTGCAGTTCTGAGGTTAGCAAGGGCTACAGAAAGACTTAAGAACCTCTTGAGGAACCTTTAAAATGATTGTTCCAGAACTACATAAATGCTCAGCATGAATTCATAGTGCACTAGGTGAAATAGAGGAAATAGAGGAGACAAGGATTAGGTATCATTTAGCACTTCTTAAATTTGAAAGCAATGCATTATGGTAGAGAGTTGAATTTTGAGCTTGTTATTATTCTTAGCACCCCAAAATTCTTTCTATGGCAAATTGATTTTTAGGGGAAGATATCTGAAGATGTGATCAGAACCTTATTTTAACATGAGCATCCAATCATAAATTATTGGCAAATAAGCATTAATGATGGCGTCATTTACATTATAACCAGTTGCTTTTTATGCTCTCACTTTTTAAAAATTGGAATACTATTCCAGAACCAAAATGGTCCTAAACCTGCAATCACAGTAGGTTCACATTTTGCTCTTTGCTTACTAATGTGTGATACATTAAATATCTGTTCCTTGGATCTAGCCACAAAATGACCTTTTCAGGGCTCATCCTTTTTTCTCATTTTTGATTTGTTCAAGGGAAATTACAAACGACTGGTATTTGGTTTCCAAAAGGGATACATAAAAACTTGACCTTTTGGTACTGTTATTTTTTGGGATGTGTACACTGTATTTTAAGTATGTCTTAGCTGTTGTTTGCTGGCCTATGTCTAGTTTAAATAAGCCTTCATTTTATTTGGTGTAAAGCTAGGACCAGAAGTACAATTCCTCTTTTTTTTTTTTTTCTCTCTCCCATGGCAAACCTTTACACACCCTTGAGATAATACTTTTCTTTAGGCAATTTTAAAAGAAAATAGTGTGGAATAGGCTCTGATATCTTAGGAACTTTCCATGTAGCCTGTTACATAGTGCAAATAGCCTGTCATATCATCTTCACTGCTGTGATAGCTGAGTGTCTGTTTGAGGGCCCCTTGGTGTGGGTGCACTTGTCATTTAACAGAGTGGGAAATGAGTCAAAGGAGAGTGACCAGGGATATTGAGGAAGTTGGTGAGAAAGGACAAACAGATCTGGACCACCAGACCGCTGTCCTAGGCATGGTTATTCCTGCTGTTTGGTATCCTAAGCTGGAGTCAATATATTTCCTGTGAAAAAATGAATAGCAGGCTTTACACTTTTCCAGTGAAATCAGCTGATATGGAATTTAGGCAAGTCCATTAAGCTATTCACAAGTAAATAAGAAATCCTCCTGTCTGTCTCTATAAATAGCTAATTTAATTTAAAGAGATCTCTAACACCCATCGTTACGATGAGAAATGTTACAGAGAAGGCTTGTCTTGTAGAAATTTAAGCAAATGATCAGAGCTGTGTTGAATTATCACTAAGTGGATTTCAGTTTGAGAATGAGAATTTAGGATTTTTAAAGAGAATTAAGCTGTATTTCTAACTAAAATTCTTTGATCGCCAAGTCAGGTGTTTGTGGTCGTTTAAGCCTATTTAAGTTTCTGCTGTTGATTTGCTATGGCAATTGGAAACCTTGAGTATGTGTGGTGAAGGAGTAGTGAGTAGTGCTGCTCACACTGACTGTTTGGTTTTGGAGGGCTGTCCGTGTAAACTTATTTATATTAATTTTTAATGTCAAACTTCATCAAACACCATATAATCAGAAGTTAGTCAATGCACCTCTCCTTGATGATTTGGAGTTTTCCTCATTGCAAAACTCAGATTTTGGCATTGCTAATGCTTTAGTCATAGCCTTTTAGTCATTTGTAACAGTAGTTCACAGCACAGAATTAGGTGATGAGGAGACCAAGTTGCAATAGCAGACAAGTCAGAAATGGGTGGTGAATAAACAGAAGAGGAGGTTGAGATTAGATGTCTGGAAAACTGTGTCACCAGGAGCGTAGTGCAAAACTGGAACACATTGCCAAGAAAGGTTGTGGAATCACCATTCTTGAAAATTAAAAAAACTCATCTAGACAAATCCTTAAGTCCTTATCTAATGTTATCAGTAATTTTGCTTGAGGGGAATAAAAAACAAACAAAATCTATAACATGAAAGAAGGAGCCTATGCAGAAGTCTCTCCTTCCAGTTGCCATGTCCTTCCTTACATCTGAAGCGGACACTTAGACTGCCTGCCTCCAAACAGCCAGAGGAAAACTTCCTAGGTCTGGCTGCCAAAAGTCTTCTTAACACCTTACAAGTCCTGCCCTTGCTTGTCCCTCTCCTAGATGTCAATCTGTCCCATGCACTTTTCATACACACTTTTATGGGTACGCTTTGTGGCACATCCTTATCAAACACCTTACCATGAATGGGCTCAACTGTAGGCGCAGACCCGCAGTAAAAAGAGTTTTGAATTGATTTCCCTATTCATCCTATTCTGGCACTAAAATGAACTCATCTTTTTCAGCTATCCTAATCTATCAGTCTGTGAAGAATATCTGTTACTGTCCAACAAAGACAAAGTGCACCTGTCATAGCTCCTGCAATCTCATGTGCTGCATTACGGTTTTTTAAATCAAGGCTTTCCTAAGAGGGTTATGTGAAAAGATAAAGAAAAAATTGTAGATAAAACAGTGCTAGTCAGAAGAACAGTGTCACATTCCTCAGGAGAGATCAACTTTTAAAATAAAAAGTGTCATGATAAATAAGAAGGAGAGAAAAACACAAACTTTTAACACTTCATAAAATATGAAAGGTTTGAAAAATGTCAATCTGCACCTATAAAGATGTTGAGTTTGCTAGTGTAAAAGCATTTGTGTTTTGTTTTGTTTTTTGCCTGATGTGTTTTATTATACCTGATTATGAGCTCAACATTGAAATATTTTGAGTCTAATTCTAAATATTGTTGACCAAAATAAAAGACACAAATGAAATATTTCTCTTTAAGAACTTTGCAACGAATATAGTTTATCACAGAAAATCATAAAGAGAATTTTCCTAATTTTTATTCTGTTGGCTGAATTACAAGAATTTCCCCTTACCTGTGTGGGCTATGTGGAAACAGCATGTGGTTGGAGCACACTGTCAGAACTCAGTGCCACCTGAGATGTGATAATCTAACTCGCAGAGATATTCTGTAATTCCAATTTTGCTTTTGTCCCAGTTTTGATACATGAACAGTTGCAAATAATGGGAGTTAGCGACTTTTTCCATGCACAAAACTGATTTTAAGTATTGTAATATCTTTCTCTTTTTTCCCCCTTATTTCTCCTGTTCTTCGCCTTACAGGGAGCTTTAAAATGCTAAACAGAAAGCAGCAATATTTTGAGTAGAGCACTTTTCTTTGATGTGCAAGTGCTTAACTGCCAAATTCAGCAGCACTTCATGTGCAGCTGAACATTTTAAAATTTCATTCTTGTTTAAAGAGCTAATTAAGAATCTTTCTAGTACTTTTCTCAAATGATAGAGTATCCAAATTACAGAGACTACCTTGTGAATGAAAAAGTTTTGCTGAATACATGGCCAGGAGGGCAAGGAGCAAAGGTGGAGAAAACAGCTAGTCTTAAGAAAGCACAGACAATATAAAATACACATTCCTGTATAATCTGTATCAAGTAAATTTTTTAAATAATCATTTGCACATTTGGAGCATAGGTTATTCTGCTCATTTAACTGTTTCCCACAGCAATTCTGCCTTAAAAAATGTTTTCCCATAAAAAATGGTTTCCCATAAAAAGTAAGCATAGCTTACTTAGTTTATAAGCATAGCTTACTTTTTACCAATAGCTCTGTAGACTTACAATATTGTAATGAGTTCCATATGGCATGACTACTCTGATAACAGTGTTTCTTTTGTTTTTGTTATTTTGGGATGTAAAGGAGCTAGATATATTAATTTTAGCATCCAGTGACTCAGTAGTTTTATGCTTTCAATTTTTGCAATCTCTGTTAAGTTTTTGGTAAAACTGGTGGATCGTTACAGTTATTTCTGGCTGTAAAATCTATGAATATATTACTTTGATGCACGGTAAATGAGTATACGTAAACCACCTGGTTTCTTTTACAAATGAAGGCTTAAAAACTTCTTTTTAAAACATCTAAATATTCAAATTTTTGAAATTGAGCTTTTATTTATTCTGAATGTAGAGTAAGCAGTCTCACCCATGCACCTATCAATTATTCACTTGATATGATATAGTGGGATCCCATTTGTGCAGGTGCTTACTAACAAATACATTGAGTGTTTATTAAAAGGGCACATAGGAGGGAAAGAAGTTCGGTGACTACAACATTCGTTTGATTTTAGTGTTACTACTGCTAGTTTGGATTTCCAAAGGCAATCTTAAAATGCAAATAGAAAAAAGCAATCACAAGAATTTTACAAAGTAAGCTGGCTGTGTTCTAACAGACTTAATAATAAGCTGCAAGCAAATATTTGCTTGTATAACTTCTGTGATTTAAAAGGGTTTCTGTACATCACCATGCCAGCATCATTGAAATTCAAAGACCAATATCTACAATTTCAAACATTCCAAAGAAATAATAGGGAATAAAAACCCAAGAAAATGTAACTTAGATCGATCTTTTCTAATAAAATATTTTTGCAAGTGTTTTGGCTTTTCAAGGTGCTGTGACATCCTGTTCAGTTGAAGGAGCGCACGACTTTAATTGCACAACTCATTCACTTTAAATATTTAATAATACTTTTATTAGTTGCACTGAACCAGTGAAGTAAAATCTGTAATATCTAGTACTGGTCATCATTTTTATTCATCATGGTTTAATAAGCATTATAATTACAGATTGAGGAAGAAATATGAGTTAGCTTTGTGGTTTTGCTTGGGACTTCTGTGCACATTGATGTGATTGGAAGGGATTATACAAGCCCTGTGAGCACAACTGAGCACATTTAAATACACTGATGCAGGCTCCAAATACTGACACATTATTCTTCATATTTAAGTAACTGCAGAAAAGCTTCTGCATAAAATTATGAGTCCTGACACTACTAGCTCCATCTGGCTTAATACAAAAGTCTGGAAATTTGAAGACCAAGTGGACTTGTTCTTGGTTTTAATGCATGTTTTATCAATGGAATTAGACTTAAAACTATTTTTACCACCCTTTTCCCACCCATACCTGTTTCAAACTCACAGGAATACCTCAGTTATTTGAGTGCACAGTTAGTTAGGGGAGCCTTCATTTGGAGATTTTGTCTGAGTTCTAACCGAAAGACCATTTGTAAACAACGCAAGCCCTCCAGGTTGAGTTGTCAAGTAAATGTGGATGTGATAATTTATAATTTTAGTATTATAAATCTGTTATATTTGCATGTGATTTGCATTCTTATGTTTTAATGGGAGCTGTGGTAGGGTAGCCTAATATTTGTGCATTTTTTAATGTTTTTGTTTAAAAAAACCTCATTTTTTCCCCATCAGCAACTTATGCGGGAGCGACAGCAGATGGCCAGCCGCCCCTTTGCTTCTGTCGATGTAGCACTGGAAGTAGGAGCTGAGCAAACAGACTTTCTCCGAGGGCCATTAGAGGTAGGAACAGTGGTGCTGACGAGGGACCGTGGTGCTTTGCATATTTGTGTTGCTCGTCGCAGCTGCATCTGCTTCTGAAGCCGAGCTCGGGCTGATTACCTGGAACTGACAAGTCTCAGCTACATATGTTATGCCATTTTCAAGGTGCACGGTTTTAATAGTATGACACAAGCTGTAACAAAAGCCACTGGAGAATCTATTAGCCTCGGCTGGAGTGACAGCCAGCTCACCTGGCAGTGCTCTCTTGATGGATAAGAGTCGAAGGAATTTAAGATACATGCATTGCGCAGGAAGCAAACCTCTTGCTCAGTCCTTCGAGTGCATAGTGCCCCCTAGTTAGCATCTATCTTAATTAACAGAGATCACAGCAACCAACGAAATAAATAAACCAGTGGTGAGTTGAATTTCAATGTTCTGCCGTATGTGTACAGGTTTAAACAACCCAGAGGATGCCTTTCATTTGTGGATAATGGCAACATTCTCTTATTGCAATTGCAGTACAATGGAAAAGAAATAAGAATATGCAAGGCAATGTACTATTGGAATGGTGTAATAAGGCATGAAATGCATTTTGGAAGTTTCACCTGCAAACGGAGGGAGAAGTTCAATTTGTGGATAATAATGGATATTTAATCTATCTTGGGCTTTTGGTAGAACATAATCCTCTCTTCCTTTACTTTTATTTACAATATTGTGTTTACAGTTATTACTTTATCTTATTTATGGTGGGACCTGGGAATGAGGTGCGATAGCTCTGAAATCTTTCCAGATTGTACTTTTCTTTTCATTGCTGCCAATTCCTCTTAAATTCAAAGCTTCTCTTACTGTTCCCAAATAGCCTCTTTCAATGGAAGATTAAATACACTCTATCAAATCTCTGAGGTTCATGGAGGAGTGAACAATGTGAAAAACAGATTCATAGCAGGAAGAAAAAGAATCAACTCTTGAGTACATATCAAATTGAGGCTCTCTGTCCTGTTACTGTATGGGAAGCAATCACAATTGTTCTTGCTGATAGAATTTAAATACTTGGATTAGATAGTGCATAAAAATGTCATATCTCTTTGAAGAAGTTATTTGCTGGCCAAATACTCAAACAATGCCTCCCCCCACCACCACGTTCATCATCTTTCTGTCTCCTTTTACCTTGGATCAGAGGACCTCTCCAGCTCCCTAGATGGAGGACAGAGTAAACTGTCCTCAAAAGTTAACTTTACTGAATGTGATTTCATTGTTTCTATACTTCTATCTGAGAACATTTTCTTTGTTGTCTTCCCAGGGGGAGGCAATGAGGGGGAGCCGAAGAGTCCAAACTAATTTTATACATACTGATTATTTAATTAAACCTTAGAAGTAAACATCACAAGTTAATTACTACATTTTCTTCCCTGGTATATTTATTTAGCAACAAAAAGAGGTAGATGTAGAAATATTTTAATGTTATTTTACAGAGTTTTTGAGCTTTTTTTCCAAAGTATTTTCTAGTAATTGTTTATTGTCCTTATCTGTGATGTTTTTTCTGAATTAATATACAGATATACAGAACAGAGACCATTCAGGGTTTCCTCAGCATTACAGTATACACTGATTTATATCAAAGCATCATGCTGAAGATCAGATTAATGTTATTCAGGGTATGAATGGATTGGCCTTTGATGCCTATCCTATAAGAAAGAGCTATATTAAAATATTTCAAGTCTATTTTGAATTTTGAGGAAGGCCAATAAAAGTCATAGCTTTCATTATGTTTTTTATTCTCAGATCTCTTTTGGCCTGACTAGCATGTGGATCTTACATATATTTTTCCAGGATGCAATGCTTAAACACAAGGATAGCAGGAAACTAGATAGTACGTAGCTATAGCTACTAGGTAGCTATAACTTTATTTTGTTGATTAGAGTCACAGAATTATTTTCATAATCCTGTGATAGCTGTTGTCTGTTGTATTCATTTAGATTTTTGTCAGTAAAAAAAGAATAGCTTGCAGTAACTTACTTCAAAATGTTCCATTTGTTTTGTAGAGGCTGTGCACAGACATATTATGAGTTCCAATTTTAATGGTGATTCATTGCATCCCCTCACCTCATGCCTCACCTCAGCTCATTCATATTATGTGTTATTCACTGATGCTTTGGACCAGATATAAAGTCAACGGCATTGCTGATATACTTTTATTGATGTTATAATAACTCCAACACATTGTATTGATCCGTGGGTCCTTTGAGCACAACATACTGTCGTCACTACTTCACATACCATTACTGCAAGTCTCCCTTCAACTACCTAGTAAGAATTCTGTTCATTAATGTCATCTGGCTTACAGGATGGTGATTTTGTACAGACTACTGTCTGTATGTCTATAATAATTTTGATGGTCTGATACATGTCAACATTCATATAAATATATACATATAAATATATGATAATTCTAGTATGTCTTTCCCTGGTTCTTTTTTTTCTTTTTTTTTTTTTTAATCTCAAACAACTGATTTATTATAAGGTTTTAGGCATTTTTTTGTCCAGTGCTTGGAATGCATGTCTAAACAAGAAAGAAACTGGATACTATGTTTAAAATGATTGACTAGTTTAGATAGTTACAATATAATTAGTAATATTTGGGTCTGTATTTAGTTAACTGCAATTGGCAAGAAGTTTTAAAAAAAAAAAAAAAACTTGAAAAAGTTACAGAGGAATGATGAGTCACTTTTATTTTCATCTGTCTTCCTATTTTTGAGCCTTTATCAGCTAGTCCATATTTCTTATTATTTTGGCAAACAAGATGACAGTATCCTGATACTGAGACCTTCAAAAGACATAAACCTTCCTCTTGCTTTCTACTGTCTGAATGCATTTTCAGGCACTCACAATAGTCTTTGCTCTTCCCAGTATAAACCATATAATTCATCTGTCTTCTTCTGAATGAAGAGAAACTCTAACATACCGTAACTAGCTTCACAAAGCTGGGGCTGCAGCCTGTTAATGAGCAGGGAAAGAAAACACCAGAAACTGTTTGTTCAGAGGGTTTGATAATGCTGTGGGTATTTTGTAATAGTGTCATAATTTCGTCAGTACTGAAATCATAAAAATGAAAATGGCACCAGTGATAAATAGACACAACTTTTCTTGCCTCTCCAGTGCCCTAAGCATTAAAAGATTTTTTATTCCTTTGATTTTTTTTTCCTAGACCTTTCAGCCATTTCCAGAACTGACTGCTCTTTGCTGCTTAGCATATGCCAAAAGCTAAATCATTTAGGTTATCCTCATATCTGAGTCTATTAGGCAGGTTTTTTTTACCTAAATTTAAATCCCTTTTCAAGATTCACTTCTGCTATGCTGCCTACAATCATTTAGGTTAATCTGTATGTTGACTGAAAAGAAATAAAATGTTTGTTTCATCCTGTTTGCTGTAATTTCTGGGTACTTGTCTATTAATTTTTTTGGAAGAGAGACAGAGAGTTCCTGTGAAATATTGCGAACAGTACTATAAACTCTAATGTATGGTCATGCTAATCTCAGCAGCGTGTACTTTGCTACATCTGCTGGAATAAAGACAGATGCATTATGGCCTGCAAAAGAACCAAGCACAGATTTGATCTTATGCTGATCATACTTTTGATATCTGTACAGGAAAACCTGGATATACTTTCTGCAAATCAGTGTTCTCTAATAATGCTTTCTAAAGAAACAAATGCAGTAAACATTTCAATCATTCTTTTTCCATTGAGTTACTGCATTTTCCTGTAGAATTCCCACAGATATTAGATTGTCCTGTGCATCTGACAAAGTAAGATGGTCTCCAGAATTTTGACTTTAATGTAAAATTGGAAGCAAATTTATTGGAGCAAAATTGGAAGTGGTTCCGTAACACTAGTAATTATTATCCCCATGCCAAAAATGTCCATTAAAATCAGAGTGACTAACTAAAACACAATAAAGTACTGTAGCAGAGGTTTGTGGGATTTAAGTAGTTGTAGTTCATGCTAATAAGCTCCGTGGCTGGTTTCTCTTTCCAATAAACTGTTAGAACTTTTTAACGTACTTTACAAATAAATCTAGTTAAGCTAGGTTGGTTTTCTTGTTTAATATGAATAATTTAATGAAAAAGTTTTGAAACTGCAGTGTAATTATACTTAATATTTTGTACCGATAAAACCAGTTTATTAGCATAAAACTTGCTTTATTTTCATGATATCATGTCTAATATATATATATTTTATATATATATACACACATATATATATATAAAGAAAGGTTCTTTCTAGCTTTTTGTTATGAGTCCTCAAATTGCTCCATGATATCCTCAGTTCCTAGTCTCAGGGCCTAAATTCACCCGTATTGTAAGAGGGTAACACTTTATGGAAGGTAATGATGAAGTGGTTCCTAGAAGCGCCATCCTGTTTTCAGTGACTGTAAAAGCAATAATTATTTGGCATCAGGAGCTATCAAAGACCATTGTACCTGCACTTCTTGTTTTCCTAAGAAGTAATGTGCTATAATTTTTAATGCTGAAGAAAGTCTGTTGGGCCTGCTGAACTCTGAATACTTAAAAATCCTTTTAACAATATTTTTGTATAGAATACTAATGGGCTTGATCGTTCTTTATTATTACAGGGATACAAAGTATCTTGTGGGACAACTGGACTTTGTCCTGGGGAAGAGAAGGATAGTTTTGCCAGCTAATCTTTCTTTTTCTATCTATATATCATGGTCTGTGCTAAGAAAGACTTAGAGTGCAGCCTGTAATCTAATAGAGCCATGCAAATTCAGAACAATTACAGGTTGTTCTGAATGGCAGCGGGGACAGCAAAAGCCCCAGCCTGACTCAGAAGGGAAGAAACATAGTTTGGATACACCCCAACCTCTCAGTTCTTTCCAACTTTCTTCAGAAACCAGGGTTGCACAGGTTCTATTTATAACTAATCCCTGAGGAGTCTTTGGACGTATATTTGAAGGCCAGGAGGTGTTTCTAGAACTTTCACCCCTTAGTTTGATTACTAGCTTGCTAATGAATGCTTTTCTTTCTTTGTAAAGTTTTTTATTTGTTTCTGTTAATTTCATGTTTGAATTAACCAAACGAAACTAAAATACTGGTTCTTCTTTAGATCAATGTGATATTACATACTGTTCGGAGAAGGGCTTCAGCAAATGTGACCTGATTACTGTTTACTTCTACACGAAGGCCTACTTGCTCTATCAGGGCTGTATTAAGAGAGTTTGTGTAAATGAGCTTCAGGATTCTCACCATCTTGTCCTCTCACAGCTGGCTGTAAACTTAGTGTCTCCTCGCCTTAATTCAAACAATTTGTTAACATCCAAAAGGAATCGAAGAGACTACTAGGCCCTAGTGTATGATCACTGTGGAGAGACTGTGTCAAACCAGTCTGAGCTCTTTTTTTCTGTCAGGCTAACAGGACCAGTGAATAGGGTAGATGTGGTGAGCATCGTGGTTGTTGACTTTCAGGTTGTTGACTTTTGACAGATGAGTTGACACGCGATATTCTCAAGCGAACAGACTAGTAAAACCAAATCTGCTGTGTGAGTGTGAGACTGATTGATAAACAGTATCCTGAGAGAAGCGGTCTGGCCCAAATGCAAGTGTGAGTCAGCTGGAAAGGCCATAGCAAAGTATCATGTCCAGTCTGTGGCAGAGCAGCTCAAGGAGGACAGGATGAAGAGAATCTTGATGAGAACAAAGTGAGCAATCAGAGACTGAGAAAAATTCAACTTCAACGAAACTCAGCAAAATTAGACTATTGAAAAGTATCAAATAATAACCTTCAAATATGCAAAAGGATAGTAGCAATCAGGAGGGCAATAATCTTTTCTTTCTGTGCACTATAGGCAGCAGGTAGTATAATGGACTTAAATTGTAGCAGGAGAGATTTAGTCCAGATATCAGAAAATCTTCTTGCCTTAAGGGTGAATCGCTGAAGGCAATTGCCTGGGGAGGTGATGGAATGTCTTTTCTCAGAAGCCTTTTAGAACGGGTTGGGCAAACAGGAACCATATACCCAGAGCTGCATTAGCTTCCCTTTCAGTTCCGTTTTGATTATTATTCTGATTGACTCCTAGCTCTTCCTTGTGCTTACTGTCTCCGAATTTTCAATTTGTGTTGTCTGAACACCTTGATTACCTTTTTTTACAATACTAGTTTACAATTACAACGTATTCCTGACCCTCCTCTTCACTTTTGCTTTTATCTTAATTGATTCAAATCCTCAGTTTTCCTGCAAGATTAGAAAGTACTAAGCCATCTCTGACCTCCAGTTCTCTTACTTCTTCTAACTTCTCCATGACTGTAGGTTTACTGAACATGATCTCTAATCCGTGCCGGAATAGCCTCACTTTTCTTCCTAAAGTCTGTATTCATGATATTGTTTTTTCTTATTCTAACTACTGCATTGCCATTTTTACTGACTTTCAAAATCTAGATGTCCCATATTACTAGTTCTAGCAAAAATGTAGTCAGTTGATACTTCTGACAGAAGACAAGAATAGGAATCACTTTTTTTTTTTTTTTTTTCAATACTCAAGCATTATACTAAATTTCCTTTCCACTGCCTCAAGTGTATTCTGAGATACACTTTGACCTTAACTGCTGAGTACATTCTTCTCTGCCCACTCAGTCCTGTGTGTCTGGAAAACCTTCTTTCTCCTAAATTACTGAGTCACTGTATTTTAAATCCTGCCTTCCACCTTTTCCTTTTCTCCTTTGCAAATGATTGATTATCCCTAAGCATCCTTTTATGATGCCATATATGGGGGATATTATATCTTATATAAAAAATCATATCCTGTAGTTCTTTCCGCTACAGAGAGAAAAGCACTCACTTGAAAGCAGAATAGTCCTTTCAAAAACTCCTCCCTCTAGAATGTGCTGTTTGTCACAAAATCAAAATTATAGATTCCACACTATTTATTTTCTAGTGCAGTAGTTATATGCAACAGTGCAACTCTACCTAATCAAACGTATTTACATATGCATAAGGCTTGTTGCTTCTTTTTAAATTTATGTCTAGAAATGTGTGAAAGTTTTGAGCCTGTGATTCAGAGCAAATACTGAATCTAGTTGCTCATGCATACTAGTCACACCTATGATTTTTTGTATCTTGTGTACTATTGCTAGTCAATATAATGTAAAAAAGTTCAATTCTTTGTCTGGAATCAATTTAACAATATTTTAAAAATTCTAAGTAGTAGTTTTCTCCCTTGTTATATGGGAAATCTAATAATAGATTGAAAAATGCTGCATAGAATAAGCCACATCATCTTTAAACACAGACCACAGTTATTTTTGATTTTGTTTATTTCTAAGATATATACTAACACATCAAAATTTGCTGATGTCTTGACAGAATCCACAGAGAAGTTTTAAAAATTCTGATTTGTAGTGAATTTCTAAACTTAGAGAAAGCACCTTTTTAATCCCATAGGCCTCTTGTTTGAATTCTGTTGACTCATTTTACCCTCTTGGCTAAAGTCACATTGTAAGAATGCCTTAAGCATGTTGTATAGGTGATTTATGTAGGCTGGTCCTAATATTTAATGTTAACAAGAAGGTAAAGCCTCTGCTTATTGGCTTATAAGCTATCGGATCTATAAATACTTAGTTCAGAAAATCTGATTTTGTTCAAGTTTTTTTTGATAGAAATATATTTTTCCACTTCACAAAATTTATTTTGCGCATGTACTGCATAATCAGATGATTGCAGACATTGCTTGGATAGAAATACATGATTTATGTTGAACAGAATTGCCAACAAATTTCATGCTCAATTGAAACAATTAGCAGAAATTTTGGCTGACTAACTAAATGTAGGTGTTTCAGCAGTATTGGCATGCTGTGAATAGATATTGTTAAATTGTTCTATTATCCATAGTTGCAAATTGAAAGTATCAAAATACATATTCTGATTGTTTTCAAGCACGAGTGTTTAGCTGTGCCTGTAAATGTTACAAATAATGACATCGTACATGTCCTGTATTCATTAGGATTAACAAATACAATATTGTCAACATTTTATAAAGTAAATATGAAGTTCAGTGAATGCAAAGCAAAGTATATATGTATGCATGTGTAGGAATATCTTCAAACAAGATTTGTTTGCACTTATTTCCATGTGCTCTCAGTGGAAAAGTAGGAGACATATTTCATATGGATTGATTTTGCCTTTGCATATTTTGAGAGGCATTTTCTTTTCACACTGAGCATTTAGAAAGATATGACAATAACTGCAAACAGACTGGATCACTCTTCTGGTGTCAGGAACCCAGAATTTCAAAGAGGCTGTGAAGAGGCTATATGTAAATCGTAGGAGATAGACTTCACTTTTCGGCTTTAACAAAGCAGCGTTTGAAGAACTGAATGTGGTTTTAGTTTTAGAAATAATCATAACTTCTTTTCTATGACATTAAATATTATTATTAGAAGTTGAAAAATAGGCCAGCCCAACCAAGATTTTGGATATGTTTCTTCAAAAGTTTTTTTTTCCCCCTTGTAAAATTGCTTTTGTAGAACAAAGGATTTTATGAACTGCATGCTGTGCTAAAGCAAAAAGTTACAAAGACAACTGGACTGCAATGAAATCTGGAAGACAGTTCAGTAACTTTGTATCAGGGCCATCTATATAGGAACTCCTTTAAAATCTCAGCTGTATTTGTGATATGTGATTGCTTCCAATTATAAATATGGTATGTTTTACAAATCTATCAGTTTCCTATAACAAAGACTATAAAACATTATTGCCCATTAGTGTGCAGTAGTAAATTTTTTAACAGATATGTACAAAATAAATTTTTTTCTTTCTTCTTTTTTTTATCTTTGGTGCATTCAATGTGCTGGAATTTTGTTTAGAATAGGTTTTTATTTCCAGTTGCTATTCCTCATGCTATATCCTTGTCAACACAACCTTTTTCTTATCTTTATTATCCAGTTTATGATAAAAATCTGGGAAGTTTAAAGAGGCACTTGATATCAGCTTCTTTTCTCAAGTGTCCAGGCCTTTTTTTTTAAAAAAAAAAAAAAAAAAGAGTACAAATATTGAACCAGATGGAGTTAGTAAGTAATGTTGTTATTCAGTACTACAAATACCTTAGTGGTTATTTATCAGTAAAGCCACTAAGTCTTTGCAAAGGCATATAATAAAAAATTATTTTATAATGGACATTTTTTTTGAATTGTAGGAAACAGAAGAAATCAAAAGTACCCTTTAAGTACACTATAGTATCCATTTATTTGCAAAAAAAAAGTCAAAAGAAAAAAAAAAGCACTATTCAGTGACTCAAAAATACCATTTCTGTTTTGCAACAACCATATGAAAGAAATCCTAAGACTTTCTTTATAATCTCTACTAAATATACCAAGAGGAGCTGACAACTTTGGCAATGAGGTCCAATGAGATCATTTTCCTCTGGGCATACGAATGCAGCAAAGTCCATATTTCATTGTTGCATGAAGAATAGTTTCAAATGATATTAAAAAGAAAGTTTATATACTGTCATTTTCTAATAAACAGGGTCAATGAAATAACATTAAGTGAATATGAATAGAAAACCTTTGAAGACTTCTCTCCTTTATGCATATGCAGCTTCAGGGCTTAATCAGGAAGGGTAGTGTGTTATTTGAGTTATTCTCCACCCACTTGCTGATCTTGGAGAGACAGGGTTGCACTAGGGCCAAATCCGATGCACATCCACTAGGACACAGTTAAACTGGACACAGGTAAACTAGTGAAATTACTAGAGTAATTACTGAAATACAGTAAAATTATTTTTAAAAGTACTATTATTTTTCTCTCCTCACAATATGTTTTAGAGATAGAAATTGTCCTATAATCTGAAGAGTTATTTTTCTTTCTCTTGAAATATTTACAGCATTTTTTTTTGTTCTGGTATGAAACTTTGTGGGCATTCTCTGTAGAAGAGAATGCAAAGCACAATGTCATTGTGATCTATCAACACTGTATACCCATTTTGCTGCTATTTTGCACAATGAATAGCTGCACATGACATTAAATAGGTTCTGAAACCCAGATATCTTCCTTTTTTGTACCTTTCTATTACTTTCTACTATATAAAGATGTAGCATCTCAAGGTGAAAATGAAGCTACCAGAAAAATGGGTGGCATATATGAACAATTCAGGACCTTGAAGGAAAGCAGTATTTCATGTGTGTCCTTACAGGACATTCAGGCTGCTTTGAGAGGAGCAATTATATATCCATAAACATATATGCTTGCATAAAACTGCTTCTAAATCTCCTCTAATGGGACTACTTCACTGAATGGGAAATATATTGCCAAAATTTGCAAGCAACCTAAACCACAATCCTCAAAGCTTAGACATAGTGCTACTATTTTCAAATGCACTACATAAGTCATAACAGGAAATGAAATAAAAACAGTTCATTTAGTGTAGGTAATGTTCGTGGAAGTTTGGAACTTTCAACCATAACAGATGAAATATTAAATAGCAGTTCTAAATTATAAGTTTTATGTTGTTTTTCCTGATGGATAAGCTGCTGTCAGTTCCTAGTACATAGTGATTCCAAAGATTAGCATTTGATTTATTAAAATATAATATGAAGAGGTTTTTTGAAGCCTTTAGCAACAAGATTTGGCTAGCAATTATGCAGTGGGCATAGGCAGACTGGAAAGTAAGTAATGCACAAGTAGCTTCATTCATTCTGTTAATAATAGATTAATCATTTCTGCCTTTTATCATTATAATGAAACAGAACTTGATCTTCACTTCATTGCACCATGTGTAGGAGGTTTCACTTTTATTTAGTTTGTTTATGTAGGTGCTTGTTTGTGCTTATCACCATAATATCTGATTGCTTTCTGTCAGTGAGAAGAACATCATTTGTTTCTGATGTCTGTCATATTTCTTCTCTCATCCTATCTCCAAGAAGAAGCATGTGTAATGTTGTGCTTTGTTTTATTTGGTGTATATGTATTGTTGTGCACTTATATGAGAGAAGGTAAAGCCAGAGACTTTGGCTCCATTTGAGATTATGGAAAATGGTGGGGAAGTTTCTGATCTGCAGACTGGGTAAGATTTCAATTCACATTATTAAGCTAATTCTAAGGAAGCTGTATCTCCTGCAATATTTGGAAGAGGTTTTGCTCCAAAAAGTTCCATTGTGCAGGATGAGCAAAACTGTCAATATATAAAACATATTTTGGTCTCAGACCTTCAGGCAATGTTCTAGATGTGCTGGCCTGGCCACTGAGTATCTTGAGGATAAGGATCTGAAACCTTGAAGCTGATCCAAAATAAAAAACAAAGGGTAGCTCTGGCATTTTCCTGCACGTGGTGTGTTATATTTTGGACAGTATCAACTACTAGAAACGTAGGATCAAATAAACGTTACACTCTTTTATAAGCTCTTGTATCACAGGATATAATATTAAAATGATGCTTGTAAAGTATGATCAAGGAAGAGGAAGCTCTTGAAAACTGATGGCTTTAATGAACAGTCAGAGTTAGTATTCCCTTTGATAAGAACTAGAAGGATTCTGATAGAAACTCAGGGAAATCTGTACATCCTGCTTGTGTTCAGTTCTCTACTCTTAATAACAGAATGGCAATTCAGTTTAACTGCTAATTTCTGCATTGGCTCAGTAACAGTGCTAACTTTACCTTTTAAAGAGGGCAAATAAAACAATTGTTCTCCATATCTAAAAATTTTGCTGCTTATAAGCATGCCTATGACATGCTGATTTTAGAATGAGGTTTCAAATTGAGTGGAGATCCAATCTTTATTTCCCTTTCACGACTAGAGACACAGAAGTCCAGTAGCAAAGAGCTGAATAATATCATGATGTATTTTGCAAATGATTCTATTTACTTGCCCTTAATAAAAGCAGGAGGTAAAGCTTGTATGAGGGAAACCTGTGAGAAGGAGCATAGAATCAGTGGCAGCCATGAAGTCAAGTCAGTACAGAAGCAGTAACCTCATGCAAAGTAGCAAAAGGGAGGAAAATAAATCTACCACTTCTGCATGATCACAAAATGTCCATAAGGCAGGAGCATGATGCATTTGAGAGGAGGAGGTGTTCTGGTGGTTAAGAAGGCTGTGGAATAACTGTTGTTACCATGCACACGAGTTAGGTGTGATATGGATGCAGCCTACTGCTATAAAGGGCCATAATACCAAAAGAATGGACATGAAGCAGCCAGGCTGCTTGATTCAGGATTGGAGCATCCTCTCCAATGCCAGTAAGATGCGCGATGTAGGCTATGTTCTCTATCATAGAAAAATAAGTAAGTTACTGAAAAATAAGTTACTGAAAAATAAGTTACTGAAAAATGTTACTGAAAAATAAGTAAGTTACTGAAAATAAACAAGCCTGTGACTTTTTAGCTGTGATTATTTAACAGTTTGTTTGCTAGAAATTTCACCTTTGTGTATAATATGGGAGGTTGGATGGGAAGTATCAATATTTTTATCTTGAAATCCCTTAATCTATATTGTGTCAAGCCGTTGTTGCAGCTACCAAAGAGAAACAGAAAAACATGTTAAATTGATCTGGGTTTTTGTGTGTTTTTTTTTTTTTTTAATTAGTGTTGCAGAAAAATAATCTGTGGAGTTTTTTTTTCTAGCATTAGTCACTATGCATCAAAATGAATGCATGAGAATTTAGTATTTTCTTAATAATGTTGATGTAACCACAAGACTGTTTAAACAGATACAGTATTTAAAAAGATGATACACAGTTTTCAGCAGTAAGCCCTTACATATTTATATATGTGCCTTCAGATTTAGATGATAGTGCAAAATGGAAGTGTTACTTAGTGTGAGCACAGATCAAAGTTAAAAGAAGTGATGTCAAAGGAATAAAATCTCTTTTTCATTGTAATGGAATGAACACTGTATGAAGTGACCTGTTGCTGGGTTTGTGTATTCAGAGATCTATACTGCTGATGTTCTTGCTGTTTCTTTCCTTATAACATGACATGGATTTATAACTGGACTACTGTGTGGCAAAAAATGCTTTTAAGATGCTTGTAAGGCTACAATCTGTCTTGTTTTTAAGTGTCATAATTAACAAAGTGAGGTTACCCCAATATTATCTAACAGTCATTATCATAAACTAAGTGGTATTTTGTAGAGTATGTGATTAGGCTTCCTGAAGTGTGAATGTCCTTTTGCTGATTTATAGTCTTAGATTATTTAAGTAGTAAATTCCATACAATGTAGAAGAAAGGAAATACTTCAATAATTCAGTATGTCATTATCGTTGTAGCTGTTTGAAGCAGTCTATTGGCAAACAATATTTATTTTCATCTTTAGATATGAAAATGCTTTTTATCACTAGGGGGTTCGTCCTATTTTGTGGAGAGGAAAACAGAGGGGAAAAAAAATGGAAGGAAGCCCAGATTTACTTCTTCTCTATCCAGTGTCCTCCCTCTAAATGATAGGATTTATATTGGCCTTTTCTATCTTCAATCTAGTTATGACTTTCAGCATAACAGAAGCCATAAAATATAACCCAGTAATTAAGTACAGCTATTCCTAAAAATATAAAGCTTAACTCTCAGTCATTCAGAAATATGTTCTCAATTTAGAAATACTAAATGAGGTATTAGGAAAGATTTCTCTCAAGAGATTGTGGTATTGTAATGCTCGTTATAGGACTTCCTCTTTAGAGGCCTGACACAGAATTGAATCCAGAGCCATGTGTGGAGCATGTGTGGTTGAGGTATTGAGACTCTACTGCTAGCAGAAAGCAAGTTGTCCATGGGTGTCATGTCTGCTTCCCTTTGGAAAGTAACTTAACTCAAGCTGCAGGAAGCTTCTTGAGTCATATCAGGATTTGCATCTAAAAGTATTCTCCTCGAGTTAGGTGCTCCTACAGTTGCTTTCAGGAAAGGAGATGCTGCTGCTGCTTTTTGCTTTGTACAATAGTTCAGAGATGAGAATAGTTGAGGAGATGGGATTTATGGGCCTTCATCAGCCAATAGAGTCAAATAATCACTGCTCAATGACCTCAAAGTTTGGCCATGGGCTGGTCTTGTCAGCTCCTGTTGTGATTGTACCACTGTGAAGGAAAGAACTCTTGAGCTAAAGCAGCTTGGGGGAAGCCCGTGACCCGAGCTGCTCTTCTGGAAGACAAAAGATGTTAGTTTAGGTTTTCTATCCCTGCATCAAATGATGTTAAAGCATTTAATCAGAGTATACAGTTTAAATGTATAAATTGTAAAGTGCCTTGAATGAAGGCATTACCTCTTTCTTAATGCTTTACAGTAGGTTACAAAACCGTACTACTGGCTTCATTAACCTAGAATTATTTATTGTTCTATAGAAAATTTGAGTAGACAAAGGTTAACTTTGGTTTGCATATGCCTAAGTGAGATGCAAACACTGAGCATAAAATTTAACCTTGCTTAAATTGCAGTAAATTCTGAGCATATCTGAAAGTTTAACTCTATGAACTTGCTGAAAATTATTTTGGGAATCAGTGTCTCAAAAATAGTAATCTGAATTCTAGGCATCCTCACATCAGTCACAGCTGACCCTTTTGAATGTGGAACTGCAGTCTTTCAGTGGTTTATACCCTTCCCATTCTTTATGGGTCCATTTAAAATAATGCATCAGCTTGCGTTCTGATAAATTCAAGAGCCATTTAAGTTTTGGGGATTTTTTTGCCTATGTCTATTAAAGCAAAGTGCTCTCAAAGTCTTCTACCTTTATTGGTACTTGTTGACTTTGATTAAATAGCCTTTTAAAGTATATTCAGCAAAATAAATTGAGCTCTTCACATTGTAAAGGATGTTTTCCAGACCACAAATTGTTCTGGAGTTCTTCTTTGAATGCTGTGCAATCCTCCAACTTTTATCTTCATACTTAGGACTGGATCCAAAAGATGAGATGTGAAAGTTCTAAACGAACATAGCTCGGATGCTTAACAGTTGCTAAAGATCTGGTCAAAAATGCCCATAATCATCTTACAAGTGCTATATAGAGGCGTCACTGCTTTCATCTTTTCGCTCTTCCTTCAGAACACTCCGTGCTAATAGCTTTTGCTATATAACTCCATACTAGAAGCTTGTGTTAGTTTTGATACAGAGGTCCTTTTCAGCAGTGTTGTTCCCCAGTTCCTCAAGTATCAGTAACTTTGCGTCCAGAATAGGACTTTGCATTTAGTTGTATTATGTTGCATACGTCTTCCTTACAGCTATCTTAGTGCATAGTCTGCCAGTGATCTATCAGAAATTGTTATTTATCAATTTTTTTATCATCCTCTGAAAGCTCTATTAGAAACACTTTATTAACAAGTAGGTATTAGATAATGGATTGTTTAGAGTCAAATACCAGATCTTGAAAGATGCCAATTGAAATACTGGTTGATAGTTCATCACAAACACAATTTATTATAAGATGTATTTTAATTAAATGTATAGTATTACTAGTCAGACTTGGTGTTCAAGTAAAAGCAATACTTACTAGTAGTTCTTCAGTTCCGTGGTAATGATGCAATCAGATATACTTACATTTCTCTTTGTTAGGATTTGAGGTATGATATTGTCTTGGGAGAACACTTAACAGTTAAATGTGATTATAATAATAAAAATAAATCATTCTAGCCATGTTTTGTGACAGAAGGAGGTTGTTTAAACTTTCCTATTTTGGTCTGCCTATCTTTTTCTGTTATATACATTTTGGATATTTCTAATTTCTGACTTCAAACTGTGAAGTATGAAATATTTCACTGCTTATAAAAAAGAGTTTTGTGTAAAAGCTAACAAACAGTTATATCTTTGTTGTGCTCACTATATGCTGTTATATTTTTAACTAGGTTGGTTGATTCCTGTGTTCAGCCTGCAGCATCTTTCCCTAAGAAAACTTGGTCTGTTAACTTTAGGATAGGCTCAGTCAATGGCCTAACAAAATAACTAACAAAAATAATCCATGGGAGCTCCCACAAGTAGGAAAGTCATGAGGCAAAACACAGTCAGCCTTCAATGCTGTAAAAGAGAGCCGAGGAAGCAAAACTCTGACCTGTTTTTGAGGTGACATTTCAAAGACTTTGCTGTTGAACTTTCTTCTCTTTTAAATCAATTCATATTATTAAAGCAAAGCTGAAAAGGCCTTTGAAACCTTTTGGTTTATTGCTGCTTGTTTGCAACTATGGTTGATCTTTCTTGAAGTCACAGACTAGGAGAATATTAATATCATATTTATTTTGAAATATGAAGAGTGATCTGCATGAACTAATGAACATACTGCATGCTACCGTGAATTACTTTCCAGTGATTCAGTGAAATTTCTTGTGGTAGCCTTGTGTTCACTCATATTTGATTTGGGATTTGAACCCCAGTCAAGTAGCTGTAGTGAGCATGCTGGTACAAGATCTGTTATATATGGGCAAGATTTAAGTTGCCCTCAAGTCACTCAGAATCTAATTCTGTTTATGCCTCATTGTAACAAATGCTTCAACACCTCTGCAAACTAAAAGAATGGGCTAATAGTTTATCAATTTTCAGAAATTGCATACTTAGAAGAACTTATCATAATTGTAGGTGTAGACTGATATGCTTAATGGATGTATAGATTTAAGCAGCTGAATAAGATATCAAGTAACTGTATAATCTTACTTTGTTGCTATGATGTAATTGCATATTTCTACTTGGGGACAGTTCTAATGGAAGTCCAGTACATTTCTGAACTCTGTGGAAGAGGGAGGCAGTCAGTTCATGGACCAGTGAACACTAGCAACATTATTGAAGATTGGCTCAGTAATAGAAGTCTAACTGTCTGTTCATAAGAGTTAAACCGTTTCTCGTTGACCCTTTCCTAAGAACAGGTGAAAAAAAAAATGATTTGGATTAGTTTTCAAAGGCTCCAAGGCAACAGGTTTTCTTAAAACTTTCTACTTGGTACATGTTTTCCTAGGAAAACTGCATTATTTAGATATAACATTTTTGTTCCACTATGGCAATAGGCAGAGTATGTGTATCTATCTTATTCTTTCATTCCCAATTTGTTGTCTTGATTTGCTGAACTGTGACTGCTATTTCCTGTGCCAATCTGCCAAATGATATTTGCTATATGCAGACAGGAAGAAATATGGGTTGTCTGAACGGTCCAATGAGTGGTCTCATTGCCACTTCACACTTGAGTTGGCAGTTGAGTTTGGCAAGCTCTCATGGCACTAAATAAATATCTGATCCACTGATATTTATCATTTGCAAGGTTAAACTTCTAAAACTAGGTGTATACTACAAAAAAAAAAAAAAAAGGCTAATGTGACCCATAAGTCTCTTAAAGCTTAATTCAAAGTTGCTTGAAATTGATTAATCTTTTACAGACAGTAAAACTTTGATCATTTTCTTTAAGAATGGATCATTCACTTATATTGTATATCAATAAATAACTTTTTTTTTTAACAGTAAATGCTAAGAACTTGAAATCTGCTAAAATAGTCTGTGGGTTTTATTAGGCATACTGCAGTTTCCTTTTTCCAATTTCGAAACAGAATTATTGAAGAGCAGTAAATACCTAATATTGCTTGAATGATATTGAAAACAAGTGCATAACTCACTTTGAAAAATTGTATCTGAACTAATGATTTGATATAGAATAATGTTCAATGTGAGCTTAAGTGAAGTCTTCATTTTAAAGAGGAATAACACAGGAAAATCTTATAGCTGACTATGCCTTGTATTCTTGCAGGGCATAAGAACCTTTTCTTGACTTTGAGCCTCTACACATAGTGACTGTAATTCCTGTAATGATGCAATCTAAAAGATTTCAGAAATAGCAAGGATAAAGTGAAGGATGAACTGAACTCCCCCCCAAAATACACAATTATGCACCCTTCCACTCAGCTTATGTACTAGAGAGCAGAATTTTATTCTGTGCAATTTCGTACTCATTATATGAACACCAGAACTGGCCAGATGTGCTGAAATAAAAAGCAGTAAATACCTCCAAGTGGGGTGTAAGTGCTAACAGGCATGACCTAGGAGACCCCACGAAGAATTCTGGCTGAGTCAGTCAGCAGCAACATTGTTCATTTTGAATCTTGCCCAATATGCTTGAAAGCTTGCAGAGCTAAGTCTACTTATACAACAGTAGGGAGCATTTGTAACAAAGCATGCTGCCGTAGTGAGGAAGGAGATTGTCTGGATATTGAATGCAGTTGCTAAATATTCTCTAAATAATCAATGGCAAAATTGAGTTATAGGCCGCTTTAAATTATTTACCAAAGAACTTAAATTTGCAAATTTATTAGAACAAACTACTGCTTTTGCCAACACTCAAGTTCTTTAAAACTCAATGCTGAAGTGAGTTATTACAAGTAACTGAAATTAAATTAGATAATAAACAATCCATTTTTCTCCTCCAAACTGGCATTCATGACAACTGGTTTTAATATGCACCTGAACCCATTATTCTTGGCACTTAGTAAAGTGGCAATTGATAGCAATTTGTATTGACAGACTCTTATTGAGTATAATATCTCAACAGGAACCAGCCAATCAATCAATTAATTGTAGTGTTACTCAAGTTTGTTTTTATGTTGCTCCCACATTCAGAAAATTAACTATTAACATTGTTTTCAATTAATACATCTTAACCATGTTAGTTTTCATTGGCTGAATTACCAAACTTAAGCTAATTAAATAAGTGTTAAAGCTGTCTGAATTATAAACAGAACTGAAAATTATATATGCTAAATTGCAAAACAACAAATCGAGCTCAAGTTCAGTTTTTGCTATGCAATATTGTTTACAGGAAGATGCTCAGCCTTGCAACCCACCTTCAGTCTCAGAGATGCACGTGGAAGGATCTAGCCAATTCTAAATATAGTTGAGGTAGAATCTTTGGAAGTCTTAAGAAGAAAAGCACCATCAAATCATCTAATTCTGAGATTAATGAATATTTACACCTTCTTTCACATTTAAACAAAGCTTTCTTAAAAGTTCAATTTGCCTGTCTCATTCCTACAGCCAGAGGTGCTGTAGGTGTGTGGACTCCATCCCCTTCAGTGAATTTGCAGAGAATGCCAAGATTGGTCAGTCTGGAGTTTCATCTAAGTCAAGGGGCTTCACCGGAGCACAGGGTCTGCTGCTCTGTCTCGGCAGTAATGGAACCTGCATACATACCTACTGCATATCCATTCTGAGTTGTGTTGACATAAATTTAATTATGTAACATTAAAACCCTAATTTCCATTAAATGAACTCCTACCTCAGTAAAAATCTATATGATCCCTCGCACAGAGCCCTACTTTGACAATATATACTCAGCTTTCTATTGCAAATTGGGAGATTTGCTCTGATCACTGCTATTTGAATAGATAAGGGAACTCTAAGAAACAGAGGGAACAAAAATGCAAAGTAATCTGATAATATTGACAAACATTTGCCAATTTATACACTCAGGCAAATGTTTTGAAATGTAAATTTATATTGTATTTTGTTTGTCCTTTGAAATACTTTGTCTTCCTTTTTTTGACATAATGCAGTAGAATAGACACTGCCAGTCATTTTATAGTCTTAGATCACATTTGCCAAGTGTCAGGTTTAATGGAATAAGGAGTCATTACAATCCAACTTCTTAGATTATCAAAGAACATAATTATTGCTTTGTAAAGAGACAAAAGATATTTTGTATGATTAATTTTTATTTTATTTTCCTTTATTTTTTGACAAAAAAATCAAGTACAAGTGCCACAAGTATATTAGCATGTCCTATCTAATCCCATTATGGATATATTCATGTAGACTGCTATGATATGAGACCTTTGCTAATCCAGACTAAAACAGCAGTAGCCATCTTCAGGAAATCTGTTGTCTCTGCCTATCCCTTGCTCATCAAGGTTCTCATTGTCACTGAATCTGTCTTTTGGATTATTTTTCCCTTAATGGTTGGCTTGAAGCTCACATGAAATAAGTGAACCTCCCAAATTCCCCACAGTTTGAAGTTAGAGGGAATGGAACTGGGTCTTTCTGGATTCTCAGACACCTGAACCGATGATGGCAAAGAAGAGGCAGAAGCAAATCGATCTGGCAGATCTAATATATTCTCTCTTCCTTTCTGTCTGTACAATCTGACTTGATTTCAAATAGCCCCTTCCTTCCAGTCAGGAAGGAAGATCTGGGCTCTGTGCTCCACCACTGCTCTTCAAAACTCTGTTTGCACTAAAAAGCCTACCTGTACAGGGTAAACTTAAGAATTTTATCTTCAGCTATTGCTAATCTGAATTGAAGGTAATACTTTACCATCACTAAAAAATTACTTAATTAAAATAACAGATGGTGATTAATTGCATCAGCTCCATGAACAACAGAGAAAATAAAGTTTAAAATAATGGCAGCTTGAGATACAATAATGTCACTTAAAAGAAAAAGGTAATTACTCCTGTAATAAAAATAAATCATTTTTCTAGTTGGGAAACCAAAGGAGAAATTAGCAGAGAAGGAGGGGTACAGGATTAACCATATTGTTCACAATCTCCTCTTGTGACCCCAAGTTCTAGTGAAAGATCAAGTAGAAATGTGGTCTACTGCCAGGCTTTGTGACTGGAGAGGACTTGGTGGGTCCATGGCTTGTGTGGATGAGGTGGGGTGACATACAAGCTTCTGTGGGCACTGTTGTAGTAAGCAATCATATGTCTAGCATCAGACATTCGATTTAAATTCTCTTTCTTGTAATGACAGAGATTTGAACATGAGAACTGGCAAGTATTTTCGGTCAGAAGTCCTTAGACTATTTGGTTTTGGAAACTTTGGGGGAGATAAAGGATGTGGATTTGAACTCGTGATGGCAGAAGAGGGTGTTGAGCCTTCACCCCCTGCTTTTTGTGCGAGTCCTGTGGCAATTAGGCTGTTTAACATGAGAACTCTGTTCCCTTCTCTTCCCTTTACTGTATTGTCAGTGGAAGAGGTTGGCATATCTCTGTTATAAAGAACCTGATCCTGCAAATGTTGTGGATGGGCACTGAAAGCCTCTCTTTAAATGGAAAGGCTTGGAATGCTTTGGAACACTAATTTTTGGACCTTAACAAGTTTTAGCCTGGAAAAAAAAAACAGAACTATGCCTTGTCAAACCAGAGATGCCTACAAAGAAGCAAATGTTGGTGCTTAGAATTTTAGAATTAAAACCTAGCATTGGTTCTGACCAAATGGCAGTTGAGCACTTTTTTTTTTTCAATTTAGTTACCTGGATAATATTTAGGTATTGTTATGATTTCCTCAGTTTACTTCAACCATTGGTCCTAAGTGAATATTTTCAGATACCAGATGAAAACTACTGTGGCTTACACTGAGGGATGGATAAGAACCCCTTCCATATTTGCCTACTAAATAACTGAATACAGTGAAGTTATTTTATTGGAAACATAAGATAGTTTTCATTTTATATGAGTCATTGTTTCAGCGAGATGTAAGATGCAGTGTAGTTGTCCAAATACCTTTGTTTGCTTTTCGTATAACTGGCAGGTGTAAAAGCTGGAGGGAAGATTATGCCTCTGGCTGTATGCCTGAACCATAATTGGTGTACTAGGTGTGAGCTCTTAGAAAGAATCCCCAGTGGTTTAGTTTTCTTTGTAATAATACATTGCTGTCCTACTTCAAAAAATTGACTCTCTCAAAATCACCTGTGCTCCTAATTGCTTTATACCAGAATACCAGAATGATAGTGGACAGACATCATTACTACATTTCTGTAATATACTCAAGTTAGAGAGGTTGTTGTTTTCGGAGTAAATTGTGTAATCTAAACTGTAGCCTGACCTGTGGGTGTAGAGGAAGTTAAATTTAAAATCCTGCTACAGAATTTCTGGTGCACATTTCTTGGACTTTTTTGACACAGAGAGCTTAGATGCAGTAAATCAGTTTAGATGCTGGAGAACTTGATTGGGATGCTCAATTTTACTATAATAGCCTAATCTAAAAAGCTCAACCCTTTTCAACTCTTCTGTATGCTTCCAAAATTGTTCCTAACAAGAACAGTCTTCAAAAATGGGGCATTTCCAACAAGTTAATGATGCTATAGGTGCTCAAGATAACCATTGTCTAAAGCAGAGTTTGCTGCCTAAGCAGAAGCCTGGATTCAGTGGATAGGTGAATAGTATCTGAGGTTGTTCTCTAGCAGCTTGGAAAGATGAGAAGAAAGAAAGATTAATTAGCCATTAGAAGCGCTTTGAATTTAGGCAATGAACTAAAGGTTTTTTAAAAAAATCCCTCTTTTTATTTGTGAAAAGAAATGCAAAATGAAAGAGAGTTTAACTTAGTTTTAAAATTCACTTCTTCCTACTTTTTTGTCTCAACAAGTTAAAATCCAGGAGTTGAGTTTCCTTTTCTAAGCTTGATGTGAGACTCTCAGTTATTATTTCTTTTTGTATTTTTCAGTACTTACACAGCTAAGGTTTTTGAGGACATTCACCCACTTTTCCTCCAAAATTTTCAAGCAAATAAATGCTGTCTTTAAATTTCAAATTTCAGTTGTATAGTTTCCTGTTGAAATTTGCATGGTGCACAACTTGTGAATCTTTGATTTACTCTATCAATAATCCTAGTTTAGTGGTGTAGCCATTAGTGATTTCTATGTAATTACATGGAAAGATAAAATAATATGAAGAAAGACAGTTTCAGGCTTTGATTTTAGAATGCATGGGTTTGTGTGTGAAACAGAACCACTGATCTGGAAAGCAAAATGAAAATCTGTGGGATTTTTTTTGGTTCATTTCTGTTTGTTGTCACTATTTTAAACACTCTAAATGAGCATTTTCCTCCCTTTTGTCATGTAAGGGAAATGGATATCAGAATGAGGGAATGGGGATAAATCCTTCTCCATATTTAACTTGCCCTGCCCTGCACCAAACACACGTATACAAAACACCAAAATAAAAATAATGAAAAATAATAATTCTCTTATGGAAAGAATATCCCTAATGTGAGGAAACAAAGATGCTGGCAAATTATAACACAATGTTCTTCCCCTTCCGGATCGCTTAACCCAACTCCAGCGGGCCAAAGAGAGTATGCCAGGTAGGACCCTCTTCCCCTATTGGCACCCATCACCAAATTTCTCTTTTCCTTTGGGTAAGGAAGCAGTCATATCAGGGTATCTTTACAAGCCTTTTCTCATCCCAGCAGAGAGGCATGGTTGAGTCTTAGTTATAAACATTAGAGCCCTGAGTGCTTTTTGCTTCAGAAGCATTTGACCTTCACAACTGCATGTATTTTGAATCAGCTTTCAAAATTGAAATAATTAGGAAAAGGAGCCTGTAGAGATGACATTATATGAATGATTGTGTATTATGAAAAGGCACTACTGCCTTTAATTTACTAGCATATTTGAAATACCTGTACAAAGCTGCTCAACTCCTTCCCATTCATCACTCACAGGGACGGCAGAGCTTATGCAAGTAGAGCAATATTAGCAATTCAGGGGACAGGGACTAATGTGGTCAAAAGAGGCTTTTTTAATGAAAAAATGCTATTCACTACTAACAAAGCTCAAATTTATTTATTTATTTATTTTAGTGATGGGTTAAATAACAGTTTCGACTAAAACTTACAAATAAACAACAGTTTCATCAGAGTGAGGCATAGCCTTGTAAATGACCCTTCTACTATGCGGAAGAGCTGGTGTTAGAAACGGTTGGAGTGGCAACTGAGATAGGGTCACAATTGAAAATAACACTGAGGGCAATAAGGCTAAAAGCAAGAGACTTTATATATGCCCACGAGTATACCTGTCTGGGCAGGCTGAAAATTTAGGCAGTTATGATAGTGTGTAATACTTCCTTTATTCCCAACACCTTTTTTTCTTTTCTCGTTCTTTCTAATTTTATGACAGGAGTCAGAATTTGACACTCAGTTTTCCCCTGCCTTGAATGAAGAATGTCATACCCCTGTTTTCCACCCCTCACTCCCAGCCTCCAGCATTAGTATATAAGTATTAACTTTTTTTTTTTTTTTTTTTTTTTTTTTTTAACTCGTAGCACTGTCAGGCTTTAGGACTCCTTTCTTCCTCTTTTACATTGTGTTGTCTGACCTTTTGCTGACATGCCAGTATAATTAATAACATATAATTAAATCTCACTGCTGACAAAAAGCTGCAGTGTTATGTTTTCTTGTATTAGTCAGGGCCAATTATCTGTAAATGAAGTCACTATTCTGAATTTCTCTGCATTTAATCATCTCTTATGTATGTAAATAACGTTATTTCATCAGAAAGCTGTTTTTCCCCCACTGATGCAGTGTTCACACACACAACAGTGTCTTGTCCGTCATATCGTTTCTTTTTCAAATAGACATTCATTCATAAATAATCAGTACACAAGTATATCAAGCTGCCTTATAATATTCCTCTGTAAACTAAGCACTCAGACTTTGTTTGTTCCTTGTAATTAGGATGAAAGTACTTCTCACTGAGAAGGAAAGCGTGCGAGTAGCAGTGTAGTGCTTGAGTTACAAGTGCTACAACATCGGTTGGACCCAGAGGTTGGAAGGGGCCCAGCAAGGTTAAGAGCACGAGGAGAGCAGGGCAGCACTAGTAGCTGTCTGAGCAAGAGGCCCTATGTACCCACCTACCGCCCCTGCCTTCAAGTAAAGTGAGGTTCATTTTGGACAAAAACATGTCTCTTCTGGAAGCCAGCAGTTGACTTTTGGTATATTTACATTATCTATCTTTAAACCTTTCCAACTGAGAAAGCCTTTCTCTCGTTTAGCAGAGAGAATATGTGTGTGTGTTTTGTTCTGTTTTGTTTTCCTTAAAAAAAAGCTACTGCATTTTTCTCAAGGGAGCTTTGATGGAAGATGATGAAAATGTGTTCTTTTCAATATATGTTTTACTTATAAACTACTTTTTTCTTAAGAGATCATCTTGACTTTCTGAATCGGCTTCGTTTTCTTTCAAATTGAAAAAAAAGGAGTGTAAACAACTAACATGTTCTTTATAAAATTGTGCACTGCTCAAAATACAAGATTTGGCAACTCTATCACTTTAAAATCAGCATTTTTCTTTTAAATCATTTTAATGTTGTCTATATGAAGGAAAGATAAGGACTGAAAAGAGAAAACTACAGATTTAAAACACCTTTTCTCCTCCCTCCCTCCGCCCCCCCAAAAAGTGGGCTTTAGTTGGATTTATTAGAAGATGATGCTGTGTTGAGAGGTTTTTTAAAATAAAATAATATTATCTTGTTATCCTGTACTTTGTGGAGAGCAAAATCCTGGACCTCTAAAAATGGAGAAGTAAGTAAAGCTGCAGAAATGTTAGATCTTAATGGAAGTGCTGAAAAGCTCTATAACTGATACTTGCAAGATTTTTGCAGATATGTTAGACTTTGACAGTCACTGCCAATCAGTTTGTGACCTGCACAGATGCTTAGAAGAGTCATAAATATAATGTAACGTATCTCCTTGAGATGAAGATAGTAAATTCAGAAGTGGGATGTAATCTACTGAGTGTATGCAGTATTTTTGTACTTCTTAAATAAAACCAAGCCCTATAATCTGACTACAAGATCTATGCCCCTCTTCCCCCAACAGCACATGAAAGCATAAAAGCTTTTTATGGCTAATATAGTTAATTGGACTATTATAAAATCTTTATATCAATCAACAGGCAATTCTGACCTTTAACTGCATAAGTGGTGAAAAGCCTAAGTCAGGGCCCACTGTAAAATATTTGTAGGATCCTTAAGTATTGCAACAAGGATCCATTTGACCAACAGTGCCCTGTTTAAATTACTTAGCACTCATTATATGAAAGCAGTAATCCTCCTGCTCTTTCCATTAACAGTTTTGCAACTAGGTTGATAATGGGAATTATATTTTTCCTGCCTGCTTTCCAACACTTCCCCTCAGTATCTTTTTAACATTGAACCTGAGCTGCATGTACATGGGGTGCCTATGGAGAGCAGATCTAGTGCCTGCAAGCTCAGTAACACAAACTATGCAAATAATGTCAGTTTTCTTTGTGTTCGTATGACATCTCATGAAGAAAGTAATTAAAGCCTATCCCACTGCAGCTCTTAAATAAATATGACAAAAGGCAAATGTCCCATCCCAGAGAACGCTCGAGTGAAAGCAGGGCCCTGGAGCAGGTCAATTACTTCAATTATCTGGAATTTATGATGAAAACCAGCAGCAGCTTTCAGGAAATACACACGAGTCTGGCAATTGCATGATGCGTTATGACAGTCGCTGCCAAATATCACATCCCATCAGGTTTTGCTGCTAGGGCAAAGCTTGGAACAGGTGGATTATTTGAGTTACCTGGGCTCCATCAGAGGCGTGCAGTACAGTTCTCAGGAGATCTAGCAGGCCAGCAACTCCTTGATTAAGAACGACTTCACTGGCAAATATTGCAAGGCAGCAAGTCATCACCATAGAGCCCGAACGAGACCGTGCAGAGCAGATGGATTGTTTCAATTATTTGGGCCCCTTGATGAATAAGAGCTTCAACTGCCATCAGCAGATCCTGTGGCAGGCAAGTAAGAGCTGCTTTGCTATGACATCACTTTAAAATCTGATGGGGCTTAAGTATTTCGACAGCTGTAAAGCTTTGGGTTTTTTTGTGGCATTTCCTTGACCCACAGCTAGCTTTAATGCTGAGAACTGGGCACTGAGCAGTTTGTGAGTGCTTCCAAGCACTTCATGGTATTTCGCAGTGTGTTTTTTACCACTGTGGAGAAAGCGCTAAACCAGCACCAAGCTCATCATCATCAGTGCTTTTGCACAGCTGCATTTTTCAGAAGGAATTGGCAGGGGGAAGCTAGGGTCTCCCTACGACCAAGTGCCAAGACATAAAGCAATAGTTTCGATTTGTCTGAGTGATTTGAGAACGCCTGAGCACCCAGAAAATCATCCTTAATTGCATAATATACTAGGTCTAAGACGTGATAGGCCTGAAACTTCTCAGAAAAATGACTTAAGAACACATGCTCTCACTTCACCCTCAGTCTTCCTTCTGGCTGCAATTGAAACTAGCAGTCCACTTTAGTTTTGCTTTCTGCATTTATTTTGCTGTAAAAGTCTATAAATGTTTGTTTTTACAAGAAGATGCCCAGTACCTTAAACCACTAATCTCTTTTAACTAAAAGTTTTTTATTGACTCCATTGTGCAAAAATCTAGTTTACGCCTGAAAAGCTGAAGAACATACGACACTACAAAGAATAAACTTTAAAGCTTAGAGTTGTTATTTTACAAACCAAATCCCATCTGAGTTTTATCAAATTTGAAGTCAGAGATGAGCTTTGGTCAGGCCTTGAAGGAAGAAGAGAGAGTCAACGGGAAGCTTTTGTTTGAGCTGTGTAAGTTTTGTTAGCATCTTTAAGTGCTAAGGTTATAAAAGATAAAGGATTTGGTTTCTGAACCCTGCAGTTTTAAACTTAATTATAGAATTCATAGAGAAATATTTCTTACAAGTAATTAACTTACATAAACATAGCCTGGTCATGGGAAGGGGTATCACTTATGGTGAGTTGTCAAATTTGTGTCTTCTAGTCAGAATTTTAATCTTCCTATTGTTAGGTTGAAAAATTGTTTAGGACTATGAAAGAACAACACAAAAGATGATTTTACTATACTAGGTCTAGGAAAAACAGCAATTAGAGGCTTTGTAGAACTTACAACTTGGAGTAGAAAAAATCGTACTACCCCCATCACAGCTCTTTAAGATCAATTAAGGAGAGGTATTGATTGCTTTCTGTCCCAAGAAAAAGTAATCCTCATTAGTATCCTTTATCTGACCTGTCCATTTCCCATTACAGGGAAGCAGTTTCTAATTTGAGATCATGAAATGACTTTTGATAGAAATGAATCTCTCAGACCACTGAGGGAAAATTGAGCTTTTCATCCATTTACTACTAGTTTGAAATCTGCAAAGTACAAAACACTTGATACTTCTGGTCATTTCAGTCCAAAATTGAGATTCCCAAGAAAATGGTGTTGCCAGGTTTTACAACTTGAGTGTAATGAGTGATATTTTAGGACATATCTTTTACTGATCCAGACTCTTACTTTCCTTTTTTGTTTATTTTTTGCATTCCTATAAGCGTCTGATCATATGGTCATTACTGCTCACCCAGAATAATTCAAATTCAGTCATGAACTTAAGGAATTGTTATTATACCTTGTGCCCTTCTATTCAGATCAGGTTTATGCCTGTCCCTGGAAAGGTGTGAGTCAAAATGCTAGTAGTTACTCAGTTCAAAGATGAGAAGGCTTTAAAATATTAGGGTTGAATTATTATCCTTCTATCTTTGAATGACTAAGTTATGATAGGATCATATATCATGCTTTTCTTCTTACCGTCATAGCGTGAAACTTTCTTTTCAGAGGGATTTTTTACATACTTATTTCAGAAACTGCAGCTTTAATTAAAAAAAAAAAGAGTAATTATTTCAAGCATTGTAATAAAATAATGAAGATTGGGCAGCACTGCTTGCAGAGTTTTTCTTTTTTTGTTAATGCTAAAGATCAGCTCCCTTCCTATTTAGTTATCATATACTGGTGGGGAGAAGAAAAAAGGTAGGGTTGTTTCCTTATTTTAGAAATAGTTTGAGTCAGTCTTGAGAAATAGTTGTTTGACAGGTAGGTGAAATTGGTAGAAGTCACACAGCATGCAAAAAGATATTGAGAAGATGGGAAATTATTTATGATTTCTAGGAGAAAGAGGGATGTGAGGGAAAGCAAGGAGTGTAAAATAGTAAAGGTAAAGAAGAATTGGAGGCAAGTATTGAAAAGAGAAAATAACCTGAAATCAGGCAGACTGCGAGGTTGAGAATGATGCAAAAAGAGAAACAAAAGGACTAAGTGAAAACAAGGAACAAGGAAAGAAGAGTATATAGTTTTGACAAAGGATATCAGAAGTACTTGCTCAGACGAAAGAAAGGTAAAGGAATGGGTAGTTCAGGGGAGGTAGAAAAATGTAATAAAGAAAGGATTGCAAGATTGAAAAAAAAAGAGGGATACATGACCAAAGAAAGTTAAGCAAGCTAGGTGAAGTAGAATAGTGAGGGACAGGTTGGAGTGTGAGATTGGTTTGGAAACCAAAATTAGGTGACATTTTTTAGATAATTACAAATTACATTTTTTTTACTTCCCATTATAAGCTGTTTTATAGTATTCTCATGAACCATTAAATAACTGTCTTATTTCCTCACAGAGATAACTCGGCTTGTCCCTCGTCAGTAAAGCTTCTAGAGAGCTTTTTATTCCCAGTATTCTATAGTCCTGCAATGTGCATGTAAGGTCTTATGCCACGATTTTTATCACTTTAGAAATAATAGTCCAGGGAAGAAGTAGTAGTAATGTAGTGCTTTTTTAAACTGCTCTTAGTGCAAGGAAAAAATACTGTGTTCATATGTGTGGATTTCCAGAAAGTCTATTTCATCTCAGAAGGCTTTATCTAAAGAACTGATGAAAAACTACTGTAGATGAAGCTATTCAGTGTGCTGGGGTTTTAATTGAAACATCTCTGAGCCATTTACCATTTTGCAACTTTGACACAGTATTCTTATGCAGTGGTCCTGAAGATGAAACCATTGAGGACTGTATTTGAAGGAATGAAGACAGTCTTTATTGGTGTTCTTTTAGGATCCACCACAAGGACCGAATAGCGCTCCCAAAGAAATACATTTGGATGAAGATGATTGAACATGCAGATCCAAAGCCCCTTTAGGATATGGTGGACCTTTGGCCTTGGTTGAAGAACGTTCTTGGATGAAAGAACTCCAGCTGAAAGACTTTGCCTTTGCCTTTTACCTGTGAATTGCAAATATATGAAAGACATAAAGGAAACAAAGATTTGCAGCTGAATCCTTACAGGGTACAGTTACAGTGTCTGACACTGGAACTCAGTCAGCCTGCCTTATTACTGTGGAATATCACATGCTTTTACCCCTTATGTGTGAGATTTATGTATATCATACGTAGATAAAAAGTTAAATACAGAAAATGTATGTTGTGCTTGGTTCATCAGCTTATCATAGTTGTGCGTGCAGCTGAATGGGTATTTAAATAATAATCTTTGTTTTTGTTCATAGCAAAAGACTTGCATAAATTTAAAATGCCAAGAATTCAGTGATTCAGTGACCTGTTATTCAAAATATGGTCAGCCGTGATACCCAGACACTCGAATGCATTGGATTTGTTGCTCTAACATATTGAACTATGTTAAGTCAATATGAAGATATCTAGAGACCTTGTAAGTTCCCTTACGAAATATTCAATATACTTGAAACTTGCTTATATATTTAACTATTTCACTTTTTAAAATGTTTTTATTTTCATTTTTCATTATAAAATGCAGCTTCGCTAGACTGTTTCTGCTCAGAATCTTAGAATAAGAGCCAAAGATTTCATAAAACAACTTGAGCCAAGGTCGATCCTCAAAACATGCCTATATTTTTTCAGTTACCTAAGTTAGTTATGATGCTTACCAAAGTTGAAGGGCTGAGTTTACCCCTGTCTCTCTCTGAATCAGTTCCCCTAGAGAGGCTTCATGGTTTTCTCTGTCCTGGCCAGAGTCGCAGCTCTTCTCTTTTCATATCAACTTCTGCACTCTAGTGTTTTGTGACAGCTGAGCTTGCTTAGCAAGTCTGCCAAATTTCAGGCATTTACAGTTTCTCTACTCTAAAATGTGAACAGTAGTGTACATAGTGACCAGACAGATCAAAGGTCTGACCTGCATATCAACCATCTTATCCAAGAAAACAGCATCCATCAGGGTAGCCTCACTATCCCTATCACATGAGGACATATTAAATGACTTTTCCAGAAGTCCCTTCACAGCTTCTTGAGATAGTTTTTCTTAAGCAGTTATATCCTCTTTATCCTCTTGCCCTCCTGCCTCTGTCTCACTCCCAGCTTGTTCTAGGCCAAACCCCTTAGCTCTTGACCCGAGGAAGAACTAGGAGACAATAACCTGTCTTGAATCAGTGGGTATTCTTGCCTGTCTGTTTCCCTCCTGTGTCTCTCTCTGTCTTTCTTACTGTTTCCACTGGCCTTAAATGAGTGTAAGAATTATGCATGGTTATTGGAAGAATGTCAGTTATCTCTGAGTCTCTGTGCTAGGCTGGTTAATGCTAAAGAAGTCACATTGAGGAAAAATGTGTTTGTCTGTGTGCGTGTGCGCTTGTGTGTGTTTGTGTCTGCGTGTGTAAGACAGCAACATAACTTGCTAGCAATTATTAAATATGCAGTGAGCCTACTCACTAGGATGTGTATGCATTTATAAAGCAATCTATAGTTAATGAACTTAGGATTCCTAGGTGGTGGTTAATTAACTCTGCTATTTACTGTTGATCATTGATGTACTGATGCTGGTTTAATGCTGCCAAATAAAGGAAATCTTTACTAATGCTTTGATATTGAGTAGTATTTATGGCAAGAAAAGCCCAGATTATTTGACTAAAAGGAGAGGAAAAGACAAAAAGACTTGCTTGCCTGGCCAAAGCACATATTTCTATATTGATCATTCCCTAAAACGTGTCAAGTCAGTTATGGGTTAACTTGGAATAGCTTTTTGACTTAATTTTTTCCCCTTTCTGCCTTGGACACCATTAAAGTGGAACATAATGGCAAATTCTACATGATGCTTCTATGTCGTACTAATGTTTTTGTGTGGGTGCGCAGGCCTCATTAAGACTTACGTTAGATCTACTTCTGGGGCAGCACAGAGTATTTGTTGTTACTGCAGAGTAATTTGGCTTTTCAACTGTATGTTCTAGATGCTTTGCTGAAGGTACCAAACAAGAAATTTGTCTGGTCTGGATGGCACTGTTGTTTTGAGTCAAGCTTTGCTGTTCTACTGATAGAGCTCCCGTGCTCTGACTCTTAAAGAGCTGTTTCTGTTCCCAAAAGGTGAATAACAGATAAAGATTCAAGATTAGAGATGATTTTTCTTGCATTTTCCTCTTTTACATGTTATTTTGATCTGATGCTAAGCAGAGGTGGCTGTCATATCAGTAGTACCGCCTCGTTGGCAAATGCTTGTTGTCCCTCAGCAGGGCAGATGCTGTCCATACTCTTCTCCTTGATTGATACTATGACATTCTCTTATTTTGATAGAAATCCACTAAGCTTATTTGCTAATAAAAAGTAATTGCTTAATTAAAATCATCAAAAAGCTGTGATCTAGAAGAGAAACAAAACCTGATGGGACATGATATATGGCTGTCATAACTGATCAAGCTGCTGCCAGACTTGTGCATCTCCTGAAACTGTCTTGGTTTTGTAGCTGTGTGTAAATGTTAACTTGTAGTTCCCCTTTACTTGTACTCCCTGTATTTCTGCATGTGTTTTAAAGTTCTTTGTTTTGATAATCTCTGATTGGTCTATCTTAATGTAGAAAGGGAAAGAAATGGAACTTCAATTAGTTCCTCATTCTTTTTTGTGCAGGTTGGGAAGGGAAGAGGGTCCTCCTGTCTTTCTCTGAATCTAAACCTCTTGTGTATGAGTGAAAACTGTACTCTTCTGCTTAGATTTTGGAGTTGAAAGAATATTATTTTGCATGAGACCTGAACTTATCATCTTGTAAGAAACATTGAGCCCATTTTAAACAAATTCATATGTGAGTTTCTTTTCACTTCTGTCCATTTTCTTTGTCAAAGAAAAGGTTAAGAGGTGACATATACGTGGCACAGGGTATTGGTGGTTCATTTATCATGGAGAAAAAGCATAACAAGATATTGAGGCTGAGTCTGAAAGTCAGAAAATTTGATCAGAAAATATAATGCACATTTTAAAAAGTCAAGGTATTTTATCATTGGAATGTATCATTCGGGAAATATGATAGATTTTCCATTAGTTTAAGCCTCTGATCAAAATTGCATATTTTTCTAAAAGAAAAGCTACCTCAAGAGCAAGCAGCTGAGCCTGATGCAAGAATTACTGAAGTTTTTTTGCTCTGTTTTTTTATGAAAGAGCAGAGACAGGCATTATTATATCAGAAATAATTATGAATAATAATAGCGATTGTAAAAAAGGCTACACTTTTGCCACAAAAGTGGCATTAAAGAGAAAAATACAGTAAAAGGAGCCTAAACCAAATCCACCTCATATTGCTAGCATCAGGTAACGTGGCACACATTATACTTAATTTTGTTTTAGATTTCCATGCATTCTCAGAAAGGCCTGTTGAGGTGGATGGGCACTTCCTTGCGCTAACCTATGGTGGGAAGACCAAGCGTTGTTGCTCCTGTGACTGTTTTTGTTTATTTTCATGCAATCAGACAAATCATATTGCGTAACAGTGTAAAATACATGTTCCACACAGTTCCCTGGTCCTCTCCCACCGCTGTGTCCTGCATTCGCAGCTGCCCCATGGCAGCTCAGTGGGGAGAGCTCTGGAGCTTGGTGCCCAGGCTGTGCTGGTTGTGAGGCGGCAGCTCGCAAGAAATTCCCCAGTGCTCAAGCCATTTTTGTGCAATATTTAACCTTATCCAGTGCTAAGGCTGGTCCCTGTACATCGTTAGGTCTTCCAAACAGTGCTACTGCTTACACCTCACCTCCTTAGCTTCCCTTTTTGAAGCAACAGCTGTTAGATAGGAAATATAAAGGAGAGAAACTATCGGATGATTATGTTGTTTTTAATAATGTTTTCTTTTTTTCTTTGCAACTATTGAGTTTTCCTGTGGAGAATATGTTTGATCTCTTGGTTATTTTTTTTCCGTTTGTTTTTTGGTTTTTTTTTTGTCCTTACTGTATTTGCCTTACTGCAAAAATCTCTTACAGCAAACCTGTTTGTACATTAACTTTTATTGATAAATAAATGGCATTTCTGCTTCTGATAGGTGGAGCCGTTGTGTTTCACGACTGTTACTACTGCAAAATGTGGGAGAAGGGAGGGCTGGAAGGAAAGGCCGTTAAGAGAATAACTTTCCTTTGGGAGTTGAAAAATGATTTTCCTTCATCACAGTAACTTTTTTTTTAGAACCTCAAAGGGACAATTTGCTCCTAGATACTATTTACAGGGAAAGTATGAGCCATAAAATGATCTTGACACCAGTAGCAACCATGTAAGTTTTGCCAGTTTCTTTGTCCCTTTGTTCTGTTGTCCTATGTGTACCCGGCTCATCAGAAGCAGCTTTGAAGTCGAATTTCTTTTGGGTGTATGAGACAGTGCCGCCGTTCTGAAAATGAGTCTGTAATTCTTCTCTGTGCTCTGCACTTCATGACAAGACCCACTATCTCCTTATTCTGACAAATGTCGTATTTTGATACTTCCTCCTTCATATGAACTTTTGTTTTCTGTTGCTCTTCAATAATGTTTCAAAAACTATATGATTCAGAGCCTAATACCTGAGTTATTTCATAGTTCTTTACCTTTAATGATCATATTCTACCCTTTTTACTTAGTAGCAGAAGACAGGCTTATATTTTCTGACTTTATTATCTTTTTGTCCTTTTTTTTTTTCCCCTAGTGCAGCCTATGCTATCTGGAAGGGTTGTATGAGGCTTTCAAGAGCTCTTTGAAGTTAGATATCCAGACTTGATTGGGATAATCTTCAGTCCACAGAAATTATATCCCATATTTTTCCTGGAAGCTTCTACTTAATTTTCAAATATTCTTCTAACAATTTTAGAAATAATTTTGAAATTTTTCAAGTGAGGTATAATCTTCTTATTTAGATATAGTATATAGAGAGTGGATTTTCATAGGTGTGATTATCTTTGAAAACAAGATATGAAGTGTTTTTAATGACCACAGATTCTTCCAGAGAAATCAGCTTGCTTCAAAATTCATTGTTCGTTTTGAGATCCAGAATGTTTTCATGGTGCTTATTTTTCATGTTTTTTCTCCTTCACTCCTCCTATCCCCAAGACTCCATGACCTTATCTCAAGATGTTTACTTTGTAAAAGTATCCAGAAGAAGAAGAGAAAGGGTAGAAGTGTTAGTCAAGCGATAGGCTTTATTTTGTACCAAGTCATACAATTTAGATTTCACACTATCGAAAAAAAAAAAAATGCAATATGAGTTGTCAAAAAACTGACACTCTAAATACCAGAAAATATTAGCATCTATTGTCAAGAAAAATAAAAAGTATGAATCACTCTGTCTCCATGACACATTTCAAAACTGCTATACACAGCACAAATTATAGTGTGTTTGATGGTATCTGGGATAATAGTGCTTGAGAGTTCCTCTCGGAGCACCCAGCATTACTACTAAAAGGGTTCAATTGTCTTGGCTTATATTATAGAACTGCAGAGAAAAGATTAAGGTTGTCTTAGGTCGTCTTTGCTAAAACTAAAAGCTGATACAAGAATGGAATTATTATTAATAGCTTCAAAGAAAAGTACTTCATATTTTGTGTTACATTCTTATTGCAAAACACAGATTATTTCTATCTGTAAAATAATTTATTTTCTTAGTGTCTTGCAGAATATTTCCAATATACCACCATTTTTTTCACGGATGAATGTCCTATACAATCCTATGTTTTAATTTCAGCCATTTTCAAGTTCTTCATATGCCAATGAGGAATGCTTCCTATGTTGAACAGTCACGTCAGTCGGGAAAACAGGAGCCAAGAACATGTCAGGAAAGGCTAAACATAAAAATCTTGCCAGTCTAGGGGCTTATGCTTTTACATTATTTTTAAAAGTGGCATATATTTTTATTTTCAACACTATGAGATTACTTTCAGAAATCCCATACAGTTTGGTAGTGTCCTCTCTAGCCCTCAATATTTTGTATATTTGGATCTGCGTTTTCAGAGCATTTCTGTCATGAGATGGCGTTTTACAGTCATGGGTGCAAATAGGATTAGTGTTTGTAATAACATTTCCAAGAAAGGCTTGCACTGGCAGCAAGCATGTTTGTGCAAAATGCTGATGACATAAGCAGCGCTTTGGATGATATGGCCTGAAAATGAAGTTGCTAAGAAATCTTCAAATCAAATGTAGTTGCGAGGCAGGAGAAGTCATTTGCATTAGAAACCGTGCCCGTCTTGCCACACAGGCTTGGCAACCCACGCTGCTCTGTGTGGTCTCATTAGTGCTGATATTCAGGAGCCAAATGCTTGCATGGGGTAGCAATCACGGCAACTTGACACAACGTCAGCAATTTTTTTATAATTAGACTTTTGACGGGAAAGGGAGGAAGAGGCCCAAAATGAGGCATTAGTTATTTCCCGGACCTCTGTCATTGCCTACATTATGCTTCACTGGTGCGTTTTGTGTGATCTCATGGCAGCCTCTGGCCTCTGCCACTTTTAAAGAGAGTGAGTAAAATTATTGGGTGTGAAGTTAGTTAGAAACATTGCTGGGAGGAGCAGTAGAGCTTTTAGATTCTCTGCTTGAAATTGAAATGCATCTGAGACGGAAAGTTGTAAATCTGATTTTGCTGAGAATTTGAGTTCATTAAAATAATTTAAAAATTGAAGTAAAACTTCCTTAAATTTTCAGGTACAAAATTGCTCTCATTAGCCTCATTTATCTGTAGAATGACAGTGAAGCTTCTTATTGTCACAGTTAAATCACTGTGAGTAAATTCTAATGAGAGTTAGGGCCATAATAAACTAAAGTGTTTTTTGTTGTTGTTGTTTTGTTTTGTATATATATATTTTCCCTGTCTATAGCGGAAAGAGAGCTTATTTATTTCACTCCAAAAGCAGAAGATGCTCGCATTCAACATCTTTAATCTGGAGCTCAGATTTCAGAGATCAACGATTTCTCCCTGCAAGCAGACATCTGCCAGCAGACATCCATCTGGGGCAGGCATTGGTGCCATTAATGTCCCTACTTTTAAGATAGCAAAGTTAGGCTGTGTCATCTTAGAAGGAGGCATGCATTAAGAACTGGCAGTCCTGCTTATAGTAATAATCAAATATACAAGTCTATATATAGACTTTTCAGCAAGGTTTATTTAGTCATGCTCTACTGACAGCTCTTTCCACACTTTTTCATCTGAAAATTTTAGAAAATAAGATTAATATATTATTTTTTTCTGTTGCTGCCTTTTCATATCTACGTGGCTGAATAATTCTGTGAACTGCTGTTGTGTTTTGTTTGGATTGGGATACGCATTGCAGTCCCGAGTGAAATTAAAATTCCCACTGAGCTACATAGTGTGCAACTTGTGGTAAAACAAGTCCTTGCCCTGAAATGTGTGTTTTATGGATGAAGAGAAGTAGGCAAGGAAATGGAAGCACAGAGAAGTGAAGTTACTTCATCAGGGTCATAGAACAAGTGAGTGGCAGAGTAGAGATTTATAACCCAGATTTCCTGAGATTAATCCAGTTAGGTGAGTGCTGAGCTTAACAGTGTGGAATCTCTTTGTTTTAGCAAAGATCTGCTAAAATAAAGGCAGTTTACATCAAAGCAAAATATTGACTCATTTTAAGTTAAAAAAAGAGACTATTTTGGTCATTCTCTTCCATATTGCTTCTCTATGTAAAATTGCTTCATTCACATTTAAAGCTACAAAATTATTACAATAATTTGTTCCTAACTATTCTCCTTCACCTTATTATGATTATTAATAACTACTGTCTTATTTTCCTTCTGTGATCAGTTAAATATATCTAAAAGTGTACACTATTTCTTATTGTGATTCCATTGGAAAAAATCTAAAAAAAATTACAAGCAATAAGATGCATACACTTTCCTTTGTGTGATTTTCCTCCAAATTTGACACTTTTACACAAAAACACTTTTTTTTTTGAAGTGGGAACTGAATTTTGATAGCTGATAATTTCTGTCAATATTGCATCTTGCTAACGATTTTGGAGTTTCAGTGTATGTTTCATTCCTCAGACCTTCACTTCAATCAATATGTGTGAACTTCTCTATTACTAGTTTTTATTATCCAAGCTTTAATGCTGAGCTATAGCAGAATTCAGTAACTCTACTAAAGTACAGTATCTATATTCATTAATATTCCCCTAATACTTGTCACTTTGTTTTAATCTGATAGTCAAATTCTCCATCTTTGTCACTGACATCTTAAATCTTCAACAGCTTTTTAGAGACAGTGCATGAAATTTTCTGCAGAGGACTCCTTTTCTCTTACTTTAGTAGATGTATAGTTCTAAATTGTGCCTGATTAACTAGAGTGAGGTGAAATAAACCTCCATCTGAAAAGACTGTATCCAATCATCATTGTGGTTCTTGCAGATGCAGGGTTGAAGTGTGATTTGAAGAGTGGGTAGCCTAGGTGGTGGAAACCAAAAGCACTGCATGTGGCACCTTAATCTCTTAACTGACAGGAGACCAAGCCTTGATCTATCAAACTAACTTCTGCTCTGTTCAGTCATATGTCTTTCAAAAAATGTGCATTTGGCTACATTTCGGGAAAAGCATCATGCTCAAGAATGCAGCAAAACTACAAAAGGATTTCTGTTTGAAATGGCCCCTTCGTATATTAATTATTCCTGTCACTCTAAAAATCCATCAAATCTTAATAATCTTGGAGGTAATAGGCTACTTCCTTGCTTAACAAAGTAATGCAATATTTAAATGACAATTCTCAGAAATATCCAGTTCTATTCTTCTGTACTGATGCTTCAACAAAAAGTGAAAAGAAGTTCAGTAGATGTTATGATTTCTTAAATTGCCTTATCAGAATTACTTGTTAAAAGCTCAAACTTATACTGATGAAAAAAGGCTAGAAAAGATACTTCAGTTCCATTTTTATGGGTTCCTGCAAAGTTTACCAGTAAATTTGTATGAGTTGCTCCACAGACAGTGAGAAAATAAATATAGAGAAACATATATGTGTGTATATATATATATATGGAAAAACATATAGGAAATGAATTATTCATTAAAATAAAATTAATCCATTTACACAATTTTAAATTGTTCATTTGGGATTGGATGTTTGATGAGACATCCAGTATGACGCCAATTTCTGCCACTGCCTATTCTGAGGTGACATTACACTCTAAAATAAGCAACATTATGCAGACAAACATTGGTTGTTACCATTTTCAAGCAAAAGGGCTCTCTGTGTATCTTTTATGTTCTCTCATTAAAGTTGTGCTTGCAGACATGTCACACTGGCACTCTTAAAAATACCCCATACCTTTCAGTATAGATTTCACTTTTTCCACCAAGAAACATACACTCTCCTCTTTTTTTTTTTTTCCCCCTAAGTATTGAATTATTGAAGAATTCTGTAGATACTCTGTAAGGTATTTAAAAAAAAAATCTTATATACAGTTTGTGCCTGCGTGAGGAATGAAGTGCATATATTGTAAGAGAACCAGTAACTAATGTATGCTTATGCCAACTGATAACTTATGTTTTTTACATATTGCTAAAACAATTTATGTTTATGTCTGGATAGCAGATGAACATACATATTCTGGCTGAGCACCTACTGGACCACTACCATCAAGTGACCTGGAAGCCTTTCTCAGTGATTTGTGTTATAAAGGTCCATCTTTTTGCCAGTGCATTCTGCTTCTAAAAGGTTTACTTTTTAATTATTATTTTTTTACTGTTATTTCAATGCTCTCAGGCAAAAAGTGAGACAAATCAGCAGATATTTGCAGCACAGGCAGTACAAAGAATCTGCATAGCTCTATGGAAACACCACAAAGTGTTCCTGAAATTTCATAGCATCATACTAACATCACTAGGGGATGTGAGAGATGTAAATGACAGCTCTATAATTTCGACTTCCAACATAATATTCCTGGAACATCATAAAAATACAAAATGAGTCCTTGCTAATAAATCCACAATATTATCTGTAGTTATATTTTCCCCACTTACCAATGAGGACTTGTTTTTGAGAGGGGAATTTAAAGGTTGATGGAAAGAGGGTCAAACCATATGTAGTTTTAATACATCTAAGAAAAATAGAAAAAATGTTTATTGTAAATCAGATAGATTTGAAGTTGCACTCTGAAACATCCTATTTGTTGTCTCAGGATGAATCACATGAAAGTCACTGGAAAATAGGTTGGGAGTGATTCTTATTCTGATAGAAGTATATTAAAAGCCCCTAATATTTCATAATAGTCGAATAAGGGGGAAATAATTGACTGTATCTTGTCGTATGGGAATAACCTTATAATCTAACCAGAAATCAAATGTAATTACATTCATCTATATGAGATGTTTGCAGGCTGTCAAAAATTAAGTCACAGGAGAATAATGCTAGTTCATAAATCAGTAAACGAGATCAGATAAATAAATTGGTAATACCTTTTGTAAATGCCTGTATAGTGCTTTTGTTCTTTCTCTTGGCTGCCTCTCCTTTTTCTTTGCCCTTTTAGGATTGCTCTTCCATTGGTTGAATGTTTAGCAAGAGGAATATATAAAATATAGGATTTATGAGAGCTGCTGACATTTATGGTATTTTTGATTAACACTTTTATTAGACTTGTCTGAAAAAATAATTCATTATTTCAGTTTTTCTTTGTAGTTCTCTAAAAAGCTGCCATTATCATCAAATAGATCAGGGCATGTAATAAAAGCCATACAGCCAGTAGTAGAACATACTGTCATATAACCATTAAGACTGTTCTAAGAGGCGAAATGTTGGAACTAAAAGTATTTTTAATGACTTGAAATTGCTTCAAGTGCTTTCTTAGATTATAAGGGTGCTGATTTATTTATCTAGGGTACTTACCTAAATTAATTTGGATAGAACTACTTTGTTCTCTTGCAGAGGATTCTCTTGCAGTGAAATTTATGTTAATATTTTTAGATGGTGCATCATTTTTTTGAAGGATAGAGTTAAGTGATACTCGTCTGAATATTGTCATTAAATAATAAAAAAAAGTTCAGCCACCAAAAGAACATTAAGGACTGCAGTCTTAGCTGGACTGTCGTCATAATTTTTAGAAGTGACCTTGCAGAAAATGCATATCTGTAATATGTTCTCTTTTTCTTTCTCTCTTTTTTTGTTTTGACATGGCAACAGTTGATAACACAAATGCATCAAAAATATTTTAGGTAACTTTGTATCGGTTCTGGATGAATTACCTCATTGTTCCATCTTTCTTTTCTATTTTTACATTGAATCCTTCAAGGATCCAAGAATGAGCAGACTGGAATTGTGCCTGATCCATAAACTGAGCCAAACAGAACCCTGTATTCTGCCCCACTTTCTATTCTGTTACAGGTTTATTGTCTAAAACTGGTTTTCATCTGTGGATTATGTTATGAGACTTACTGAGAGAAACTGTTTTAACCTGCCTGGCTTAGCAGGTTAGATGTTGTAATGAGCAAGTGGAAGGACTGAATGTTTTCGATTTCTTACCATTTTTCTACTCACAGAAAAAGCAAACTTCTTGATTGGCTTATCTGCTCCGCAGCCTTTTTGTTTTTTTTGTTTGTTTTGTTTCTGTTTTACTCTACTGCATTACTTCTTGCAGGATATTTGGTAGTTTAGTGTCCCAGCTTCTTTGTCATTAACCATTACTGCAATTCAAGACAACTTGTCTTCATCAGTGAGCATATCTCCTATCAAGTCCTTTCCCTGTCATCCCATATAGCTCCCTTCCGTCCCGGTGTGATTTCCCACCGCTGCCATCCTCCTCCTCCACTTCCCAGGAGGGATTGTGCTTTCTCCGTCGTTCTTTCTGATCACTGCCTCATTACTGCCACTCATCTTCATTAGCTCCATCCTTGGTGCAATCACTGCAGTATCTGAATATCCTCAGGAACATCTGTCCTTCCACTGAGAGGCTTACATGTCCCTAGGCAGCAGCTTTTGGTTATATATCTACATGTTTTCCTAGGTCTTGCACTAATAAACCAGAGCAACATGGAGATTTAGACACAAATTGCAAAGGTATTTGTTTGTTTCTGTTGACTCTTGATTATCATTTGTCTGCTGCCAAATTATGACACTTTTTTTTCTCTTGGCAAAAATAGTTACAAAATCCAGACTAGCTGGAATATTGGTCATGAAAGTTTCCAGGCCCTGGAGAAATTGTGAAAGTGTCAGAAAAAAAATTACAAACACAAAATCTGTGCTTGAAGTTGAACGTCAATTTCACCCTTCCTCTTTTGTGTTTTAAAAAGCACAGGCAGAAATGCACCTCTTATAGACATATATATAAATATATATGTATATATCACATAAAGAATATAAGTAGAAGGGTCTGAAAGCATGCCTATAAACTTATCACTGTGATTTATGAAGTTATGTTCGACTAATCTGATCTAGCTGTTTGATTTCTTTTAAGTTTCCTCTCTTTGAATGTGTTAAGAATATTAAGATTTGGGGGAAAAAAGAATTTCTGAAGATATATTTTTATCTCACTAAAAGAGAAAGAACTGTGTAATTACTTTTTTTTTTTTTTTCTGACTCACGTAATTCAATTCCTGAAGTGGAAAGAAAAAAGTAACCTTTCAAAGATTTTTGGAGAATTTTTACACATGTTGCATACCTTCACTAGTTCATTGAGAAACTGTAGGTTTCTTAAAATATCTTCAACATAACCGAACTCCAATGAAATGATATTCTAAAATATTTATTTATTTATTTCAAAAGCCTCGTAGAATGCTTAAGGTTGGAAGGGACCTCTAGAGATCATCTAGTCCAACCCACCTGCACACGCAGGGTCACCTAGAGCACGTGGCACAGGACTGCGTCCAAGCAAGTTTTGAAGTAGTCATTTTTCCCTGCACCCATCTTCCAAGAAAACTGAGACAAAATGGTTAAGAGTGGGGAAAAAATACACCCTGCTTGCCTAAACCCTAACTCACCAGCCTGTTAATCTCCTATTGTTTAGTAGAATGAAGATTTCCTAGAAAAGCTGTGTGAGGTATTGAAGAAACAAAACAAGCAAGCAAGCAGGCCAGGCAAACAAACTCTCTTTTGGTCTGCAAAAGCAGTGGCTCTCTGCAAGCTAACTGCAGGCCGTAGCAATCTGTGATTAGGAGAGCTAAGGGCCACAGTGGGAGAGGAGTTATCTCGGGAATGGGAGAGGTTAATCAGCAAGGGAATAAGTAGCTTGATAGTCTCACCTGGGTTGTGCCAGTGCTGGCTTATGGTTTTCTTAGCTCTCTGTACTAGAGTTTGCTCTTTCTCTGCATACTTCTGTTTTTCATCCTTCTATTCCCCAACCCCAAAAACCTGCTGGAGCATCAGTCAACTGCATCAGGCATGTTGTCCTGCTCTGAGAAGCCTCAAGCCCATCTTGTTTTCCTTGTTTGTTTTTAAGCTGGATCACTTCAGCAGGCTTGCTCAAGGTACGATTGCAGAAATAGCTGTGCTGGGAAAAACCAGAGGGACGTTGTGCTGCAATGCTGGGATGAGACCATAACATCTCTCTCCAGACAGAAAACTGCGTAGTTGGTGCACGCGGAGCATTAAAGGCAGTGGTGAGCTGTGTGCTTGTGCCAATCTGTGTTTTTGTGTATCAGCACTTGCAGAAATTCTTACAGTACAGTACTAGCAGCACGTGTGGTGCGTGCCACAGTGTGCATTGCTGATGGGGATATACTTTAGGTGTAGTCCTAGAATTTCAGCACCTTTTGTTAAACAGGTTTTTCAACAGTGTCCTAGGGATCGTAGGAACTGAAGGCATTTGTTAGGGAAGATGGGGACCCTGCCTGGAGCTCAGGTACAGTAAAGCAAAGGTGTCTCTGAAGAACAAAACAGCTGAACTTAATTGGGCCATACTTTTGTACTATTTTAGGTATTCACTATCCCATTTTCTCATTGCAAGATCTCCTCCATAAAAGAGAGCAGCCAAAAAGGCCTCATAATTGCTGTGCACTGTTAGTACAGGTGACAACATAAATTATTGAAAGATTTGGTCATGCAGTATGTTTCTTGCCTCTGTTTGAGGGGAAAGAAAAAAGAGGGGTATTGCTCACAAAGCAAGAAAACCAGCAGCAAAACTGAACAGCACTTGTTGATTACTCATTTCTTTTTATAAACAAAAATGAATTAGCCAAGCTCATAGGGTAGATTTTAAAGCTTCACAAGAAAACTTGCTACCAAGTGTGTAATATTGTTTGTTGCTTCCATTTTATGTTTAGTGGCTTAGATTTTTTTTTCTCCATTCCTTAAGGAAAACCTTAAGGAAATCGATAATGCTGGCCATCATATGACCATGATAAGTGATCCTTATTTTTTTCTTCTCCTAATTTTGAACTCTGGTCTGGTGTCATTAGCTCAGTCCTACGAGCTTTATTGCCTATACCCTTGGCAACAGTGTTGGCCCTGTTCTTGTAGGAGTCTGTTTGCCAAGGCTCCGATGCTCTGTTTTCACAGGAGTTGGCAGATGGAGGTGCTAATAGCTAGTGACAAGGTTGGAGACAGAATTCTGCTTACTTCATTAAAAATAAATAAATAAAACCTCTTGTTGAAGATGAGGAGCTCAAGCTGGCGACTCGTTTTGAACAGGAGGAGGGTTAGTGCTGCCCAGGCAGCTCCTGTGACTGCAGGGGTAAACCTGGAGGAGTGGGGGCTAGCCTTGCATCTGTGTTAAACCTACTTGCCAGTAATTCTGTCCTCTTGGTCCCTATGAGGATTTTTCTCCCTTCTCTGTTAGCACTGCTTTTCCCTTTCCAAGGTTTAAGCTGTAATGCTGAAGGCACAGCTCACTCTCTGCAGATGGGTCATAGCAAGTGTTGCTTAACTATTAACAGGTACACAAACCTAGCCCGTGTTACACAAATATCTTTAGCATGTAGAAAGCAGACATGAAAGGAAAGATTGGCTAAATATCTATTAATCAAAAATGAAAGCTAACCCACCCATAACAAGCCATTTCTTTTTAACCTTTCATAAAATTCAAGGTGGTAGGGGGGATTCTTCTTATTGCTGTTCAGTTACAGGCATGAAATTGTCTGAAGGAGTTGGAGGGGTGTTTCAACTCATACATAGCATATGTACTAATTTGGGTTAAAGTATTCTCTGACGCCTGTGTGTTCACAGCTGAAATTCACCAATCTTCTCTACTTTTTGTTTCACTTATCAGTTCTCCCAGCTTTTGAATTTGCAGTATTTTATATATTTAATTCCATTCAGAATTTACAAGACACTGACATATCTGTTGAATCTTTCATTGCCTGGGTTTCAGAGATCACTTTAATGATAACCCACCAACTTTTAAGAAAATGTTCAGTATAAAGGAATGAACTTGTTATAACCTGAGATTATGTACATTTTCCCAGCACGCCATCTGTACACTTAAAATTCTATGACAAATGCAACTATAAATTTTCCTGTATGATCTGTAGACATTGCAAACACTCTAAAGTTTCTCATACTTGTGATTTTAAGCTTTAATAACCATTGTGCATTATGAGTGAAGTAGCTAGTGTGCCTTCTTGTTTTATTAATTGCAGGATAATCATCTGCATATAGGAATACAGAATTGCATAGCTAGCAGCTGCTACAAGACAGTAGCCTGGTTTATTTTGATGCTTCTGTATTGATTTGTGCATTTTGTAAAGAAGTCCTTCCTAAGAAACAGTCAAGAGGATTTTTTTTTTATATATTACTTGGACTTTTTGTGAGAAAATTCTTAGAAGAATATAGATTTTGCATCTATAATGCATAAATATTGTAGAATAACTATTGAAGTTGAAACCTCATTTCAAGAAGTACTGGGCTTTGTTTAGCTCTGTATTTTTAGTATCCAGAGTTACTGAACCAGACTTTGCTTAATTAATAACTATAGGATGTGAGGCAGTTCCAGTGCTGCTTTTTCTATTAACTTACAATTTCCTTTAGGAAATGAATAAACTGGGGGGCTGGGGGTTGTGGTATGGCTGCTGAGAATAAATGTGGTAGCACTGTACACTGCCAAATTCATTTGAATGAGTTAACAAATGTGGTTTATAAAATGAGTAAGCTTAATTCCATAACTCATGCAGCACACTTTGTAGGAAGAACACTAACAGGATTTTTCAGGCTAAATACAGTGTGGAATTAGAAAAGCCAAGAGATCATTTCAAATTTTTATTAAAATAGCATTCTAATGCTAAATTCCATTTAATAGTTTATCCCTATGAAAGTGATTTGCATAAGATACTGAGGCGTATTTAAAATGTAATTCACTCATTTCAGTAAAATCTTTTACCACCCTTTAATGTTGTCATTGAGAGCAGCACCTGGAAGTGAGTAAGTTTGGGGCTAGATTTTGGAAAGTTTTCTTTGTTTGGAACTGAAAAATCTAATATACACAAGTGTATAATGTTGAAGTCTGTGATGGTTTATTTCTGTCACTGAAATTCAAGGATAGACTTGTTGACTCCCATGAGAAAGGAACTCCCTTTTTAACTTTTAAGAAGGAACTTGGCTTAGTATTTCATGAACTATTATTCTCTTAAGAGCTAATAGTCTTTAACATGCACATTTTAAACTAGGCCGCCAAACTTAGTTTTGTTAAAATGGCTAAAAAATGTATTAACTTATCTCTACTTTTTCTTTCCTTTATAGTCATATCTAAGGTTTCAGAAAATATGCACTCATATATTCATCACTTACATTAACTGGAGAGAATATACCTTCGTAAATATATTTTACATGGACAAAAAGGAAAGAGGAAAGAGGCTACTAATGTTATTTGATTAGATAATATAGTTTTACATGTTTGAACTATGATGGTTAAATTCCAAATCTGTTTTTTTAATGGTGTAGTTTCTGGAGGTTATCACTTATTCAGTGGGAGTTCTTGAAGTTAGGGTCAATCAGTCCAGTGAAGGGAGATATATATTAACTATATAGTACCTTGGATATTGCACATGTTGTAGAAAGAGTCCCAGTGTAGTTTTCCTGTTTTATAACAAGCATTCATTAAGAAATTGGCCCTGCTTCCATTTTCTATATTAGAAACCTATCACCAATGCCTGTATCTAGTCTTTAATGTCAGTCATTCTTTATGTGGGGACCAGTTTATTTGCCTTTTGTTTAATTTTGGCAGTGTATAAGCATCTAGTCATTTGTGTATCTGAAATTATTTATTGTTCTTGATTAACATGTGCTAGTGAGTTCATCTGAGTGCAACTTGTTATTAAGATACTTTATTAAAGTCACCTTTTAATTTCCTCAGTTAATTAAAGATTTCTGTTATTTTTACAATCTACTTAGTTGTGTGATGGCAAGCATAGTACCTTTTACTCATTTGGTTTCTTGTAATTTATCACACTGTCAATGGAGTTGTTGAACTATTACTTTGCATTTAAGTATTAGTAATGAGTGACTGAAACAAATGATGTTATAATAGCTAACATATTTGTAAATGGTATGAAAGGATTATCTTAAATTCATGCTGAACATAGTCATTGAAATGAACAGTGATGCTTCATCCTTTCAGGCTTTGTCAGGGAATGCAATATAATGAAAGTGTCAATTAAGATTTAATTTTGGCCAGTCCCCCATTGCCAACTTTTTTTTTTTTTTTTTTTAATATTTATTCTTTGATTTCTATGGTCTACGTATTTTCAGGACTGCAGGAACAGTGCAGGACTACAGGAACAGTATCCCCTCTAATTATTTGGGCTCAAATGTTTATTGGCTAGTAGTTTGCAGACTCGATATGCACCTGTATCTACCTCTATCTGAATGATAGGTCAAAAACTAATTACCAGTCACAGCTGGCAGGGAAAATTAAGTCATTAAAAGTCACAATTTCCTTTGAAAATTTGAGGTTGTACCTGAGACATTAAATGACTATGTAAGCATCCAAAGGAAAGATATTAAAAAGGCTGATTTGTATCAGTGTTTAGGCATTCAGAGAGAAGACAGAATCCCATCCTCGCACAATTTAGATTAGATGGTGAATAGGAGCAAGAAGGCTTGATTACCTTGTCCATCTGCTCTGCTGCTAGCATACAAAGCCAGGTTTCCCCTGTGAAGGAGAAACAGCAAGCCCTGTTCCATATACCTGTGGGAAAACAGACCCCTGAAAATTGGCAAGGCTGTGTTTGAATGTCCCAGGTTTATGGGAAAATTGATAAAAAATTCACACAACCCAGATGAGTATTTTAATCCAAAGTTGCCAGGCAAAAGGCATAATGCATCAGGTTTTAACATGAAGCAACATAGACTGTTAACAAACAGGTCTGTATAGGGCTGACATGCCCTATGTTTAAGCAGAGAAGGGACTTTTTATTTTTCGCATTCTGGATAGAAGCAGTAGCTTAATCACTTGTCCTTGCCTCTGTCCTCCCCTCTTTCATTGCATCAAGACAAAAGTAATTTTTTCATAGGAAGCATTTTGTAATTTCTATTTCACTTGCCACACTGCATGCTTGTGCATGAAAATCAACGGATTGGAAGAAAAGTTGTGTGATGTCTGCTGCAATATATACCATAATGAGCTTGAATGGAGAGGTAGATATTCTACATGCAGAGAGAGAGCTGGCTTTAAACGTTTTGAAATATTAAACTAGACATAACTAAAAGAACACTGCCATGCACGTTCATATCTTCAGGTCTGTCTTGAGCATGAACCAGAAAAGCAGGTCTCAAACCAGTCAAGCATTTCACCATGGGCTCATTCATGCCCAGTGTCATCCTGCTAATCGATAAACCAAGTAGAACAGGACCCAGAGTTGTCTTCCACAATTTATAGAATAGAAAATACGTTGAAACAATTTAAATACACACTTTGTTATTGACTAAACCCTTTATCTCCTCTTCCAAACAACAACTTTGCTAATATGCAGTTTAATTTGTCATGTGGCTACTTTGCTGTTAAACTGACTTCAATCAGGCATTCATTCTTCTGCATTCTCATGAAAAAACAAGCTCCCTGAAAATCACGGCTTTTGAAATGCAGTTTTTTTGAGGTGACTCAAAACAGAGAATATCCTTTTCATAAAACTAAAGATAAAAAGCTACTTTGTTCATTGATGACCCCTCCTCCCCCAAAAAATGCAGCTCATACTAAATAAATGAGGGCAAGGCAGCATTTTCTTACAGATTATAAAGCTTGTGCAATATCAGGTGGTTGAGTGATCTTAGGTTCAGTGTAGCAGGCCGTTCAATCATTTGTTTCAATCTGGGAAGCTGGAATTAAGCTGTAATTAGCTGCATCAGTTCACTCCATTTTCTTGGTCCCAGACCTGACCATGTTGACCAGAGTCAAATTGTATGGCTGTGTTTTTACCACCTCTTTGATTTTAGTATTGATTATGAATATTTTAAAATATATGCCCTAAAGGTTTATAAACTGTATCCTATAAAGGTCTAGAGACGGCTTAGAGACTTTTGTGAAGCAAAACAGTAGATATTAAACAACAGTTATTTCGTATTTAATATAGTGAGAATATTTCTTTATTTTAAAAAATGATTGATTAATTCTTGAATGTTGCACAGCAAATATTTACCTTTGAATATTGAAATCTATTCTCAGTCTTCAAATAAATTTCACTAAAATAAGAAAATAATACAGCTTTTGGATACTTGGCCTATTGGGAATTTTTAGAAAAATTGTTGTGACTAAATACAAAAAGTATTTTCAAATTTTTAATCGGTATCCTTCAAAATTCAAAACCATAAACACTTAAAAACAATTCTGTCTCTAACCACTACATCTAGCAGAGATACTAGGTGAAGGCTTTATAGCGTCTAACTTCTGTACGTTATGGAAAAAAATAGGAACTAGAAATTCCTTCTATAAAAATCTCCTTTATTAAATGTTTTTCAAATGGTAATGGCAGTCCCTGCTAAATAAAATAAACTCACAAAATTCTGCAGAAGGAGAGGACTCAAATGATCTGATTTTTTTTTCCCAAATAGAAATAAAAAACTAATACTGGTTGTTCAGCTAGAAAAGATATGTACACAAGTTCTGTATTATGCAAATCTACAGGTAAATATTATAACTGTCTTCTGGAATCACATGGAGTGCTCTTTTGGTGTACAAACCACTGTCTTTGAGCTTCGTGTATATACAGATGAGAAGAATTATGCACATGTACACATGCAGAAAGAAGTTCAGTTTTCAGCTTTTGACTATTATGCTGTTGAATTGTTGAAAGCTAGTGCATTGAATTTAGATCACGAGTATACAAAACATAACAGGGAGGAAAAAATTTACATATCTTCTCTCAATTGCTTCTTTTTCTAAAACACATAATGGAATTAGACTGTGTGAGTGTAATGTCAGTTAGTGTCATGCCTTGTTCAGCACGACTTGCACAAGTTCTGACATTCAAGAACAATAAGGCCTTCCTAAAGTGATATTCATTGCATGTTTTCATCTTTTATGTATCTGTGAATAAGATTTTAGGAGGACTGCATTGCTCATAAATGAGCCATATATGAATTATATAGATCACACCAAACAGGCTTTGCTACAAACACCGCAGATCACACTGGCATATATTTTGCATATGCTACATATTTCATAGGAGAGAAAAAATAAAGTGTTTAAACATTGTAGTACAGGATTAGTTCTCATATTCTTATATAGAATCAAATTCCTTATTTGTCTAACTTCCAAGTCCTGAAACAGATATCATGTGTCTCAACTGTCAATCTCCCAGTTTAGACAGTCCAAACACTTAATTTCTAGCTCATAGGATCCTAAGATAGCAGGCCCCCAAATTCTCACATATATCAAGAGTTTTATTTTAATTTTAAATCTTAACAAAAAATTATCTTGGCGTTTTGAGTTAGAAATGATGAAAACTATTTGAAATATATGTGGATGTTTCAAAAGCTACACTAGGCCTCAAAATAATATTTTTTTAGGTACAGAGCAGATGAACAGCAATATGCGGTGAATTATATGTAGCACAACAGGTATCATAATGGCATGTGTAGGATAAAAAAAAAAAGATCAGGAGGACATTTCTGATATAGTCATTTATGTGTATATGTTAATTGAAAGACACAGGTATATGGCATTTTTAAGAATTTTGGTGACAAGTTTTTAAATGATTTGATGGGTTTCCGTGCTTTCAGAAACCTCGTGTTATTAAATCTGTTGCAATCAATGGAAAGTGGATGTGCTGTAACAACGTTGTGCTCTAAAAGAGATTGTCGAACCAAAGAAAAGCAGATGTGTAAGATAAGGAAGATGTAACACAGATTAACTCTCATTTTTGGTACTGCTTTCCCACTTGTTAGCTGTTTCTCAGCCTTTAGTGATTAACAAGTTAATCTTATTTCTTCCTTCTCAACTTCTGACTACCCTTCTCAGCTTCATGCTACACAATCATTAGGATCTAAATACATACAAGTACCATCCAGAAATTAGTTTTAACAATTGCAGAATAAAAGATCAAATTAAGCACTTTCAAGTATACGAGTCAAAATGACCCCCTTACTGAAATCTTGGTGCAAAGTATGAATTAGTACTGAAAGATAATAAATTAAAATGTGGCTATCTGCCTTTAGAGTTGCATCTGCCAAGTCGCATGGCTTCTGTCATGTTTACTGCTTGCATGACATGCTATGTAAAAGCGTTCAGTTCTGTTTTGTATTTTGTGCAAATGGTCCAGTATTCATGGTCATCACACAAAATATTCTTTGTAAGTTAGCAGAAATGAAGATAATACCTATATTTCTAAGTACATTTTGCGTGTAGTTATATTCACATACTTAACAGAATGGGGAAGGATAAGAAATAGATGTGACAGTAGAACTAGAAGTACTTCAGAGTGGTTTTAATCCCTCCCGTGTGATTGAGTGGCACCTTTGATCTGCTCCTGTGCAGTAAAAATGAATAATACATGTTGTGTCAGTAAGTCATCTGCTTCTGGGAGCAGAGGAGACGGTTTCCTTTTGTGCCAGAAGTTGCTCTTCAGTGTAGATAGTAAGTCAGAGTCATCTCTTGGCACAGGTCTCGTGAGTCTGAAGGAGCAGCCTTTAGATGAGCTGGAGACTGTGCTTAACAGGAGGTCTTGTGAACAAGAGGCAAATGGGCCATAAGTGTTCAGTAGCATCCTGGGAATGGGGTGTACTTGTAAATATGTAGTTTCATAAATGTTAAAAAAAAAAAAAGTGTACTAAGATGCTCAAATGAACATGCTCTATAGGCAGTGAGGAAAGACTTATGAGGGAAGTTAGTTACCCTGTTTGAAGCTTTTCAGAAACTCCAGTGCCTTCTGCAGCTTTTAGAGTATATCACTGTACAGAATTTGGAAATGGAGATTTTGAAACAATATTAAAGGAAAAGGTGAAGTTAGTATTGAAATATCCAGGAAATATATAAGAATTTATTAGTAGGTACGCACTTGTGTGCTAGTGGACCTGGCTCTTTGCAAAAGCTGAGAATCAAATATCTTCTATTTTGGAAAAAATATTATTTGAAGAAGTAATTTTATTTTCAAATACTGTCTTTCTATTACTTTCATTCTATAATAAATAATGTTGATTATCCTCACTTACTATAGTGACAAAATGCATGACAACTCATAGTATTGCTAAAGTACCAGACACCCGCAATGTCATTGATTCAATTAGAGTGAATCCAGTGATCCACAATATAGACTGAGTTGCTTGTCTTTTTCCATTTTTTCCTGTATATTGAGCAAAGTAAAATATTTACAGCAGGATAGCATGGGAGGATAAGCCCTTGTTAGCTCACTATAAAGGGCTGAACCATCTTACTACTGAACAGCACTTTGTTTACTGATTGCTAATTAGGGAGCTAACTCTATCTGTTAAATGGACAGGTGCAAATTGATTAATATCATCTACAACATCAGCCATTATTAAAGACTCTTACCAGAAAACATAAAATGATATATCCAATTAACATAAGCTTGCTCAGCAGTTCAGTGAAAATTAGGGAACTCTCTAATGACCAAAACCAGTCAAACTGAAGGAAAATTATGACTGTATGAAGAGGCATTTAATACTACCATGAACTTTTTTAATAAAGGAAAACATGTAAAGATAAAACACATGAAGATAAAACTCAGTAATATAAAGATCTGATGAATGAAATGTTAATCCCTGAAATTGCGTCATTATATATACACAGGGAGATACTTACTATAACTCAAGAGTTACAGAAATATTAAATATTTCTTGAATGATGAAAAACATTCACCTACATTGTTACATTATTTCCAGTAAATTTATAGAGGTCTGAGTAAGGACAAAACCAATTGAAATGTGAAGGGCGAAGACTGCTTGAACAAAAAGTGTCAGCTGATAAACAGACCAAAGAAAAGTGTTTGGAATTGCAAATTTCAACACTAAGTGATTCTGCAAAAACAAGGACTTTACAACAATCAGAACTGGAAATCATCCAAAAATGTCACAGTAGAAGGATCAGGGATAAAGGAACCAGAGAGTAGAATGCATTCCGATATTTTGCGATCAAAGAGAGCAAAAAGTTATCCGTGAAATCCTTAGAGATACTGTTGATTCTAGAACCTGTTAGTGTATCTCATTTCAATGGACATTTAGGGAATTATGAGAAACTGTTATGAATAGTGAACTATTTCACATTCATATCCCTCTTGAAAGGTATCTGACATGTTTTTATTGTGCTTACATTCTAGCCTTAATATAACTTTCCAGATAATTCTGATGGCATGATTAGAAATTGTCCTATGTATGTCTGTGCGTAACATATAAATGTGTAAACTGCATGCACGCTTTTTTTTTTCCTATATTGCACATCATTTCTCTGTGAATATAGCTGTAGAAAGGCTATGTTGCTAGATGTGAAGGATGTGTGGGGTTGGCTTGCTCTGGGCACTAGAAGTGGAGATATGCTCTAGGTAGGAATGCTGCTCTTAGTCAGCTGAGCTGAATGGGACCTTGCTCATTTAAGTGCAGGAATAGGAGGTAGTCGGGCATGTTGCTCATTGTAATCCCTTGTGCCCCTGTCTAGAGGGTGCAGTGTGCATTGGCCACACTAATCCCAACTACCTATAACTTCTCTGCCAGGGGGAAGGCATGAGCTGCCTCACTGACATACAGCATCGTTAAGGTGTTCTGAGCACGGAGCGTCAGTAAGTGCCGCTGAAGAGAGAGCGTGTGTGTCCTCTCACTGTCCACCTTCCTCTGACTACAGCACTTTAGTTTTCCCCTTCTGCGCTGATGGTCCATCAGGATGGTTGCCATGAATTAATTGCATTCTTTGTATTCAGTCCTACTCCATCACTTCTAAGTTGTATCTCTATCTTCATAAAAAATGCCTAAAGTATTGCTTTCTCTGTGATCCGTTTCCAGAATATCCTTTGCCACACTTAAAACATTTTATAGATTTCTTTATTCTGTTCATCATAGTGGTGCAGACTATGTAAGTCCCCACAAGTAAGGAGTCTGTTTGTTATGCTCTTTTGCTTAGTACTCTTCTCAGTCTGGTACTGCTGTGTATTAAAACAGATACCACTAACTCGTGTTCTTCTATGTATTATTCTGGAAATCTATTTGTCCTTTGATTGTATCACTTTGTAAAACCAAAATATTTTAAAATAATAATGAAAGACAGGAAATGTAAGTGTTGCCTGAATCAATGCCGAGTTTTAAATTAAATTTTAGGGCTTGGATTGAAGTAGTATTAGGAAAAAATAGTAATTGTCCCACATCTCAAAAACAGTTGAGAAATTTCTGAAAGGAAATTGTCTTTTTTTTTTCTTTCAAAATAGCCTTATTTAAAGAGAATTAAGTATGGAAAGTTAAAGTAGATTATAAACATATGACAACAGCTTCAAAATGAAAACAGCTTAGGAATTTTAATCGCAGTAATTATAAATTACTAGCATACCTGTCTTGAACATCTGCATATTATGAGATACTAGCAGTGTTTTATCTTTTCTAAGGGTTTTTCAGTGAAAGGAGATAGAAAGGCCTGAGAGGAGGAATATTTCCAAATACCTATATGATGCATTTATTCTGTAAGAAAATTACTTCTAATTTGCTTGTATGGCCATAAATAAGAGTTTTCCTCTCCAAGTGCTATTATAACAAGACCTCTTTCACCCACTTAATTTCCTGTGGAAGTTTGCCCTCTCATCTGTATTTGAGTAGTTCAAGTGTAGCTTGAGAGAGAGTTTTTATATCAGGCCTGGATTATGCTGCAGGAGTTTTGGCTGCCCTTGCCAATGGCACAGGCTGGTCCATACCTCTGTCACCAGGCTGTGACCCTGGACTTAGGGGAAGAGCCCAACTCACTTCACTGGAACAAGGGTTCAAATCTCTTTTATTTTATTTTTATTTTTTTATTGATCATATAGTTCAGGAATAAAGAAACAGGTCTGAAAAGTCTTGGTTGTGATGCATCATGGCCATTGAAATATGCTTTCTGAATGACTCACGTGCCTCACAAAGTCTACTAAGAATGAAGAATGGTTTAGTTACTGAAGAAGCTGGGGTTGGCATTTAGTAACCACTGCTGCTGTCGTGCTGTTGGTCAAAACCACAGGAATTATCAGTGGGTTCCTGTATTTCGCTGTTGCTGAACAGGGAAGCACTGATTTGAGTGGCTGCCCATGGAAGAGGGGGAAATGAAACGGGCTGGAGTGTTGAATGAGTACAGCATGTGTCATTTTCTGGATGACTGCTGTTGTGATACACTATCTTTTAAGACCTATAGAAATCCTGTTTTGTAGCTAACTACTGGAAGAAATGACCAGGGAAAAGAATGCCTGGCTGATAACTTCTTGCGGGATGCAGCATGATACAGTGCGCCGTAGTTACAATGGTAGCTAATAAAGGAGTGTTTGTTTGGAATATTTTATAAAGCTTGGTTTCTATGGTAACAAGCTTTATGAATACTTTCAGCTTCAGAAATAACATCTGCTTGATGGTTGATCTCAAATCTCAACCCTTATTTAAGTAAATAGGATCCTGCTTTTGCTTATTGTGTTACCCAGTGATGTTTGATATGGGGCATTTATTTCCGTGGAAAGAGAAATGAGGCACTATAAGGCTGGGAAAGATGTTAAAAAGGGAGAGAAAAATGAAGGGGAACCAAGAAAAAAAGATGGTTATGTGAAATGCAAGACTTGCCCCATTAGTCTAATAGTAGTCTTTCCTGAAATAAAGTGGATATATGTATAAAACGAAAAAAGTGGATGTGTTCTGTTGACTGGAGTACAGGATAAGCATTCCTTTGTATTACTATTGGCAATGGATTAAACTCTAGTTAGAAAAGTAGAGGAAGAGAAATCATTTGTTTTGAGATGTGAAAAACATGAGAGCACAACGCTTTGTGGAATGTAAGGATTTGAAGCAATCTACAGTGAAAAGTTCAGAGATCTGTAAATTCTCAAGGAAATTTAGTTTTTGGGAAAGATGGTCCATTCACAGTGAAAATGGTCTGTCATTTCAAGAAAGATGTTTTAAACATTGCTAACAACTCTGGGATTTTACGATGTAAAATTTAAGGTGAAGACATTTCATGAAACAAAATGACAATCTTTTCTCTACTTTTCTGCAGTTAGAATGGTGACTGTTTTCATTGGTGGTATCTATATATTGCCTTCTTGAAGAAGGTAGTAAAACTATAAAATAATTGGCAGTCTTTTGCTGTGTCTTAGGAAATGTGAGTAGAACATAAGTGCCAGCAGAAATGGACTTTGGAAATATATATCACACACCAGCTACTGTTTTTCAGTTAGCCGTTATCCAGAGTCTAAGCATGCTTGGAATATATTAATTTTTACAGTAGAAAATGAGTGTCAAATTTTTAATAGGTTGTGTTCATGCAACAGATAAATGATGTAAAGGAGCCTGATACAAATTTGATATCATCCCGAAGTACCTGATATTTCAATGTACTAATCCAAGTTAAGCAAATAATTTATACAGTAGATCCCTGCAGGTTAGTAAAAAGGATCAAGATTTTATTAAAAATTTAAAGAAATTGTTTTGTGTTGTTTTCCTATTTTGCTCTAGTAAAAATGCCTTAATTTAAAATAAAAAGTCCATCAGTTATCATGTTAAGCTAACATGAGTAATGTATATGAATAATTTCATTCATGCGGGTAATCTTGTTTGCTTTAATGAAACAGCTTCACCGAGCACTAATTCTCATGTGTCTAATTATGTGTAGACTTAAATCTTGCAAGGAGGAGTCTTGCTTCTTGTGCATTTTCAGTGAAATTCCTCATTTTTGTGATTATGGTAAATGCTACAATCTTGATGAGTAGCAATCTTGGAAAGTAATATTAACTGATAGTACTGAAGTTTGAGTTTATTTGCAGAATTTTTCAAAGAAGCTGGAAGGAAATTAGTAATATATTGTCGGACCTCTAGCTAGTATGAATCAGTTCTGTTATAGTTTAGTTGTTATCTGTATGTCTTGCTGATTTAGTCAGCTGAGGATTATCTCATAGACACTTAGGATTTAAATTCATAGGATTCAAGCGCAAAACTATACTGGCACAAGGGCCTCTTCCTGTTCCTCCCTTCTGCCTCTGGAATGACTATGATTTGACCCAAAATATCATACCATACATTGTCACTAGTATGGAAATCGTGATAGATTCATGGATCAGAATTATTCATTTTACAAGATTTTTGGTTATGTTATGCACATTGTATAGCTGTCCTTGAGCAAGGACAGTTCAGATAAAAGCTACGTCATACTTCCAGGCTTTTGGTTCATGTCTTCCAGGTCATCCAGGAGGCTGTGATCTGTGGAAGCTGTCATGGTGCCATTAGCTTTTTTTTTTTCTGCATTAACAATATTGTCAAGTTTGTACTTTTAACCTTTCTGCTGACAGTTTTCACAATGTGTCTTGAGTTAGTTCTCGTGTGTGTGTGTGTGGTATAATAATAATAATAATTACTGCTACTACAGCTCCAGGTACAAATGTTTTAATTTACTATACACTGGGCACAGTGACAAAAGACATGGCTATAGATGAGTGTATTTTGGGTGGCATGCAAGATAAAGCAGAATTTGTACTGCACCATGTGCTTCATCTTTCTCTTCCATAAAATATGATAGAGGCTTTGGAGAGACCATGTCCTCTTTTGTCAGACACTCACTGGTAAAGTAGCCTTCTATAAATACATGGGAGTGACAGGTTGGTCTTAAGTGCTAGTTTAAGCAGCACTAGTAACAGTCAGTAATTTGTCAGCACTGGAATGTTAAGTTTTCAGAGAGGTGAGTCTTTCAGATGGAATTGTGAAGGAATAACAAAATTCTCCACTTATTTCTGTTCCTTGGAGATTCAATGGATATACTTGTCTGGGAAACAAATGTCCATTAGCATCTCTTTACTGCACAGCACTGCTTTGACTTACAGAATTTGAAATGGCAATGGGAAGAGTTTCCAGGAAAGTGTCTGGGGATACATGATGCTGTATATGTCACAGACATAGGGTCTCGGATGCTTTTCCCAACAGGATCTAGCTAACAGCTGCCAAGCTGAATTTATCTTCACTGACTGGACACCAGTGCTGCCAGCCTTTAATCAGGCTGATGCAGCTTAATAGGAGGATGTTCTGCAGACTCTTGGGTATACCTCTGGCAGAAACCCAGTGCAACTACTGCACATACACCCTTCTCTGGGAGTTGCATTTAAAGTTTTCCAGCTCAACATGGAACTATCCTTACTTCAGGGCAAGATGTAAAAGTACAGTAAAACCAGGTTTATTTAACATTATGAAGAACTTGGAAACAGCATACATAGACACACAAAAAAAGAAGGAAATGCAGCATTCTTTGCAGCTACCTACTATTTGGATTTAGCTTCAGTGTCTTGTGTCCTTTTCAGTCAACCAGTTGTGAAAGTAAAGCAAATTGCAGGATGATTCACACCAGTGCCAGAGTTCAGAGAAACCACAACCTCTAGGCAGTAGGATGCTTTACTGAATAGAAATCCTGATCTGGGATTATTTCTGGCAACCCCATGAAGAGTAAATAGATCTGGGTGTTTCTTGTAGCTTAATCTTAATTCAGTTTTAATCAGTGTTAATTCATAATTCTTGCTAATTAAATGCCATCTAGCACAGCATTAGTGTTTTGATATGTTAAAGCCCTTTTAAAACACATAGTCTTGCTAGAAGTGAGGCAATATAACCACCTCAGCTGCAATAGATATAGGTCATGAAATAACAATATGGCTCTTCCAAGCATAAATATTTTCAAATTAATACATAAATTCAACATCAGTGTGTAACCTTTGATAACTGACAACCACATCCTAATTGGGAATGGTTGCAAAAAAAAGAATGCAGTGTATCATTAGATGTCAATATAGCTGAGATATTGAGGTAAGACAATAAATTTTAAGCATAACGATGCGTTTGGATCACTGCCACTATAATCACAACTTGGTAATTGGTGTTTTTTGTTTAATTCACACTCTTTTCATTATGGGAAATAACTTATCAATGTGCTTTAAGAGCTCCATAAATATTTTGAAACAAGAAATTTAACTAAGAATTATATTCTGCAAAAGTGCTTTAGAGAGATCATTGACTATGAAAAAGCACTAATAAGAAACACTAGAGTAGTTTCTGTTAAGTGCTGTTGCATATTTGTAATTCTGCTGGCATAAGATCTGTTAGATACTATAGAAATTTTCAGAGAAAACTGGAGCATCCCGAAAGTAGGTTAGGTAGTAGTGGTAGAAACCCTGAGATAAATTGTCACTGGCTGGATGACTCCGTAGCAGAAGCAAGGCAGTCCCCTCCTTCAGTCACTTTTGGGATGCTCCAGAACATGGTTTTTATCTTGCACTGCTGTGGCAAAGTGGATAAATACCTCAGATGGATTAATGGCGCCTAAAATAAAGTTATAAATTGCTAAGAAATCCTCAAAGAAGCTGCTGCATGGAAGTGTAAAGTGTTGATGGTCTCTGTGCCTTTCTTAGAGGTTAGGCTGAAGTGATCCCCTTGCTATGGCATCAGAACTTTAAGCAGTGGATTAAATGAAATTTGTTCGTGGATGCTTATAATCTCAGTAAAGCTGTAAGGACCTATGGAGGATTGGTGTTTCCTATGTCAGCGACAAAATAATATTTAGTACTCTGGCCCAGCTAATTACTCTGCAATATTTCTGGCATAAAAATGGTGTTTTGTGAAAGCTTTTTTTCTTTTTTTTTCTTCCCCTGCAGTCTCACAGAGACTTAAACTACTCATTGAATAAGTTTGTAGAAAAAAAGTCATACCTTTTAGGGGGTAGGAAGCTGATAGTCAAAAGTACTTACTTTTGTACTTATGTATGCATGTACAAAAGTACACACATAATGAATGCTAATATGTACCCAATATTTAGAATAGCAATGCAGGATAGTACTCATAATGTAAGAAAACAGAACTTCAGATTACAGCCTTTAATTCTGTCTGAGGTACTATCTTTTTTTCATCATGAAGGAGAAAATGCCGAGTTTTTCTTTGGATAGTACTGAATCTTTTACACCCAATAGCCAGTTGGTGAAAGCAGAATAGGAAAATTAGGATGAGTCATTCCTCTATGAAGAATGGAGCTACCTCTGCTTTCTGCTACACTTTAAAACGAGGTGTCCACAACTGTTGCATAAAGCTTAATTTTGTAAGCGTATTTGGAAACACCAAATCAAGCACTGCATCCAAGTGATTTGAAGGTCTGTTCATGAATACTGACCTGGTGTAAGTGAGAGATCAAGGAGTGTCTGGGTGGGTAGAGAAGAGTTTCAGCAACTAGAAAAATTTGAATGTTGAAACCGAGACATTTACAGGAGCAGATAAGTCTCCAAACATAAGTCTCTAAAGTTGGCTAAACTCTGATTTGGGTACACAAGACTTATTTTGAGTCTGAGACTTGGTTATCACAAAAAAAAAAAAAAAATAACTGAGGAAAAGACCTTGGCATTAAGAGAAAATGTTATAATTACTTGTGGTATAACAATCTGAATGTTACCATTACTTCTTTTCTTGATTTCTTACCTCTTCAGCAAATACAACTAGCCTTTTATTTCTCTTTTTATTTTTCTCCTCTTTGAAGTCTTGCACACTGATCTTTTGAAAAGTGGCTATCTAACATTCTGAGTATTAATCCCATTGTAACAGTGAATTTGATTGCTTACTTGCCAAAGCTTCAACCTTAGTGTATTTGGAATTCACAGATTTGATTATATGATTTAAAAACTAAGTTTTAATCAGCATCATTTATTGCTTGAACAGAAAGAATAAGTTGTGCGTGTGTGTGTTTTTTTAAGAATAGATGATGTTTTGTTTAAAGTGAAATCTCATAACAGTAAGTAGTTCTAAAACCATTTTGGTTAGGAAACATTAAAGTGATTAATGCATAGTTTTCATTTTAATACGTGATTTATACATCAGATCTGTATTTGTGCACACTGTCAAACTTTATTCAGTTCTTGTCAAAATACTTATTACTGCTGACAGGTGTAACATGCTCACATTAATCCTTAATTCCTTGATTCAATTTTCTAATTGCTTTTTTGGCATGAGATTGGAATCATTTAGTCTTATGTGGTCTATTTGTCTTGTGGTATAATAATGCACTTTTAAAAATTGGACACACCTAGAATGCCAAACAGGGCAAATATACATATATATTTTTTCAAAGTACTGAAAAATCTGAAATTCTATAGCACTTCAGCAAAATACCTTTTGTTAGAATACTAATTGAGTGAAAACTTTTTACACTCTTCATCTCCCTGAACTCATAGTATTAAGAAATAGTTTCATTGATAATCAGATAAGAAGAGATGCCAAAATTTCAGTGCATTTTCCCCCAAGGAGTTCTAAACCCTCATAGCAATCAATAAGCATTTTTGTCATTGTTATTTTCTCCTACTCTTCTTGCCTCTAGTGCTGGTGCTTTTGTTAGTTTTACCTAGTAAGAATGGACAAATATAGCTCCTTCCTTTTTTGAGGTCTGGACTTCTAAAGTTCCTCATTTATGTAATGCCTAAATTGCCCATTTATATTATTCCTAAATTTATAAAACAACAGAATGTTATTTTGTTTTAATTTTTAAACTAAATATAAACTTGTTTTTCTGCTGTCTTCTCATTATGGAGCAGGTTGTGCTTAAAGTATTTTAGAGTACAGACATAGATTTTTCATTTTCCTGTAACAGGGGTGTTATCATTTGTCCTTTGTGCTGAAAAAGTCCAGCCAAGATTATTACTTTTACTCAATTACAGGAATGGATCAGAGATGAGTGAAGGATCTTCCCAGAGCTCATTAGTCCCTTTCAGACTCATCAGACTCATTTTGGCAACTATTCTTTAGTCAGAACTTTGTAACCCTTTAAAAAACTTTATTTTACTTTTTTTTTAAAGCTAAAGAATCTTTTTCCAATAACATACGGGAAGACTACTCCATGTATTGGAAGATCCTCCCCCTCTACTCAGCTCTGGTGAGGCTGCCCCTGGACTACTGTGTCCAGTTCTGGGTTGCCCAGTTCAAGAGGGACATGGAGCTTCTAGAGAGGGTCCAGCGTAGAGCGACAAGGATGATTAAGGGACTGGAGCCTCTATTCTATGAGGAAAGACAAAGTGACCTGGTCCTGCTTAGCCTTGAGAAGAGAAGATTGAGAGGGGACCTGATCAATATGTGTAAATATCTGAGGGGAGAATGTAGGGAGAATGGGGCCAAACTCTTCTCGGTAGTGGCCAGTGACAGGACAAGGGGTAGTGGGGACAAATTGAAACACAGGAAGTTCCATCTCCATGAGAGGAAGAACTTCTTTACCGTGAGGGTGACAGAGCCTCTGTGATTTGTTTTTCTGTGAATGAATAAATGAGACGCCAAATCTGCGTTTAGCATGTGGATAAAACTTTTCTTTCTCTTTTATTGCCCATCTCTTAGTTCTTCTTTCTACTTCCATGTCTTTGAGTTTCTTTTTTTTTCATTGCCAGTGATACCTGCTCCCTCACCTTCTTATTCCTTTCTGGCTTCCTTTGTCTTTCGCCTTCCCATCTGACATACTTCTCTCTTGCTGTCGTAGTGTGTGCAAGATTAGGGTTGTTTAATAAGAGAAGTGTTTGCTTATTCTGTGTTTCTCTGATAAAGTTTTATTAACTCTGTGATTGTCACTTGTGCTTTTTTGGCAAAACGTAATTCACTTCTTTCTGTACGAGGAGGGAAAAAAGACAATTTTAGTAAGTAAATCATGGTAGCTAAGTGCTTTGGGCAAACAAACATGTGCCTTATCTCTTCCAAAAAACCTGTGGAAAATGCATGATAAATGGCACATTTCAGAGAACATGTTATTTCACTGTAAAGTAACTTTGATTCATGGTTATGTATTTATCTTTAAACAACTGACAAACCTCAGGGTATCTAAATTATCATCATTTGCTCTATGCTTCTGTGTTCTTCTGCTAGTGAATCTGAATGATATATGGTAAGATAATGTTTCTGCTTTTTCAGTCATAACGTGCTATAAAAAGCCATCATCTTGAAGCACAAATAGAAAATTCTTGGTGTATCTGAGTTTTAGATACAATTCCCTGGAAAAAAATATTTATCAAGAACATAATTTCCTCCAATTATGTTTTGAAAAGTATAAGCTTTAAACAGACAAGGATAGGGCCTGTTAATGGAAGCCTTTACATCACATTGCTATAGAAAATATTTTCATTTGTAGTCAAGTAATTATTCATCAAATTAAAGACATATAATGGTAAATTCTTCCTTTCAGTTGTATATCTGCACACATAGTGTTCTGAATTACAATTTAAAGTTAAGATTTCTTTTTGCCTCCCTTTCTAAATAATGGCATATTATTTTGTTTGCCTTTGTGACAAATAGATCAGGGAGGATACCTTAAGTGCTCTATTACTTGCATTAGTAATACTAATTATTTTAGTTACAAATGCTATGTAACAATTCAGATTCTATTGTTCAAGAACACAGTGAAAGGAAGTCCATGATCCTTTCCAGAAATGTATTTATTTGTAAAATCTATGTATCTAATAAGATACATAGACTGAACCACTAAATAGTCACCTGTATTCTTTACCATATCATCCCCGTTCGAAGATACGAGCACCAGGTGAGAAAAGAGAGGCCCTGGAGTTAGGGAGCATGTATTTTAGCCCAAGTGGAGGGGGATAAGAGTGGGAGTGTTGGGAAACCCTAGATTTTGGCAACTGGAAGCTCAAAAGGTAGTGCAATGTTTCCTTCAACAAGCCTCCCTACAAGGCCCGGTCTCCCCATGCATAGGGGTGCTGTCTCCCATCCCGTGACCATGAGCCCAGCCACCTCCTAGGCTGAGCTCTCGTGCTCTGGGCAGCATTCAGAGCTCTGCTCAGCCTGCTGTCAGCGCTGATAGGATGTTACCCTATATCTCTGCTTGTCTGATTGTATTTAAACAGCCTAGGGCACAGAGTAGCTGCTAATCTGGGTGATCCTTTCAAGACCCTTTGCTATACTAAACAGTGTGATCAGAAGAAATTACTGTTATTTTTATGTTGTTTTTTACATTGCCCTTCAACATATATAGCTCAAAGAAATGTTAAGAGCTTTCTCATACTATTTCTCTTTTCAGTAAGCCACAGGAGCTGCTTTTGCACATGTGCAGTCACTATTGGTTCTTCTGTTTCTTTTTTCTTCCTGCTTTTCTACATTCCTCCACTGCTTCTCGTATAGAATCATATCATCCAGCCCAGACTGAGCAGGTGAATGCAGGGTCCTGGAAGTCAATACTTCCACACGAGCTGACACAAGTTCAGACTCTTCTTTTATCTGTTGTACTGGACAGCATTGAGGCTTTGCATTACAGATTTAAATATTAAATGCTACCCCTTCAGTGCACTCTTTAACTAGTATTTCTTATGTTACTTGCTAAAAGGTATTTGTCATTAGGTAAACGTTCAGGGAGGATTAGTTTTTCTGTTTTATTATTTGGTAAGGTTTTAAAGACTATAAATTGTCTTTCACTATGCCACATCAACTTTAAATTAATGGTGTTTTTCATCCAAGTTATGTTAACGCTTCTGCCTCAAATACATCCCCACAAATGCATCTCAAATATAACCTTGTAGTAAAAATAAATATATTTATCTGTTGGCTTTTTTGCAGTGTTCTCTGTAGCCTTATCTTCATTAAGCAGTAATAAGCGTCAGTTACTTGGAGATAGAAAAAAAAGAAATTGTAGCTTTACATGGTAGAAGAGCCTTGATTTTTTTTTTGAATACTTTGAGTGTATTTTTAACTTGGCTAAACCATCATTTTTTTAATTTATTTGAGTCTGTTGACATTTATATGTACTTTGCATTTTGCTTGTAAATGGAAAGTTTTATGGCTTTAAATTTTGAATCAAAACATCAAATTTATTTTGCCTTGGAATACAACAGACATCCTAAACATACAGACAAGAAAGAGGAAACAAATGCTAATGATGATTTTTAACCTAAGGTTTTCAGCAATAAAGTGCTTGACTCTCAAAAGTAAAAATCCTATGTCTTGACACAAAACAGGGAAGCATTGTAAATTCTCATATAAGAAACTCTGTATTCTATGGCTTTGTAGCCTGCTTTGCCTTCATGCATCTCCTGAATCTTAGCAGCCAAATAGTCAAAATATAACTGTAACTTAAAAAGATCTATACAGCTAATATGAGAGAGTTGCATGGTCGCAGCAGATATCTTCTGGCAGCAAAAATACTATTATCATAGTTTTATATAAGACCAAGTAGGATGCTAAGCGAGCAGGCAACATTTGCAGGAAGAGTCTATGTTTACTTAAATATAGTAAGACTGCATCTGCTGTCTGTGTGTGCAAGCAAAAAATAGAGAGAAGGCAAGAAATTGCCGTCTCTATATTTCCCACTCTGTGCATGCCTGTGGCTCATGTTGTCCATGAAAATTATTTGTCTCTTTTACAGGGGTAAAAATGAGTCTCCAAAAGACAGGAATAAAAACCTGAAATGTTGACGGGGTTTCCTTTTGTGGTTTTGATATTAAAAGTTTTCAGCAGAAGATATCTGTTCAGGCAAAACTTTTTCATGCAGATTTTTCTTATTCGCAGGAATATTATACAGGAAAACTTTGATACTTGCAGATAACACTGTGTGTACCAAAAATGTATTGCTGTTTTCTAAGCTTAATAATTTCATATCACTAAATCTAGTGAGCTATAAAACAAAGTATAATTTTGTTGTCTTTGAGATCATTTCATTTTTTCTGTTTGATTAGGTTTGCAGCGTGGGCTGATAAAGCCCATTTTAAGTCGATTAACATGGGAAGGACAATCTGCTTAAATGTGAAGAACTAATTGGGGAAAAATAGCTTTGTACAGTTAGTGAACCTGAAAATGTATTAAAGATGTATAAGTAAAAACGTAATGGAAGTTTCTATTAGATATTACATAAGTATGTTCCTTTTCCAGGGTGCTCCAAAACCGATTGCCATTGAGCCGTGTTCAGGGAACAAGGCAGCCGTCCTCACGGTGTTCTTGTGTCTGCCAAGGGGATCATCAGGAGTGCCACCCCCTGGTCAGTCAGGTAAGGGTCTTGGCAAGGATCATTCCATCCTTGTAAAGGATCATGCATCTGTCTTTGTGCCATGCACTCGCTTGAACAGGCTCACCACACAGAATGACCATAGTAGTCCAAAGTATGACGGCTGGGTGCTGCTTAGACAAGCTGCTGTTGAGTTCAGGGCCAATTAAGAATTTTCAGTTGGAACTGAGTGTGCCATCCAAATAAAGTGATCAATATGCCCTGGCATGTCTCATCAGTATTTCCTGAAGCAATATGAGCGGCTACCAGCCACTTCAAACTTGTGCCACCAAGGCTGTGTCATCACAGGGGTGGCTCCTTGTTTTCTTTTTCCTTTTTTTTTTTTTTTTTTTTTTTCCTCCTGACTTTTACAGTTCTAGTTGCTATAAGTGGTGCCGTGTAGGGACACTAGTTGAGTATTCTCAGTTAAAGTTTGCATTTAGTGCACCAACATCTAGTGAAGGGAGTGGAGAGCTTTGTGTGTTCGAATCAGTGTATCAATGCCTTTCAGTTACAATCTTAATGTTTTCCAGAATGCCTGTTGGATGAAACCTAGGATTGTGCATCCTAGGCTGCTTCATTAGGAAGACGTTCACTTTGCAAAGTATCCCAGCTTGTTTTAAGTCAGCCTTTTCTAAGAGTATTTCTCAGCTCTACCTCTGATTTGTGCTTGATCATTGTGAAAATCATTACAGCCCTTCTCGTAACATATCTCCTAAACATGAAGTATCTAAATATACTCTTTTGATACTTTAAATACTGTATAGTATATAATGATAGGATGCAAAATGGTCATGATTACAAAGTTTAGACAGCAATCTGGCACTGTACATTTGAGCTGTTTGCTATTTCAGAATTCATTGGGGTGGCTTCCAAGATGAACACGTTTGTAATGAACGGAGGATTGTGTCGTATCTTCCCTATAATGCTCCTGTAAGCCAGAAAATATATATTAAGGATAACTTTTATTATTAAGAGCCAAAAATATATCCTTTTAACTCTGAAAAATCCACTTAAGAGATTTAAGAGTATTGAGTACTGATAATGACGGGGAATTTGGTTGACTTATGTTGGAAATATGCTCAACTGAGTGTTTTTTCTTCTCCTTTTGGCCTGATGTCTTTTTCTGTTCTTTTTTTTTTTTTTTTTTTTTTTTTTGCTTTTCCGAGTCCTAAGGTGAGGATTTCTTAACATGCTCTTCATGGATTAAAATATCATTTCTGGAAGTGGTGTGAAAATAGCTTTGTCAAATACATTTCTTGGAAGAAATATATAAATGAAAGTGCTCTGAAGAGAGCAATGAGGGAGGAAGGATATCTACAGTATTCCCTGTTCATGTTTTAAGGAAATGAAAAAGAAACAAAGGTGTTTATAGCCTTACAAAAAAAGGAAAATGTTATGAAAGGAAATTAAAAGTAATTGCTGAAATGGAAGATTAAGATCATTTTTTTCTGTTTTCAAAATTACTTGCAATGCGCTTCTCTGAAATAAAAATGTTTTTATCTAGTTATTTCATAAGCAGCTCTTTTACTATTTACTTTTTAAAAAGTAAATGTGCTTTGCATGTAAGACATGGAAGGCAATACGCTTTCCAAAATTGGAAGTGGGTTCAACAACAGAACAGATGTGATATTTTGAATTCCCAATAGTTTGGAGAATAATTTTTTGAACGTTACCCTCTTATGCTCTGCTCTATTTTATTACTCTTCCTTGCTTTAGTTTTCCAGGGTGTGTATTTCAAATCGTGTTCCTCCATTTGTTATTAAATCATTTTCAGCCATGTAACATATAGAATTCTCTTTTTTGTTCCTTCAGCAGCTTTTAGTTTGTTCAGGGTCACAAGCAAACTGTTTGAGGTGTGCAACCATGCTGATTCCATCATTAGATTATATGGCTATAATCATTTTTCTTAAATGTAATGAATTTTGGTACTCATGGAATGCTTTCACTGTATGTGACCATGCATAGTCTAGAAGCTATTATACAAGTTTGTTGGCATACCTGTAGCTCTACTAATTCGCTTGATTCCTGTCCTGCAGCACTACCTGCTGCTCCTTCCCTGGGCTTCCTGGGAGCAGATGCTGCTGACTGTGCCAAGTTATTAGAAATGGGAGGGAAGCTGTGTGCTGCAGACATATGTTTGCTGTGTAGTTGGTTTCCCTTATGACCGAAGCTAAGTTAAAATACTGATATTTAAGCTGATGGAAATTGTGTGCTCAGTAATTATGCCTTGGCAAGTAATTTTAGACTCCTATTATGTGCATAGAAACATTCTGAAGCTCATCAAGATCATTTTAGGATAAAACTGACAGTGAATCAAAAATATTTGTTTAAATGATAAAATATTAATAACACTGATTCTCAGCTCACAATGAGAGATAGTGGATTTCATTTCTTTATACATTTGTGAGAAATAGAAAGAGACAATTCAATTTTTTTTTCCCCACATAACATTCTCTCTAAAGTATAAAGCTTCTCCCCATCCCCAAATAAAAACCTAAACTCTTCTGAAATTGTTTGAGCAGTATCCCTACTTTCTTAAGACCAGGATTTGATCGAAAGCGAGTTTTGCACCTCCAAACTTTATCTTAACAAATATCTCTCTGAATATTTAAATAAGAATCCAATGTAAAGGTAACTCTGAGCAGCATATGTTCTATACTTCACCTTTCTCAGCACCTGGAAGAAAATTTGAAACTACAGATGGTGGGCTCTGGCCAAAGGCTATACCAGACAAAAACTTATCTAGGAGAGACCATATGTCTCAATGGAAAGCTGAGAGTGCTCTACTTCCTGCAGAAAATATTTAGAACTTTACAAAACAGGATTTCAGGCAGCACTCTTTGGACTTAAGAGATAATGCTAAAATTATGTAGATAACAGCTAAATGGGCACAATTAAGTCATTTAAGATTGGTTTGTAAAGACTGGTGTTGTAGATGTAGATGGAATATTAATAGAATTAATGCAAAAATAAACACTATGCATTATGACTTTCATTTCAAGAGAGGACTTTTTTGATGAGGTAACAATTTGTGCAGTTAAATGTCCTGGAAAGCAAGAAAGTTGATAAAGTTTAGTACTTGAGGTGAGATGTGATACAGTAGATTTTATTTTCTTCTAGAGTAAAGTTTTGAGCTTTAACAAACACTAACAATTTATTTAAATGATTTAAATTTTGTACGAAAACAGAAATTTGAACCAAATTATGCTAGACTTAAATGAAAAACAATAAGCAAGATCTTTAAGAGGGCAACTGCAACTAGCTTCTTATGTAGACCTGATCTATATATACCTCAAAGGCAAAGAACAAAATAAGCTAGACAAAGATGCTTATGTGTCTTACTCTTTGCATTAAAAGTAGAGGACATTTAGCTTCCATGTGGACACAACTAGATGAGGTGTGATTAAGTTGATAGTTGAAAAATAACACCTGTAGAGTTCAAGATCAGAGGCCTCACATACTCAAAGGGAAAAGTCATGTGAATTACAGAGAGAGCACTTGAATATGGTCTGTCCTTAACAGATGTTGCCTTAAGACCACCTGAATCTTCCTACCCTCATAGCAGTAGTGAGCCTGAAAAGAGAATTGTGAACTTTGGGGGTTCATTCGCTTGGTAAGGGCCACCCAAACCCCATAGCTCCTCAGATGCACATACTGTGCCACAGTATTTCATCTCTTTGTAGATCTTTCCTTATGCTCAGGAAGAAGTAAGCAAAGGGGTTGGCGATTCCTCCTGTTTAATGCAGAGGTTTGGGCCAGATCATTAATCTTACTTGTCCTTTGTAGTCTCTGAAGCTTGTATTGGAAAGCAATAACTCGTGAGTTCAAGAGCTTTATCTATGGCCTAATGTCAGGTACCTGGTAGACAGGAATGCTGGCAAGGTGTCAGTTTTGGAAAGATGCTTACACCGTGAAGTGCATATTTCTTGCCATATAAAATGTGGCATTAACTATTTATTAAGCATTGCATACAGTATTTTGAAGGCTGCATGGTCTAATATACACAGACAGGACAGAAGCCTTCATCTGTACAAAAGGGAGGAAGAAAGCTTTATCTAGAGAAGAGGTACAGAGATTGTATGAAAAGCTTCTTATTTCTTCATTTAGGAATGGGGCTTCTGGTTCTTCAGATATATGAAGAAAACATGCTTTAGTGAGGGTGAAGAAAGACTGTGAGTAAGGGTAGCTGGGATGGGGAAAGATGTGGGGAAACAGGAAGAAATGGGAAAGTATTCATAACTAGAAGGTTATTTAGGCTCCTTAACGTATAAACAAGAAAAAGAGTGTAAGACAAAAGAGAATAGGAAATCTGTGAAAGGATTCAAGTTTGCATAAAACAGAACAGAGTTTTGCTTTCTCTTTCTTCCCAGCCAATTTGTTTATTATCCCATCAAAGTAATATCTGGGATATATCATACAGGTGTATTAAAGTATATATGCTTTTCCACGTTATTCTGTTCTGTGTCCTCTACCAGTCTTACTCTTTACATTGTCTCTTCCCCTTCTTAAGTTTTTGTAGCTTTGGAGGCAGAGAGCTGGGTTATTTTCTGTATTTTCTTGATGCTGTAAAAGAAGAGGAGGATTTCATGTTTATAATCTAACAATGATATTTACCTTACCTAAAGTGATATGTTAGTAGGAAAGCATTATTAAAACATGGAGCAAAACCATGCTACCCACAGTGCCACCTACCATAAAGAAAAAGAACTCATTAGAATTAAAGATATTTCTCGTATGAAATTCTGAAACAATTCTGTTTGTCTCTGAAACGCAAAATAAACTGTATTACTCTGCATTACACCAAAATAAATGTAGATATCTAGAACTTGTATTAAGATACAGGGGTGAGTCAGGCATTTTATCTACGTCAAAAACCTATGAGGATGTACAGCGGCACATAATTCACCCTTCTTGGAAAAAAATTCTCCAGAAAAAAAATATTATACATCTGTGAATGATATTACTGTGGTGGAAATTGCAATGATGATTCACATTGCTCAGCTTGCAGAGATGTATGATCTTATTAATTTGACCTGAAGTTATGCAGGTAAGATGTATTATTTTGAAAGTCCCTATGAGAAACAATCTTTTGAAAGCTTACTTCCACCTTTTGGACTGTGTGAAGATTGAGTTTAATCTATCTCTCTATAATCTAAGGCGTGCCTAGAGCATTTAGTACAGAAATATAATTTGGTTAATTCCATCAAGGGTTGCTCTATCTCTGCTACCAGCCCACTGCGAGTAAAATGCTCCAAAAACAGAGAAAATATTCTACAAGAGAAAATATGTGAGAATATTAAAATAGTCTTTGTAATAGTTTAATGACTGCAACTAAAACTAAATCCATAATTATTTTAGCAGTGCTTGCAGTTTATGGACACAGATCTGTTTGTCAAGTGAAGTGTTTTTAAAAGAAATAGTCTTGAGCTCTTTTTAGTTAAGTGGAGATGCTTAGCAAAACAGCTCTGTAAGACTGTGGAAGCTGAAATAATCTATTCTGAAGATCATTTTCCTAAAGAAGTTGCTTTCTTTCAAATAGTGGGGCCTATTTTTGGTGTGATTATTTTCTGCTTAATGCTGTTCTTCTGCGCTGCCTCAAATAAGCGAGCAGACTGTGTTTATAGTATTGAAACTGTGAAAAGAACACAGTGGTAAGTGGCAGATGGTGGTGATGCTTACTTAAAAATATTTATGGCAATAGCAAAATACAGAGTAGATCAATAGGTCTCAGTAGTCAAACTCCCTCTCCCCTACTCCCAACAATTATTTTTGCAGCCTTCAGAGTTTAGTGTTTACCCAAAAAGCACTGAGGTTCTTAGCACAGTGAACTATTATAAGAGATGAAAAATGAGGTGGATATTGATTTTTTTTGTCTGGTCTTATTGTTAAGCATTTTAGGTGGTTCTGTTGTAAACTGTTTTTTAAATCATTCTAGATGTAGGATTTGATTTCTTTAAATTTCCGAAAAAATTATCTGGAAAGGACATAAACACTGTAATATGAAGAACAACATGCAGTATGGTATTAGCAATGTGTCTTCCGCAAATCTCAGCAAAAGTAACTTATTGATTGGCCAGTAAAAACAGCATACTATATAGCTATCAATTGAAGAAAAAAAGAGGAGGATGTGAGGAGGAGGTGGAATTGGTTGTTTTACAATATTATTACTGAATTTCCTGCCCTAGAGGGACTCAATAAAATGAAATGTATTAATAAAAACAGATATCATGAACATTTCTTTGACAACTCGTTATTCATTGTTCAAACCAAAGCTGTCACTTTTCCTCTAGAGTATTAGGAAAAGAATTCCCTTCCTTGTAGAGGCTTCTTCAACTTTATGTGTGTGAAGAGAGCTGAAAGCATGTCTGGTGAGGCTGTACAAGTTTTGAACATTGTGAAATGTGACCATTCCATTTCAGGATCACAGAAGTTAGGGGATTTCCTCTCCCAACTCATGGTGAATACAGAGGCAGTGGTAGAACCTCATAGTCCCAAGCTTTTGGCTGTGGAAAGATGCACTAGAATGCAAACCTTTTGTGCAAATACAGAGGCTCTAACCTGAAAAGAATCATTATCCTTTGATCCTGTCTGCCTGCTGACCATTAGCTGGAGTGTCCAAGAGTTTTAATGTTTGTAGGGCTGACACTCAGGATGTAGGAAGTAATGCAGACTCTGCCCACAGGGGTCAATGTCCTATCCCTCTTATCAGTTTTTCAAGGCTCCTGTATATTCTGTTCTCGCATCTCCAGTTGGAAGGCTTTGCTTATAGCTGCAGTATTAGACTGCTTCTAATTTTTAAGCTAAATGTATGCATAGAGAATTATGTACATCTCTTTCCTGGAAGAAGACCTTGACCTCATACCTATTGTCGCCCTGACTGTCGCCCTGTATTTTCACACAATAATCATATCTTTTTTTACCTTATTTCTTTCCAGGCTGAAGTAATGTAGCCTTCTCTAAACAACATGTTTTTTGGTCTTCTGCAAACCATTGTAAGAGTGTCTCAGTTTCACCTTGAGTTCGGATTTCTTTACCTTGAATGGTCAGATAGGACTTCACATGGAATTCTGAGTACAATCTGGCCTTGCACAATGATACTAACACTTCCTTGCTGTATTCCCTTAACAATCACTTTAACTACTATACTGCTTTCCACCTCAGTCCTTCTATAGTCAACTTTAGTCTCTATAGTCTATGTCCTTCTTCTCTTCCTCTAGCAGTGAGAAATTGTATAAGTTTCTGCTTATGTTCTCAAAATCCATGACTTTGAATATCGCCTTGTTGAATTCAAATGTATTTATATTCCTTAAATTCTTGAGGTCATGCATCCTTTTATGTTTTATATTCTATTCTTTTGCTGTATTGATAATACATCCCAGTTTTTGTCATGATTAAATTCCAGCAGCCCACTCCTACTTTTGTGCCGAGCTCTTAATGAAATATTAAGGCTAGTAAAAGGTTGATTCTTGATGCCATATTATATACTGTCATCAGCTTGCTTTTCCCTTTTCAAAGCTACTCTTCATTTTTTCCCATTTTGCAACTATTTGTTCTGTGCAATCCTTCATCTTTTGTTTCCATTGATAATTAGCTACAGCATCAGATAGATTTTTCTAGATAGGAAAATCCAGAATATTATCTGGATTTCTGACCAGAAATATTGGATTAGTCTGGCACAATCTTTGACAAAATTTTGATTCATTTTGGCCCATTATGCATTTGCCTGTTTCTAGTTATTTCTCTTGCCAGGTTTAATACAAGTCTGGCATATAACTGAGTTTCATGCATTTGCCTGTTTCTAGTTATTTCTCTTGCCAGGTTTAATACAAGTCTGGCATATAACTGAGTTTCATTACCAGGTCAGCAAGTAGCTGGATAACTTTTTTCTTTAACCTAAACAATTCCAGTATGAAATAAATAGCGTTTAGTGTTCTCTATTTATATGCCACAGCATTGACATAATAGATTTATTAAAGATCCATGCTGCAAGCTTTTGTTTTCTTGTATTCTTTCAGAATGCTGTGATTGAAATGTTCTGACTACCTTAATGTCAGCATATAAAACTTGTGTTGTTTCTATTGCCATATGCTTATTTTATTATCTTATTTGTTTTTTCTATCAAAAACATAATCTTCCTTATTGAAAACTCAGACAAAGAATTCATTTAGTTTTGGGGTCAAATCTAGAAAATATTTAATCTCAATCTTGTTCTTTCTACATAATGAATCTTCTACATAATGAACCTCTAAAACAGGGCCTCTGAGTGTCTTTTAAGTGTTCCTAAGGTTTCTGAAAGCAAAAAAAAAAAAAATCACATAGTCATTCAGGAATTCATTGACTTCCGTATATCATAGTTATAATATATATTTGTTATATAGGGAAGGTAGAGAGAGGGAAGATTCTTCTAGGTAAATATTTTACAGATCAGCAACTTTTGCTTTTTCTCTAAATATGGAAAGGGATGCCTTCCTAGAGGTGATCTGCCTCTCAGAAGGTTTTGACAAGGTTTAAGGCTACTACCTTGTATGTCCTAACTTCTTAAATAGCAAGGAATGCCTTAGGGTTCAACAACAGGCTCCATGTAGAAAATTGGAGAATTATCCACTAATACTCTGCTCCTTTTCGACTAGCAGCTCTAATTCCCAGTCCAAAAGCAAGAGAAGTTGACATTATTGCTCAGGCTCACGAAAAGCAAAAAATATTAATTTGTCTTTATTCACTTAAGAGCAAATGAACTGTTTACTCTTATGTCTGGCCATCAGAGTATACTTTGCTCTCCTAGTTTGGATAAACGATATATATATCAACATATTTTTTCCCTTATCTATTCTCTGCGGTAGTGAGGGAGTCCACAGACTTAGCGGGATTTGGAGAGAAATTGATATGATGTAGAAAGAAAAGTAATTCATGAATGAAAAGAAGAAAATGTTCTGTAGAGTTAGGGCTTGAAATCTGACTTCAGGTGTTCTACAAAGCTAAGCTTCCTATAGCTGAAACCATTTTTAGTTTGCTTTTTCTTCTTTTGGCAGGAACTATGCAGGTGCCATCAAAGAAAAAAGGGACAATTATAAAGACCACTTACAAACATGTTCAGTTCTCACTTCAGAACTATTCTGAGAGAAGTTATATGTGTTCTTTATCAATTTAAGTGAAAATTCCATGGAAAAAAAAAAATGTTTCCAGTCCACTAACATGGTTTGCTCCACACAAGGGGAAATATTATGCTATCAAGTGGTGTTTTTTCCTATGGATAAAACATGCTTTTGATATTGAGGCAAAAGCTCAGTGTTTCTTGTCCCTTTTCCCAACAGTATAACATAAAAACATGATAACTGTTGTCAAAAAGGAATGTTAAGATGAACAGATGTTTGGAGGGTACAACACTTAACTATCTCTCATATCAAAAATATTCAGTATTATTTCTATGTATGAATTTGGTGCATATAAATGTATAGATCCACCTTATCTACGTTGAGCATCTTAGTCGCATTTCTCCTGTAACACAAGCAGATGATTTTAATTTCGTACTGTTAAACTTTGAGGATCCAAAACAGATGTCTAGTTGAGTTGCAAAATTAGGTAAAGTGAATAAATCCCTGTGGAAGTGACACACTGGATGATCAGTGTGCTTCCTATTTGAGACTGGTAGTCTCCTTTTGTATTCAGTCAACATATAGTAGGTGGAGCAGATGGCCTGTGGTTAAATTAGAACCATAAACCTTTCAAGGATAAAGTTAGATATGATTTAAATCCTTCAGCACAGGCCCCATTGCCTGTTCTGCCTTTCTCTAAATTTGAATTCATTGGAAAGAAGTACCTGTTTTATCAACAGATGACAAATCTGTTAAAATCCACACCTAGGAAGGCTTGCATTGAGAATTGCCTTGATCATAGCACCATGGAAAGTTTAATTCATCACTGGGACAATGCAATTGCCCATAATCTACCTTCCCATATTTATTTTATCACAGTCTTGGGTTAGGATGTTTCTACTAGCTCTTTTGGGGATAAATCTATCTAAAATTATACAGGGACCAATCAGATTTATCATTCTGTGGCATTTGATGGCATCCATCTGTTTATTTACAAAACCATTAAAGACTTATTGAATTACTAGACTACAGAGAGGATAAATTGAGTTATCATGTATAGTTAAATTCAGTCCTTGCATCTGCTGTCTTTTCAGCCTGTATGGTACACTCTGAAATTACACTGACTTGCACACCTAGGCTTCAAGAATGCATTTACTTCACAGTCTTCTTATGCCATTCCAAGTGAATTTCTAATGCATGAGCAATTTGTGGTTTAAGAAAATGTTGACAGAAAGATGTCAGGCCTTTCTGCTATTAGCGGTGTGAAAGCATGATAGAGACAGTTCTGGCTTAAAAGTACCTCTTAAAAATTTGGAGTTGCTCAATTTCTAGAATCATTTTATTTAACCCCTTTCAATCAATATTGTGCAAGTACCATAAGAAGCTCTTAAACCTCATTCACACAGTCAAATTAATTATGAAATACTATGAGTTAAAGCAAATACAGCATTGTAAGTATAAATTAAAAGACGTAAGATTTCAAGATTAAACCTTGCTGTTAATATTGAATAAAAGACTTTTAGGAAAGACATCTCAATGCAATATTCTTTCTTGCAATAAGGGTGAGTTTGTAAATAGTGAACTCTGTTATCATGGGCATTCTTCTCTGCTGTGAATGAACTATCACTTGATTGTGAAGGGACTAGAAGTGGTTCTGAAGAAGCTTGTTTGGGTCTAGCAAAGGAGTTGGCAACTCAAATTTTATGCCATACAGGTGAGGTTGCATGGCTCCCGATTCTAGTTGGGTGCTGGAAGCATCTTGCATGCTTTTCTGTGGTTCAGAGTCTGAGCTAGAGTGCTACGCTACCCAGTTTTGCTTATTCTGTGATCAGTTCTGCTGTGTTCTCTCACAACCTGCTATGTAAGTAAATTGTCCATGGAGCTGAAGATTAATTACTTCACCATTCTTACAGAAGACAAGTTGTTATTCAGGATATCTATGACATCTTCCAGATATTGAGTAGTTTCAGGTTAGTACTGACTGGGCCGATTTCTGTATCTCTCCATTGTACTTTTAACACCTAAGTACAGTCATATGCAATTAGATAAACAGTGGGTCCACATGGCAATGTCTCTGTAGAACATGAAGCAGAATAATTTAAAAAAATTATAACCTAATCTCTCTAAACTCTTGGATCTGGATGATGCTAAAATTAAGTGAGTTTTCCAAGTTGCTAAGCCTGAAAAAATGAATTTGAACAGTAGCAGAAAAGTGACAACTGTCAGTTTGTCCTTCATTTCAATAAAGTTGTCATAAGTGCTCAAAATATGCTAGTATATAAATGAAAGACTACAAAAGTAATTGCAAAGGCAAACCGTATTTAGGGTTAAGAGGAAATCATTGTATTAATCGTGGAAAGATTAGGATGACAGTTTATCTACCCTTTGCACCCATTCTGTGCTTAGCCCTTCTATTTATATATGTATTTGTTACCTATAATTCAGGATTCATTGATAGAGTCATGAGCATCTTCTGTGATGTACTCAGTGTCCTCTGTATTTTTTAAATACTACTGACTATGAGGGAAGTTAAAATACCTTGTACGTTGCCATAAGCCAAGCTCCGTAAGGGAATATATTGTGATTCTGTTTTGAAAATGAAAGGGTAACCTCCCTTTTTTTTTGTCCTCCGAGTCTAATATGCCATCACATACCTGTAACTACTGTTCAAGGCTTCAGTAGTTACAGAGATGTCTGTGGAAACATTTGCAAGGGAGATCAGTCTCCGTTTTCATCGCTCTGTGCAATTATCCAACCACATAACTATTTCGGGTCTCCACTGTCCTTCCTTCTTGATTCTTCCTTTTTGCTCACTTGGAGCTCTATCTGCCTCTGCATCTCATAGCTGTAGTTCAAATTCATACACCAGTGGGTTGAGCAGAGCTTGCTGACTGTAGCTGATGCTCTCAAAAGGGACAGATGGCTTTGTTGGGTCTTGCATCTGCTGGGATGTGCAGCCTCCAGTCCTGGCTATGTTAAGGGCTTCCTGTGTGTGTAGAAAGATTATATATTTTCTGTGTTCTCTGTAAAATGAGAATATTACTTTGTGAGGATGTTGTGGGAGTAAATGAATTGATGTTTAACATGTTCTAAGGTTCATTGTTGCTAATGTAATAGAAAAACCTATAAATAATCATTCATAGCATGGTTTAGCGCTTTAGACCATCCATTACTTTTTAGGTGTCTGCATTGCCTCAGCAGGAAAGTCTAAGCCAGAGTTGGGAAGTCAGGAGTTAGGAACACTTTTCGATATTTGTTGATGAATTTTCAGATCAGTATCTCAGCATATAAGGTACTCTATTCTCTTTAAGGGAAATAAAGACAAATCCATTATTCCTCCTGTAGACAAATGATTCCTGTCAAATATACTCATGCAGGAATCTTTGTCCACAATAGAGAAACACTGATTAGTCATCATCAAGGAAAACAGATAAAAAAACTTAGTGCATTGTAACTGAGAGTACACTATGGAGGCTTTTGTAGATTTGTTTATCTGCAAATGTATCAATATACAAAAAGCATAACAAGTTACACTACAAACTATTAGAGTGTAACATAGTACCTTGAAACACAGATTTCGTCTTTTCATAAGGAAGCAGGAAGGCAAGGCTGGTCATTACGTGCAAAATGCTTTAAGTGTAAATATGAATTTGAAATAGCTTTTTCTTTACAGTTTTGGGAGATTGTAATTATTAGATTCTAAATACCCATTATTGCAGAATATTTTTTGAATATATTCCACTTCCATTTTTATATGGAGAGAAAGAAAAGAATCTTTTTACTGTTTAGAAAACAGCAAGTCATGACTGGCAGCAGGGAGGGAGCCAGCTCCTGAGCTGTGTCATACAATTGTTCAGCCTGACAACTGAAAAGGATTACATGTAGTTTTATCAGTTCTGATGGATTGAAATTATTAAAAAAAAAAAAAATTAAAAAAATGTTTTCTAATAATTTAAAAATGCTTGCTCAGAAAAAAACATATTTAGAATAGATCAACTTCTAATGTACATGTTTTAATGCACGATGATCTGTTACTCTTCAGCCTATGAAAGATTCTTAGCTACCCAATAAATAAAGTTCTGAATAGAATCTAAAGAATGGTCTGAACCCATAGGATATGTCAAGTTTCCTCCACTTTTTTTAAATAGTTTGACCATGCAAGGTGCTTTACTATGTCTTATAAAAGGCCGCCACTTCTTTCACTTACTGGATCTCTAATCTGCACTTTTCCCCACTAAAATTTGCACCATTCCACCTCAGTTTGTACTGGAGGAAATTTGGAATGCCATTAAAGAGCAACTCTGAGAGCTCGCATTATTTCCAATAGGAATGATGCCAAGCTGCTTTCAATGTTGATTACAGAATCATAAAAACATAAGGCTGGAAAGGACTTTTAGAGATCATCTCGTCCCCTCTTCCCTCTCCAAGGTGCTATCAGCTGCATGTAAACAATTCCTGGCAGATGCTTGTCTACCGTGGTCATAAAGATCTGGAAAAATGGAGTTTCTGCTTCTTGCTGAGGAAATTTATTCCAATGCATTACTGTGCTTACTGCTGAAAAGGTTTTACTAATAGTTAACCTAAATTTCCTCTGTTGCATTTTAAGACCATTACTTCTTATCATGCCCAAATTGAACATGGAGAAAAGATTATTCCCTTCCTTCCTCTTCTCTGCAGGCTTTTATATTTTTTTCCCTTCACTCACCTTTCTACATATCAAAATAATCCCACATTCTAGTTCTCAGTTCAGAAGTGTGTTCATGTGAGTCAGTCTGAAGGAGAAGAGTAGTTTTCTCATCAAACCAGTACTACTATGGAATCCAAGATATTTAGGCACCTGTAAAGCTGTAAGATTAATTCCCCGACTTGGCTTTTAAAGATATTTTGAGTTCAGTTACCTATATTTTTTTAGTCTGTATAAAGTGTTCTAGCAAAAGTTCATCTGCCCTCAAGACATTTGTCTTGGATTAACTGGGGAATGGAACATAATTATTGCAATAGAATATTTATTTATGTTCACCAGTAGCACATAAATAGGACAACTGAAAGCCTGGCGTGCACACTGCTAGTAAAATAATGCTACAGCTATGTTTGCAGAGAATGAATTCTAACCAAAATGTTTATATCTATCTAGACAACACTGTCTTTGTAGACAGTTACACATGTGTAATGATGCTATCTACTGAGATAAATGATTGCCTTTCTCTTTCAGAGTAAGATATGCTGCTATGACCTCCTTTTATCTGTACAATTTTCTCCACATAAGGAATTGTGTCACTGTAGTGATATGAGTTGTACTAGTATAATTAAAATAGTCTAGCTTTTGAATAGAAAAACCCTTAAAAAGACCCAAGGACTTCACAAGACCAGCAACTTCTGTAAACATTCAATCTAAGCACATAGCTCCTTTTTGATGTTTGTTCCATGCTTTCTCTACTCATTTTTGCACAATGCCCTCACTGTATTCATTAGCTTGTATTGCATTTTTTTGGGTGCTTTGCATAAAATACTTGCTATTTTCTCCTTGTTGAATTCCATATCTAATCACTATAGCTACTATATGCATTTTCTTTTCCCTTTTTAAAAGCAGAAGTTGAGAGACTTTGTGTCCCCAAATTGTTTTTCTTTTGATTTCAGCTTGCATGCCTGAATTTTAATGCTGCATTTCTTGCTCTGAAAGCTAAAACTTCTATTTATTCAGCTGAGCATGGGCAGCAATGGTACAGTTCTCCCAGCAGGACTCACTGATCTCTCTGGTCCCTTTCTTTGAAGGAAGCTGTTTTCACTTATTTCTTAGTGTTCCTAGAGAAATTGCCAGCAAATATTGAAATTAGTACTGGCTATTCAAGGAATTGGTCTTGTAATGATTTTTCTAGTAGAATGAAATTTTATGTATATATGAATTCCCTGTCACAGAGAACAAAAAATAATCAGAAGGTAACAGTAGTCATCTGGAGCTCAAAAGGAGCAGTTAACCTGCTTCATATTTGCATGATTGAATTAACCTTAACTTAAAACTGAGTCTTAACAGTTTTTCTTGTTTTTGCATTATTTATGCCTTTTGGATTGCAGTACAAGGGGGCAGTGTACAAGGAACCCATTGAAACGTCAGTAATGAATCAAAGCCCCACCTGGGAAGCAACGATTCTGAGCGTTCTCCGCAGCAGAAGGGAGAGAGCAGAATATTGATTTCTGAAGAAATCATGTATTAGAAAATGAAACAGCTCAAAAAAGGTGGGAGAGGTGCCTCATTGGCAATGCTTCAGGAAGTGCATTCTCATCTTCTTTGCTTTTGGATGCCATTTATACCACAAATCTACCTCTCTTTAATTGGAAAGCTGTTCTGTCGGATCTTGAGGAGGAAGCCTTCTTTCTGTTCAAAACATCCTTAGCATTCCAGGGCAAACAATTTATGCAGAGGAATACATCTCTTTTGAAAGAAATCACAGAAGACTATTCATTATTGCATCTGAAAACTTACTTTAAGATATTTTTTTTTGGAAACAAGGCTATGAAATATGCACGCTTAAAGTTAGTAAACTCTTCAATTTGTCACATCTTGATCTCTATAGTTGTGTGCCCTTCTTGTAACCTCCAAGTATGTTTTGATATTATTTTGCCTGTCCCAGACTAGTAAGGTTAAAAGGGAAAAAAATGAACCTGATTGAAGCTGCAAGTTGTTTCTTTCTAAACACTGTTGAAATCATTTTTATTTCCTATTAGTGCAGAATTAGAACCTGCATTCATTCATATGCACACTGACTCCACAAAGACTGATATACCACAGTTTTACTTTTAGAATCTCTTGCAGGCCAAATAAGATGACATCATTAGAAGTCATAAAGTTAAATATCCAATTTTGTAAGCTGGAATGCCAATATGAATTCAGCTTCATTAAAGCAGGAAAACTGTAGTTGTGATGTTGATCATACACTAGTAGATAGGGTAAGAAGTAGTAGCATTTTTTTTTTCAAATTCACCATGCACTTCATATAATTGAGTGGAAAGTTCTACTACTGTCCTGCACTTAGAAATGTCCTTCAAGCCAGGACCTTCTTGCTATGAACAACAAAACCAGAAAACCAGTGTGATGTCAACCTTAAAAACACATTGCACTTTTTCATGAGCAGCTTTAATTATTCACTGTCTGTATATGAAGTGGTCTAAAAATATTGTGGCTTCTCCTGGTCTTTTAGGACCCTTAAAGGTGTGATTATGGGAAGCGATATTGAAGAGATTGAGCAAGGTATGACATATTTTTGAGGAATGACATGAGAATGACTACTTCCCTGAGAGGTTAGCTGTTGCTATGAGGAAGCATCCATGGATATGTGGGAAAATGTAATTTCCTATAGTTGGTTTGTGGAAGGATTATTTTTATTATTTTTGTGGAAATGACAAGAATCTTACAACAGTATTGGGTTCTTTCTGCCTGTTGAACTGCCTTTTACATATACCAGCCTATGCATTTTCTGGCGAATGAGATAGAAAACATGGCTGTATAAGATAAAGGTTTTTTTAGGTGAGCTGGGCTCAACAATAAACAAAAAAAGAAGTTTCAAGTCTTCTTAAGGAGATGCTGTATAAGTAGTTTCCATAGTAAGGTGCCATTCCTTCTGTGCATTTTACAAATGATCTCTCCTATTTCAGAAATGTTGAAAAAAAGATTGAGCGTATTTTAAAATGCATATGTATGTGTGTGTGTGCTTGTAAGCACGTGCATAGATTAAAAAAATAAATAAATTTTGTGATTAAGTTAGCTGAATCATGACACCCTTGGGAACCCTCTCTTTAGAAAACTCAAGTCTGAAGAGGCCTCCTGTGTGAGAAAGTCTGTTTTCCTACCATAGCAATTGGTCAATATTATTTCTCTATTTGGATCTTTCCTTAATGCCATTCAGTGATATATTGCTTTGATAGTCATTAAATGTTGAGCCTTGATTCAATATTCAATATTCATACAGATGCAGCATTTTGTTCATTATACATAGAAGACTTATGAAAATTGGTCAGTAAGTTGCATAATGGATGGAAGAAAAAGAAACAGTGTATGGTGCTGATATTTTAAATTGAAGTTATACAAAGATGAAGTGTATCTAGGTAATTTGCAGGTCTTGAGAGTTACTGAAAAGCATACAGAAGTATTTCAGTATTGTTTGAACATCACCATTCTGACCTTGCTATGGGAATTACTTTGAATATTGTAAATAATGGGGTTAAGTGACTACTTGTATTGACTTCTGCTGAGTATAAGGCCCTAATAAGTAGAGTTGTCTGAATCTGAAGATAGCTATTTGAAGCAATGAACATGTTTAAATGCAGCTGTTGTCAGGTGGGTGCCCATTTTATTACCAAATGTACAAACTTGTTTATGATGTGCTTGTGTAGTTATATACACAACATATATTCAGAGGAACCTGTCTGTTGGGCTTCCCAGCACATTCCAAATAAGATTTTTGCAGAAGAATATGATTTTTTAAAAAAACAAATCTAACATGTATTTTGTCTACAGACTTTTGCAGACTTTTGAAATTTAGTCAGGAAAAGACCCATTAACTAGAGAGCCATTTCTTTGTTCCCTGAGTTCAGTTTAGTTTTCTGGAGTCATAAACCTTAAAATATCACAGTTTTCTCTGTTCTTGCTGCATTTCATAGGAAAAACTGGAAGCAGGCCAAAATAATAACTGAACGTGAGCATTTTTAAAGATTCAGTTTTCTAGTGCTGCCAAAGCAGCTGTAGCAGCACAGGCTGTGCTGTAAAGTATTTGAGTGGCTGGACCAGTGGGAGGAGGGAGCAAACACAGTCAAGGCTCTCCCCTCTGCAACATGCTCCTCTAGTCCTGCCACAGAGCCCATCCTTTTGCCCTATCTGGAAGGTAATAGAAAATAAGATTTTTCACCCGTAGGATTGCTGTTGTCAGTTAATGTATTTTGTTTGAAACCTAAAGTTCCCCAAAATTGTGTGATGCAGCCAATGCCTGAAATCAAATACTGGAGCTTTGGGGAGCATATTGTGGTTAAGCTAGCAAACTTTAAATTTTTTTTCTTTTAAAACAAACAAAAAACAAAAGCCAGGAAATTGCTTTAAGGGTTGTTTTGGAAAGAAATCTTTGAGACTGGAAAGCCAAGCTCTTGGAAGAAAGAGTATGCCAGATTTGCCTGTGCAGCCATTAGTCTGTTCTCCTGGGTAAATGCATTGTGATACAGCCTTCAATAATGTAATATCATTTTATGTTTCTGCAGAACACCTGCAACATTCATTGCATAGGTTGGACATACAAAAGGAGAGAATTACATTTGTAGAAACAGCTGCAGTGTTTGAATGCTTGGCATTGCCACTAACATACAGTTTAACATATTCTTCTGCATGTGGGTGCTCTTGGATGCATATAAATATAAAGGTATATGAGACACATACACATGTGTGTACACATACACACCTATAATTGAGAAAAAGAGGAATATTTCATTGCTGAACAAAAAGAAAGATCAATTGCTCAGAAGAAGGATGCAGTAGGGCCAGCTTAAACATTTTAGTGTTGTAGAGGTATGATTTTAAACCCTAGGTAAAAGCAGACTGAATGTGTCATAGAGATGATTTGTCTTTGGATGATAGCAGCATCTCTCATAAAGCACTCCACTCAATCTATGGAATGATATTAGTAGTGAATGTGGAGAATGCTCTTTCCCAGTAGCTTGAGGTGTACTCATATGAAGCTAGCTGGTGAGTGACATGGTAAATAAAATCCAGAGGAAAAATGATATACAGTTACAGATGTATTTTAACAACAGGCAGTGCAGCAGCAAGGGCAAACAAAAATAGAGCCCTGTAGCAGATACACAAAAATAAGAAGAAAGCAGAAACAAATGCTTCCTTGAGCTATTGGTCTCTTGAATATTTTATCTATTTTCCTAAATTAGACTAGGAAAGATCTATTTTACAGACAACTTTTATTCTTGTTCATTTCTTACTAAATCTTGTATATTTCTCTGAGTAGCCACCTTCATAAAGTACACATTAATAATAGTATTGTGTTTGGAGGAAAAATGTGATGCAGAAATTAACTGTGGTAAGTCTGCCTTGGTAGAGAATTATTTGACCATTTAGAGGGCTTAAACCATATTTTTTTACTGCCTTCTGATACTAATTGTAGCACCAGAACCACATTACTCCCCATAGTGGATCTCTTTTCCTGACAGTAGATTTCTTAGCAAATGAAAAATCATTCAGTCATTTCTCTCTAATTATGTGTGTCTCTAAATACTTAATTATCATTGGGAATGAATTGCATGTTGCAAAGATAATATTATGGAGAACAGTTAGTCTGTTAAATTGCTGCTTTTGAGTTTTAAGCAGTTGATACAACAGCTTTTTTTTTTTTTTTTTTTTTTCCAAATGGACATAACATTATCATTGTAAATTCAGAAGCAACTGAGATAGTAGACTTAGCTCCTTAGGCAGTCTGCGTGTTCGAGTAAAGAAATATGCCTATATATCCCTCATAATCCAGGCTTTAAACTTTGGCATTCTTTGAAGTAGAGTCTATGGCAACAGTAAACATTAAAATACTATTTTTTCCAGGGTTATTTGGAACTTTTTTCTGCCAATGCATTGTCCACCTATAGATGCATGAAGCTTTCTTTCCAAGTACAATCTGTATAGTAATTCATGCTTCTGTAAATTACTTGATAATTGTGCTTAGGATGCTTGAATGTAATTAATATGTAATCTTCACTTTGGCTTTGATAAGAGAAATTGCCACGTACTCACCCTATGATTATTTGAGCATGTGCTGCACACTTGCATTTTGTGGTACTGATACTGCTGGCCACTGAGCATCCTTAGTTCCTCTTAAAGGGTGTTAGTGTTGAGTGAGCCCAGGACCTCCTGGATGAGGACCAGTGAGCCTATCACTGAGGACTAAATACGACCGTACACGAAGTGTAATGTACAGCTGACCTCTGTATATAGTGTTGTCGCTTGTTAATAGTATTGTCTAATAATCTAAGCTCAAGGACATTTGTGTCACTGGTGGTATGAAACTTTATTCATATTAAATCCTGCTTTTAGAGCTGAACTTCTGAATTTCCATCTTTCATATCAATTTTTCAGGCTACAAGATTTTAAAATGACTTGTATAAACAACAGAGTTAAACACAACTGTACAAACAATATTTATTTGTATTGATCTGCAAATAAGAAACTTAGTAAAAGGCAGAGTGGAGATGAGTTGAGCATTCAGTTTATCACGTATGGCTTTAAGGATTTATTTGAAAAAAATATGTAGCTAGAAATCTGGAAACTGATCTAATTAGCAGCTGTAATGCTGCCACCTCTTCCATGTAATCAAATCAGCAAAGCACTGACAATATGAAGGAGAGGTGCTTGAAGAAATCTAGGTTAGTGAGACCTGTTAATTTTCTGGTCTCACAGGAGTACAACTAAAATTTATTCTCTATTTTACTTTCATGAAAAAGTTAATTAAACTAATCAGCACTTTAAAAACTGTGAGAGAAATCCTGTCCCAAATTCTGCTCATCTATATACAGGCATCCTTGAAATCAGGCATAAGTATACATAACCATGCTATACCCCTTCCCACAATCTCCAAGCAACTCAGAACACTAGCTGGAAGAGGTGTCACAGCAAGGGGTTGTCCCTCCCTAGGTGCAGGACTCCTGCACCTCTTCCCTTTGTTGATCTTCATTTATTTTCCCCAGAAAGTAGAGATGGGACTGGATTACCATGCCTATTCCTTGTACACTTCTGAGGATCTCGAAAGCACACCCAGGGGAGCTGGACTTGGAGTCCAACCTGTACAGGGCATGGATAGAAACCAAAGCATTAGCTGGTGAGTTAAGCAGCTGAAAGAGCGTAATTTCAACCAAGACCCAGGTAGATATAAGGAGGAAAGGAAAAGAAAGGATATAGAATAAAACTGCCACAGAAGTTAGTTCGAGTTAAAGGTCCTGGGTTTGCAGCAGCTGAGGAGCATTAACATGTTTGCCTACCTCATCTCTTCTTTGGATGTGATGAGGGCAGGGGCATGACAGCACACACCAAGAGACAACAATCCTTTAAATCTGTGAAACTGTAAATGAACATCTGCCTATGTCCAGGCTGGTTTGAAGGGAGCTGGTTTCCTACTCCTACCTTTTCCAGTAAAAGGGAGATTTCTAGGCAGCCTGCCAAACCACAGAAAGTGGAGTCCCAATACCTAGGCAGTGTAACGAAACTCCTAAAGAAATTTTATTCTGAGGAGAGTATATTTAGCACTGGTTGGAAAAGCAAGAGGAACACACAGGCCATTTGCATCGAAGACCAAATGGGCCAATATTGTCGAATAATTCAGTAGTAATGAAATTTAATTCCACCATGCCTGGGAGGTGCTGTCTGTACCGGGCAATCCAGCTGGGTTATTTGTGAGACCGTTTGCCTGTTTATATTATTTTAGTGCTAGGAAGCCCAAATCATGGGACAAGCCTGGATTGTTTTAGTAGCATAATGAACTCAGAACAAAAAGGCAGTTGCTCTACTGTACAGCATATTATCCAAGTAGGAAGCAGGAGACGACAGATGGGGATAGACAGACGGAGGAGCATAAGGAAGCAATGTGACAGTGCTGGTCAGCCAGAAAGGCACTGCTCAAAGGAGAGCAGCATCCAACTATGGCTTTCCTATAGGCAACATATGAAGGAAAGAATTTGAAAGGAGGTAATTAGGATAGCTTTGCAGATAACTGTAGGGAACTCCTTCTGAGAATGAGGCAGCTTGCTATAGAAGGACTTTGGAAATAAAGCCAAACACATTATAGCTGTGGAAGGAAAAGAGGAAGCTGGTAGAAAGCCCATAGTGTGAATGTCACCAGAATTTCTGGATAAATAGATTTTCTTTTTTTTTCCAGAAGCAATACATTTTCTTTTGTTCCTATTCTAGATAGGTAGGAAAGAGCTAAAACTGCATGTCTCAAGACTTAAACAGAAGGATCATGCCAGAACTGAGGCAGACATAACACCTCCATTTCTATTTCCTAATGATAGCTTTGTGCACTGACACTTCATTCATTTGGCTCTCTACACCATTTCCCCTCCAAAACATACTGCAAGATGCAAACTTGCATAATGTTCCGTCTTCTGAAGTCAAGGCGAGAACTGATGGAGATAATATCTCTTTGTAGCCTTTCAGAATTGTATCTCTTTTAAGCAGTGTTCTAAAAATTGATTGTCTTTAATCCACTTTGTCTGTAAGTGTGGAGGTACCCTCCTAGGAATTCTTCTTCTCATATCACTGAAGGACTTCTCCATCATATCAGCAAACACTTCTTGGACAGCAACAGTTTGATGAAACTTAGTTTTGAGCCTATGGAATCCTGTTTGGCCAGGGAGGTTATAACAAAATATTTCTGTACTCCAAGAATTTAAAAATTACTGGAAGAAAAGCCTAGATTTGAAAGTCATTTTTTTTTTCTCCAGCAAAGCAGAAAAATAATTGCAAGATCATGTTTGATTGTACAGGACAGTTGATAATTTGATGGAGAATTCATCACCTGTGCCCCGTGCTCTAGGTGACCCTGTGTATGCAGCGGGGTTGGACTAGATGTCCTCTAGAGGTCCCTTCCAACCTTAAGGATTCTATGATTCCATGATCTTTGGAAAATGATGCATGACATTCTGAAGAGCCGTGATCCGCACACGCACACCCATAAATGCAAGGTAACTGGGTACAGCTAGATGGTGTTAACTGAGTTAGAAGTGTTTACTCTGAGATCTCTCTATAATACTAGGGTTCTTTGTATTTAAAATCACAATTGCATGCAGAAATAATCTTTATGTTTGCTTTCATTTTGCATATTGTTCATGTTTTAAAGAGAAGATAGAGCACTTCTTAACAGAAAGAAATCTCTCCACACGGTGCCCTTCTCCCATTACATTTTGTAATATGAACACCCAAAAGCATCTTTTAAAGTAGTGTTATAGCTGAAACTAGGTTTCAGTTGAGCTTAATTTGTGAATTGTCTAAAGCAAGAAGTGTGTCTTTAGAACTGTCTAAGGCTATTCCCATTATTTTTAACAAATGCCATACCAGCATAACCAGGAGCTGTTCTTGCTTAACTTTGGTCATCTAAAAGGTCTAATCTATGCTGTTCAAATTTCCTTGTTAGTCAAAAGAAAGAGTGAAGCACTTGGAACAGCAGTTAGTCTTATCCTATTACATATGTTTAAAATAAAATAGTCATTTAGATCCCACGCTTGAGGTGGACCTCTTACTCTGATGGAGCCTAGGCTCTAAGAAAGCTTGGATGATTATTTTGGTCTAGTTAACTCACTCTACTAAGGTTAGATGAGATTAAAAACAGCCCTTGAAACTGGGGTGACTTGTCTTGCATGATAATACTCAGTCTGAAATTTTTAATAAAAATGTAAAATAAAATAAAAATTTCAGACTGAGTACTATCATGCATGTCTTGGACCAGAAAGTTGGGAAAGGCTTTAAGGAGCTCCACTAGAGCACCCAGGGCAGTATAACTTGTATTAATTAACCTGGATATTACACAGCCAATGAATAGCCAGACCTTAGTAGTGACTACTGGTTTTAAAAAGACTTGAGAAGCTCTGCTGTTTGAGATCCTGAAAGATCAATGTCACATATAGAGTGCTACGTAAATAACTAATAATATCCGGTATTATGATTCCTACATATTGAAGAGACTTTCTTTAAAAGAGCACTATATCTTTGCAAAGCTGGACTTCCTCATAGCATTATGAGGATAGGATACGTGAGATAAAGTGATGAGGACGTGAGGCCCTCACCTGTCTGTACACTCTGAGTGCACACTCAGGGCATCTTCTGAGCAGCAGAACACTGCTGGCATCTTAGTGTGGAGACATCTATTACATTACATATCTGTTGAATGTAAATAGGCAATTTGAAAGAGCATATTATCAGCTGTAAAATCCTTAATTCTTACTCAGAGCTACTTCCTGAATGCAGACACATTTGATTAAGTGTTGAGGCCATGATTCTGTCTTACCTGCTCCCATCCATCACCTCTTTAACTACCTGCTTTGTTTAAAAGTTGCAGTAACCCTGCTGCTTGAAGAACTTTTATGTAGTTTTCAGAGCCTGTAAAATAAGCCATTTTCATAAATCATATTTTAAAAGTGATTTGACACTTTCAAAAGTAAGATGAAATTTTATGTACTTGAAAATAATATCTCTAAGAACAATGCACTTTATGTTTTATTAATTTTGATAGTTTATGTTATGATATACTTGACATATCCTGAAAGACACTGTCTATTTTAAATATATTGCCAGTAAACTTTGGTTAGCAAGGAAAATGTGCCCCATAACGATCAGATGCCTCTGTCTATGCAAAGAGATTATATGGACCTAATCGCACTTATTTTCCAATACTTCCATTATTCTGGTTTGACCAGTGTTACATAATATATCCAAAAAAGGAAGGTTTCTCACCTTGTTTGGATTTTGAGTGTTCAGATAAGTAGCATAGTCTCAGAGCGATATATTTGGTATGCACATCATTTGTGGAGCCGTTCACATAGGGTAGATGGAAGCTCCTGAGAAAGATTCATTTTTGTGTTTCTAATCACCACATTGATTGCAGTCGAAGTCGGAGGTAACAGTGCATAATTGTGAATTATTAATTAAAATCAAGCAGAGCACTTTCTTTAGCCTCTTTCACCTAGCATCTCCATCCCATGTCTATGAATTAAGCCTCAATGTATCTTTGAGTACTAAGTAAATAAGAGAAACTATACTGTTAACCTGTAAAATGGGAAAGTGACCCCTATTCTTACAAAGATGCCTAAAAATAGATATTCAAGTGAGTAAGGCACCTAGGTGACCTCGGATCAGACTTGTTCTGCCACTTGCAGCTTTCAGTGATTTCATATTTAGACATATATGGAAGTGGCTTGGAAAGCATGCTGTATTTCTGTGCCAAATAGAGATTTAGTACTTACCTTAAAGAATCTAGGTTTAATAGTTTAGAGCACAGTCTGTCCTTGAGACAGAGAGAATGTATAGCAGGACTGGAAATCGGCATACTTTCCTAGTGCCTAATCCGCTGCTTTAAGTGTCTCCTTCTAGTCTCAATAGCTATTGGAAAGAGATGTGAGTGACTGTGAAAAACAGCAGGAAAAGGAGCAGGAAAGAGGGAATAGGCAGGTCAGCACAAGCAACAGACCTTGGCCGTAGCTCTCGGTGAATGACATAGTTTTGAAATACACAGCTGGCTGACAGGACTATGAATCCAATATTTTCATTTATTTGTCTGTCACAGGATAAAAAAGAAATCTCTTTGATTAAAAGTGTGTTGATAGGTTGTTTTTTTTTAAAGATGACATCATGCTGCAACTGCTACTACTGGTCTCTAGCACAATGTGAGAATGTCAGCAACTTCCACTGATGCTTAAAGCTTTTTTCCAGATCAGGAGTTGTTGCCTTTATATAATAACAGACTCAACAGCAACCGCAGTGCCATTCTAAAAATGCATTTACAGTGGAAAGGCTTGAGAAATGTACCACCTGTACCAGAGAATAAAGTGAGATTCAGAGCCTGATATTTTAAACAAAATTTCAAGTATCTTCTGACATTTGACAAGCAATCAAAAAAAAAGAAAAAGTCAAAAAGTAAAATGCAACAGGAATACCTTTGCAACTGAGGAGGACAAATGCTCAGATTATCTTCTATAGAAACAGGTACAAAAAGGTAATTTCCTCCTACTCCCTTTTTGGACACGTGGTATCTTTTCTCATCACCACTTTTCTGAAAAAAAATTGCAAAAATCACCCCTTATGTATATATTTTCAATAGCCAGGTATTAGAGGTAACAGTGATTAGCACTGTAGTGATTAGCTAGCTAGGCAGACAGAGAACCACATCCCTAACTGGCAAAATTTGGGATTAACCCATTGTCCTTAGTAGAGATACATCCATTAATACCAGCTGAGGATATGGCCCATAGCTCTTCTGAAGACTTAAACATCATCTTTCATAGTAGCATAGATTGCAGAAGATTTTTTTTTTTCTCATGCTGGAGCAAATTTCAAGGGCAATGTGGAAATTCAATGAGTTGAAAATATGAATTAATCAGTAGTGCTATTTAAAAGAACATTTCTGACCAAAAAAAAAAAAAAAGAAATGAATTCCCTGAAATAATTTCTTTAGCTAGAAAATATTGAAATGCAATTACTAGGTGGGAAAGTTTAAACAGATACATGAGTTTCTGGCATCCTTCATGCAGTTTGATTGGTAGATTACAAGACGAGAGCAAACCCGACAAGAATATATTGTGCAGGTACTATGGTGCAGAGCAATGAGGATGCAGAATAAAGACAACAGACTACTTAAAATCCTGCCAAGCAGTTCTTCAGTTTCTGCTCTATTTATACTAACTTGTTCAGCCAGAGCACAGGAAAGATTTTTCTTTTTCTTACGAGGGAAGGATACTTTTCAGAAAAAAAAAATGATTTTTACTGAAACAGGAGCCTACTCACTGCTGTTTGTTGAGCTTTCTTTGGCAGCGAGAGTAGAGGCAGTTATTATAGTTGTTTTACAGAATGATACAAACTAGTTGTTTACATGCATACTTATTAAACTAAGAAAAGATTTTAGTGTTTTATGGCTGTAAAATTGCTTGTAATTCTGTCAGAGCATTTCTACACCTGCAGTGTCTTTCTACCAACTATTTCCACTCTCAGTCTATATCCTGGATATCCTCCTTTCCCTCCCTTTCCTATGGAATATCGCAAGGCGTGTTATAATAGTATCTTCTGGACAATGAGGACAATGCTCAATTTAAGACATTTGGCTGAGGAAACCAAGTAGTTACCTTAATCAGTGTTTTTCTTCAATTGATTGTCCCTGCTACAGTCCTTGGCTTTTAATATCTTTTCTAGACCCAGAAGTCATGCATCCCTGCAATGAGAGAGATTATGCTGAGTTTCTATAAGAGCACTCCATGCCATAGGGAGTTTCTGAATGACCTAAGGATAGTTTTATCAGTCCCCCAGTGTCTTCTAAACAATTCAAGAAGTTGTTTGCATCTAGATATGCCTCATAGCAATAAACAATGATACTTTCCTTTTATATATACAGAGATCACCAAATTTGCTTTCTTTTCTGATGTCAGATTTACATTTCTAATTTATTTACCTTCTAAAATAAAGTGTGAGAAGTGATACACACAAAATTATCTTAATGGTAAAAGCTGAAGTGTTTACAGATGGTATACCTAAGTGTACTGTATAATTAAAACAATTATTTCATCAAAAGCTTCTTTTTTAAATTGTTTTGCAATTAGTGCCATTGAAATGGTTGTTATTTTCCATGCATTTAATTTCTGTTTTGCTCTCTGCAAAGGACATTTTTTCATAAAAGGCAAAACAATTTAACATCTGTAATTACAGTTTAAAGAATTAGAATTCTACATGATCAGATAAAAATCTAAAGTAAACATTACCATACTGGTAGCAAACACATAACAGAACACATTGTGGTAAATAACTATGTTTAAGGTTAAGAAAATACAGGTATATGATATTTTCCAATTTCAATGATATTTTATCATTATACATCCCCAGGGAGTTACAAAAAGTATTTCTAACTCCTGACACATACCTTGCAAGGGCTTACTGGATAGCGTTATATTGTTTTATATATTATAGCAGTAATGGAGCTCTCATTATGGATCCATTTGTAATATTGATTTCCTTTCAGTCAGATTTTATAAAGACCTTCACTTCCTTTTAGTGTAGTTTCAGAGGATGTAGACACTGGCCCAGGTATTAGCCTCAGCTTGTGAAAGACATTTGCAAAGGGAATTTTTTATTAGGTAGTATTCCATCAGGGCTGATAGAAAATTGGCTTGAAGCAAATGTCTGCTGTGCTTTGAGGGTCATTCTGCAAACCTAATGTTGAGTGCCCTAGATCATCTCTTTCCACAAATATTTATGTGGGAAGGAAAAAATCTTGTGGATCTATTGTTTTTATAGGGCCTTCTACTAAGAACTAGATATTTCCCCCACTGGCAGGCTGGGTGTCTCTGCAAGGTTGTGATTCTAGCAAGATGCTTGTGTTTAAATATGCAAATGATGCTTTGACTTAATGGTAAGCATCTGTGTACTTATCTCCAGGAGCAGATTGCTTACAATACTATAAATAATACTTTTAATTTAGGAGGGACATTCTGCTATTCTTTGCCCATGATTTGCTTATGCTTCAATTTTAACCCCTAGATTTGTCCCTATTAAGGAGCAAGTTTCATCAAGTCCAATTACATAAAGCTTGTATCGCATCACTGAGAGCATTAGAAAATGCTGTTGCAGTGTAAACATGTATCTGAGATTCTTCAAAACTTGGGTGACTGAACTGCAAACCGATGATCTGAAAATATGTGATATTTACAGCTTAGTTTCAGATGGGATTTATATTGGCTTTTAAACTGACAAACCCAAAATTATAGATAATTTCATGATTCCAAATCTGATTTTCATCTCTAGAATCTTATTTCATTTGTTTGTTCGTTTTGTTTTCATTCACTAAAAAATGTTAATTACCAGACAATGTAGAAATTTTTATTTTCTGGTAATTTAGTTCATCCTGAAATCATCACTGAAATAATTTTTCTGACTTCTTGTCATTACAATACTGGTGGAATCAGTTGTCAGCAAATCATTACTGAAATGTGTTCATTTGAAAACAACCTAAAATGGATATATGTTTTAGTGACATTTCACATGAGAAATTGTTTTTTTTTTGTTTGTTTGTTTGTTTTTCCATTGCTCATATATTTTTCCTAGCACTTTAATGTCTTGGTTTCTCTGCTGCTGGTCTCTCCAAGCCAGATTAGCCTTGTAGGATTTCTACTTGGTTCGGTAATTTCACAAAGTTTAAGACATGAATGATTGATTTGTCTACTCTGATGATTTGCTTATCAAAGAGCCTTTAATTTAAAGACCTGTGTTCTTGATTCCTGTTTGGGCATGCCTCTCTCTTGCCACTGATTTTTCAAACTTGATGTGACACCTTGCAGATTTTGTTGATTTGCTAGGTGCCTAAAGCAGCTGGGATAGATTTGAGACCTTCATCCTCATTACAAAGTCTCAACTTACCTTGATCTGATTGATATCTCTAATTTAAGCAGTCAGTTCGCACACATGCAATGTACCTCTCTCAATCTTCACTTCTTAATATTCATTGGCTCTCTCACACTTCCAGCTTTGCACTTCCTCTCATTTCAGGATATTCCCCAGTTGACTTCTGCTAAGCTGCTTTACGTCTCTCGCCAGCTCCACCACTACGCCTACCTTCCTGGCACTATTAGCTTCTTTTGTCCCTTCCTCCTATGCCCATGTCATACCTTTTCTGTTGAATGTGTTTATCCGTTTGGGGCAAAACACATCCTTGCTTTGTTATTAAAGCTCTGTACAAATTAGTATGTCTAGGTATATATTTCCAAGTAACAATGCAAGTTTAATTCTTTCATTGTGTTGTTCACAGACATTCACACAGATTCTTATTTCTATTTAACTAATGCTGCAGAGCCGTGTGCTGGTCAGAAAGCTGTATTATAATTAAGTAGCAAATTATTATTTTTTCTCGTGTGTTCAGTGAGCTGGTTTTGCAGATCGTTCAGCTCAATTCATTATGATCAAATGGAGAAGCATTTGTTTCAATAAGATTTTAATCTCTAAGGCTATCTTTTGCATCAGTGGCTTTTCATTGTTAATTGCTTTCTTGTCCTCCATTAACGTGTATTTGTTCTTGCAACTGTTTCATCAAAACTAAGGTTCCTTGTCCATGATATTTCACTGCAGAACACATACAAATTTTGAAGATACTTATTCTTCCTATCTAGGTAGCATAACTAGTGTTGCCCTTTTAATCCAGCAGTGTCTTTTTATGTATTTTTCTTCCTTGATGCTTTTGAAAACTGTATAGAATCACCTCCCAAAGGAATTTTAGAAAATGTCCTAAATTTAATCCCAGATCCATCAGAAATATAGTCTTATTATGTTGTGGTACCAATTAAAAACACTAAGATTTTTAGTCTGGAATGGATGTTTGTGAGAGAATTCCTATTGATATTAATGATTAAAAAAGATAGGCCCTGAGTACAAGCCAAGTATTCTATAGTCATCTCACTGTAAATGATATTCATGGTAACTTTTTCTGAACCTCCTGCTACGTTATACCCCAGAAAGAGCATGGAAAGCATGGATTTCAAACAATTGTAAATATGCCCCCATTTTTTACATATTGAAATAATAAAATGAGTGGGTAAGTTGAAATGATTCTCTTCCTTTTCAGAAATCAATTGGATGTGAATTTATTATTTTAGCACAGCTTGTCGACAGAGAACATACAGAAGGAATTCAGTAATGAAAAGCATTTGGGGGATTTGACAGGTCTTGGCTGAAATGAAGTCCTATGAGACCAGTATTTGGAGGCAGAGGTGAAAGTAAAAACTGGTTTACCTGAAGATCTCTGTATATAGAATCTAAATTTTCAAGGGAAACTGCCTGCCAGTGTCAAGATTTATCTTTTGACACATCCAGCCCAAAATCTATCAAAATCTGAAAACTTTTTTATTATTATTATTGTAACTACTGTATGTGTGTATTTCTCTACAAAAGTTTATTGGACCAGGTCCTGAAAGTTTGTCAGAAAATTTTGTTTTAATGTTATAATCTGTTCAAAATCAGAAATCACTTTTACCAAGATATTCTCTGCTTAATTCTAAGCATGCTATTTGTAAAGAAAACTAATTCTGATATAACAAGTAACCAGCATTGGCATGTGCATTTTATAGGTTATTTGCGTATTAATTTTCACAATAATTTGGTCCACTTCTCTATGAAAAAAATATTTTTATTAATGTATTCTTTACACCTCTGCAGATCTATGAAATATTTATACTGCCAGTTTTTAAAGGAAATAGTGCATTTTGCTTCTGTTGGAACAGCAAGGCGGGCATAGATAGGCATGAATGAAGTAGACTCTGTTCTTTCTTGTACATCGTTAATACAGCTGTTTACAAAGGTCTGCTTGGTAGTAGCTGTGTAACAGGATGTCAGAAATGTAATTTGAAGAGTCTGAACTACACAGCATAACTCAGAGCTGACAGGGATTTGCAGAACTTTTATTGCTTGGTAGGGTATTGCAGAAAAGAAAAATCCAGGTAAATTTTCATTTTCTGCTTGACTTTGAAAGTCTGTGGGCTAAGGAGATCTTTGAGTATGTTTCTTTTAACATGAAAATTTAAGCACAGAGAAAAATAAGATTGTGAGCTTATTGAGGCAGTGGTAATTTATTGCATTCAACACAGTGAGCCTTGTATCCCTGACTGGGGCTGATAGAGGTTACAGGCAGATGTGTGAGTAAGAATAATAACAATTGCATTGAAGAAGAAAATGAAATTCTGTCATACTATGGTGAAGAAGTATTCTAGTTGTATATGCTGAAATACATAGCATACATAGAATGGAGTTTTTAATAATTTTAAGTAATATTTGTAAGTGTATCTCACTATTGAAATCTGTGAGCTAGAAGTAACTGTGTTCCAGAAATTCTTCCCTGCTCATCCAGAGCCTGCACAAATTATACCAGTAAGAAATAATCTTGTCTTGGGGTCATGTTCATATATCTTTGGAAATAAGATTACTGTTTATGTATTTATATAAAAGGGCAGTATTTACTGGCTCAAAAAATTCAGCCGGATATTCTTAGGGTACTAAGAGCCAAACCTGAAGCTTTGAGAGCTGTCACACAATGTAGCCTGGTGAAGTACCATATTCATCCTGAATTGTGCAAACAAGAGGTTACTTGCATTTGAAAATTGTGCAAACAAGAGGTTACTTGCATTTGAAAATACAGGCAACAAGGCATGTTAACTACTCTGTTATCACCAAAATGTTTTATGCTAGCTTTTGAAAACATAATGTATAAGTAAAATACATATTAAAAAAAGAAAAAGTGCATAACCTCCTATCAGAGGTTAGAGTTGCCATAGCATTCAGCTAGAGTTATAATATAAACATAAAATAACATAACATAAAAATAAAAAGTATAATCTACAGATCTATAGCAAGAAGTGGCAGATGAACTGCATTTAAAACAAATGTTTTTTCATGAAAATAATGTGACATTTATTTCCCATATTAAAAATTCAAATCAAGTGTTTAATGTCTCCTACACGTCAGCTCTTTCTCCAGTTCGGGGACTGATGCAGTTTTGCCCATAGTCATTTGGGGATTGCTTTTCCATCCACTTTGATCATGCTGTGCTTCTGCAATATTCCCACTAGTTATTCTGAGAACACTGATAACAGAATCTTATTTTATCTGCCTAAGAAAGTGGTGAATCGTATGGGGGGCTCTCAAATAAAACTGTGGGTGAGTAAAAATAAACAAACAAAAACTCTGCTTTTTTGCACCATTAATGTAAATGTTGATATTTATGAGAATTTAACCAAAACTCTCAAAAAATTGTAGCATAACATATAGGATGGATAGCTAGTATCAAGTCTTTTCTTTCCTACATAAAGGAAAACATTTATCATTCCTGTAACACAAGGGAAAGAAAAAATGCCAATTCACAAACAAAACCTCTCTTGATTTAATATTGTTGTTTTGTCCCCCGCGATCCTAGAATGATAAATATTGTACCTTCTTTTGTCAGTACCAGAAACACTTTCATATGTGGAAGAAAGGCTCATTCATTATATTCATATTGTTTTTTTTCCTGATTGTTTTTCCAAGCTGTTTCAATATACTTTGCACTGGTGATACTGTGTCAGCTTTCTTGAGCCTTTCTCCAACACTCCGCAAATGTCCCTATGCCATTTCATTTTTATTTATTTTTCCTTTTATTATTATTATTTATATTTTCAAGGCTTTCAAAGGCCTCTGTGTGGCTTGGAGCCTCATTGTGTCGAGAGGTGTACAAATGTGTACCTAATCTAATATACCAACACTGGAATTGTTCAGTATTTTACTACTGGGCTCATCTCTTATCTTCATATCTGAACCCCAAAAGAGGGCCTAGTACACACTGATTTTGTAAATAAAAGTTCTGAAATACAAATTGAAAGAACTAGTGTTTAAAAAAAGAAATATGCAAAACTTCAACTTGTTTAAGTCGGGATTTCAGTACCTGGGGCAGATTTCTCCTACCTAGTCTAATGCCTCTTTATGTGCTCATATATGGTTAAGCATTTGTTTCACTAAAGGATCTTTAATGTCTGGATCTGATGGAACTGCTGATGTGGAATAGAAGAGGCAAGTTTCAGAGCAATAGGCTGATTTTATTTGAAAAAGGAGAGGAGAAAAGAGTAGGAAGCCAGATGGAAATGGAAAGACTGCATCCCAACTTCATCCTAGACGGAGCACACAGTTCTCTAAATTAATGAACACATACACCTTAAGGCTAGTGCTTTGGCCTTGGAGCACAGCAATGAAGTACTTCACTGTAAAAATTGTTTGGTCCTTTAAGGAATTCCTGCTACTAGTTCTCTTCCCCTTGAAGTTTTTCTTGATGGATTTGGAGAGGACTTAATAAAACACATTGCCTCAGCCGCTGCAGGTCTTCATGCACATGTCTGACACCGGCAGAGAGAATAGATGGAGCTGTGAGGGCATCCCACTGGAATTGTGCAATTTCCATCCCTTTTGCAGCATGAGTAGTGAAAGTACAGCTAAATACATCAGAGAGGAAAAATGGCATTAAAATGTGCACTCGTTAGCACTCAGCTTTTAATAAAATCGTGAAGGAGAAATGTTTTTCTTAAAGCACACATAGTGCTCAAATCTTGAAATGAAGTAAGTAATATGGAGATTGAGGGATTAAGTAGATATTGTGAATAAAGAAATAATTAGATCAGAGTTGAAATGTAACAGTTATCTTTATCACTCTTTGTTATAATGAAGATGTGTATTTATCCTGGAAAAAAAAATGCCCACTAAAGTGAGAAGTCAGAGAAAGGATAAATAATATAAATAATTATTAAGATGCTTGTGGCTTTTAAAAACTGCTGTACCACCATCTCCTTGGACTATCACAATTCAAAGAGATAAAAGTATATGGAGGAGGAATTAAAAAAGTCTTAGTAACTATCTTCAAGTTGATAAAGAGAATTCCTGATTATTGGAAGTCTAGTTGGAGTAACAAGTGCTTGGTAAGGTTATTGGCAGTTAAGCAGTCTGGAGACTTACTGGAACTAGAAGAAGCAAAAATAAGAATGGAAATTAGAGGGCTATTTGAAGGAAAGGCAATAATAAATAATATAGGAAGAAAAGCCTGGAATCCTATATATTCCATTGTCATTATATGAAATGTGCGTCCAGACAAGACAGAACAAATAAAAACCAACCCATGTGTTCACACATCTGAATATTAGCCTTGAGGCATTTTAGATTAAGTCCCTCTCTTCTCTGACCCTTGCACTTTTGAGGATAATACTTTTTATTATGGAATATCACATATTACCAAATCCCATTCCCACTACTTTTTTTTTCCCCTTACCTTTTAAGACAGAAATCATAAAATCTGATGGCCCATCTGTTAGAAGCAAGGTGCAGCTTGCCACTGATTACCCAGCATTTCCATTCTTTGCACCCAGGCTTGCAGCAAGCTTTTGGTGAGCTGCTTCTAAGCAGAGAACTTGCTTTTCATTATCACTTTCTCCCCTATTCTGTATGAAAATCAACATTTGCTTAAAGCTACTTCAGAGTCTCAAGTGTACGGTGTCTAATGGTATTGCTTAAAGAGTTTTATATTTTATCTTTTATAACTTAGGATAATTATTTATGGCTGCAAATCATAATATAGCAGCATTATGAGAAACAGAATGTTGGATGGCACTGCAAGGGGAAGAGCAGATTCAGGGTTTATTACATCATTATAATATAGAAGGCACTTTCAGAAAGCAACTTAAATTGTAGCAGTTCTCAGAAGCTGGCATAGTAGAAAACAGATTTCATTCACAACACACTCTTGTGTCATTGGTACTGTGTATACAGCCATTAAAGTATAATTGAAATACAGAAAATCAGGAAATGAGAGAGAATTGACAAGATTTTCACATGTGATCAAACAGCATATGGGAAAACATAGAGTGGGGGAAAGGTCAGCGATTAAATAGCATATAGAAGACAGTATCATTTTTGCTTTTATAAAACAGATGGGAGATTTGGTAAAATTGCAGTGAGGGAATTCTAATGTGCTGAAGGTGGTTTCTCCTTCATCACATAGTAGAAAGTATTCTGAAAATGTGGAAGCAAATATAATCCTGAAAAGTACCATGCAGTACCTGGCATGGTACTTTATATAGTACTTTACTTTTAAATACAATTGTTGTAAAGAAAAATGCAAAGAATTGCTCTAAATGTTGTCTGCTGTCACAGAATCAAAGGACCATTCGGGCACTGGAATACTCTGAGCAAAGAGTATCTCTTGCCACATGATCTTCTCCCTGGTTCGATTTTTGCCGTTTTACTCCCAAGACTAGTGTCAGGGAAGCGCTGCTCAGATAGGTCTCTGGTTCCTGAAGGTTTGTTTTGTCTTGAGGACATCTGGGAGCTGACTTTGCTGGGAAATCAAGCACCTAAGAAATTCTGGTTTGCATCCTTCACCTGTGACTTTCAAATCTGCCAAGCAGTAAGAGTCAGTTCAATCATGAGAGATTTTACCTTGTTCTTTTGATAAAATAGTCGCCCATCCCACAAACTGAGACACCAAATCTGATCCCAAGACTGACACAGTTCAGTGCTCTTATAGCTCTTATCTTACAGATGCAGCTCCTAAAGGCAGAAAGAGCTCCTTGTTCTGCACTGGCATGTGAGCACACATAGAGCTATGCCATGAATCACATCTCATTGTGACTTTAGCTACTGTCAGTTGTGATTTTTTAACTTTTTTCCAGAATAGGAAGCTTACCTAGGGTATTTAATATATTTTCAGCCATATATACTCCTGTTATTTAGCATCTCTTAAGATTTAAGGCATTGACTCTACCTGCTTGAGTTCCATAAACAGAAACCATGTTCTGCTTCTGTAACTTTTGTCGATATTTATCTGTCCTGTCTGTGCAGGACCAACTCTGTGTAGCCAGTTAAGAACACACTGTGTCTGAAATGGTGAATATTTGGGATATTGACAGCATTCACCGAGTTTTTTGGACCTGGTTCATCTGTGTCATTTTGCTTATCATAGTATAGCAGATTCAGTGTAATATGGAGAATTCAAAAACTAAATAAATGCACATGTTATAACTATTCTCTTTCAGTGCTGAGCGGGAGTCTGATAGAGCCATTTGTATAAAATCTTTGTTCTTTCTTAAGAATTAAAATTAAGAAAGGCTCTTCAGCCTTTAACCATTTTTTTTCTGCTAGAATTAATAAAAGTCAATGTTCTGTATAGACTTATGTCAGCTTTGCTAATGGACCCACCCCAATAGTGAGAGCAGAGTTTTTCGGGTTTTTTTTTCTGTTTTCTCAGGCTTTAATAGGTACTGAAACTATAAGTAGCCATATGTTAGACTTGCTGGGGACACTGAGGATGTCATTGCAGTAATATTTCAAAGTATGGGAGAAAATTCTGGGCATGCTTTCTATCCCGTTGACTTAAATCTGTGTTACACTCCCAAGATCGTTTGTTTTGCCAGAGCGACTGCTGGCTACGTAGCTAGGGCTGTACTGAATGTCTAATTGTGGAAATCAGCAGAATACTGAGGAACTGGCATTGCTATTTGGCCAAAACCAAATTACAAGCCAAAATATGGATACAGCTATGATATATTGCAGAAGTATGTTGCAGATGAAAAACAATTCCAGTACCTAGTCAGCCTTGGAGAGTAAAACTTTTAAGTTAAAATACATTATGGAAAAGTACTGTAGATAGAATATCTATTTCTGATTAAGCTAGAGTTGCATTGAAGTTCTGATGCGCTGTAATAGTTCGTTTGCGTGAACATATTCATCACTTTCTGGTTTAAATACAACTGTTGACAGTGGGAAAAAAAAATCCTGCAAAATAAAGGTGCAAAAGTGAGAAACAGCAACTTCTTTTGAGCTAATCTCTGATCTTCTCCCGTAAAAGCGAAAGGCAGAGTAAGTAGTGCTGTGTTACCGCCATGGGGACAGAATAGGTCCCTGTTGGGCCCTTCAAGCGATTGTCTTTAAGGTTCTATGTTTTGTTTTGAGCAGAAAAGAGGTTTATTATGAAAGACGTAAAATGCATAGTAGAGGAACAGCAGCGAAGGGAATAAAGAAAATGTAAGAGTACCAAAGCTACAAATCTAACAGGATTAGTTATCACCAGGATGGAACTTTAGGGAGGTATTCACACAGACTAGATTTCACCTCCTGAGGTCAATCCCTCTAGATTTTCTCTAGAGACAGGAGAAGATCTCCTTTAAATCACTTGCAGAGGCAAGAGATCTCTCTCCAGAGAGGAACTAGCCTGTGTGAGTACTGTTCCCCATGTCTCCCTATGTCTCTGAGTTGTGCTCCTGACTGCTAAGCTGCACTTGCACCTTCTGCCTTTCTCCTATTTCTTTATCCGCACATACACATACCTACATGAGCAGTTATTCTGGTTGTTTAATTCTGTCAGAATATGCATATGTATTTATATATACACATAGAAAAATCTGAGTGCAGTTGCATCCCTTTACAGCTACAGCTGAAGGACATCACATACTGTGGAAGTTACCAGATACATTTTCTTGTCTTTTTTTGCAGCATGGAGTCAAAAAGCAAACTTTGTGGCATAGTACCTTTAATTTATTAATAACGAAAAGAAAGGATAGCTTAGCACTGTATTACTGGAGTGTCTGGCCCACACTGATTATCAGAGTGATAGATCTCTGTCTAACAGATGTTCTTCCCGCTCCCAGTGTTTAGTATCATATCACTTTCATTTTTATCACAGTGGTTGAAGTGTTCAGCCTATAAGAGTGTATTTGGGTAAAAATCTTTTAAAATGTTATATCTGAAGCTCTAAGATTCACAGAAGTTTACAGTAGTCCCATCTCCACTTTCCTGCAGGATCCCATTAAAAGGAGATTACAGAGAGTAAAGACAAGGAATAAAATAATATTGTACAAGTAATCTCATGTCTACTGATCTGGAGGAGACAACCGAAACCCTAATGTATCTAATTACTATGGATAAGTTCATAAACTGTCCCAAATAGGTCACAGCTGTGATTTTGGCTTCTAAGCAAAACAATTTGTAACTCTATTTGTAGTTACCCAGGTATAACTAAAAGTAAGTGATAATAGTGATTCTTCAGTACTGCAAGTAGAATTTTCTCTTACAGAAATGGTATACAAGATCAAATTAGATTCTGGCATGATTAATGTATCTCACCAAACTCTTGCGGAGCAGCAAATGAGTTTTATAGTGATTTTCCTGAAAACAAATTAAACTGCTGCACAACATTGCAAGAATAGAGATGTTTTTCATAACATATGGATAAATGACTTGATGGAAAGGTGTTGTAATCAAACTGAAAATTTAATAGTTTGTGTGAAAAAATACAAATGTTTCAAATATTACCATCTATTATAGAAATCTGTGTAATTACTTGCATTTTAACACATGAAATGTAATATGGAGTGGGAGTGCACCAAGGAATTAAACTGTATGAGTTTTGCACAAATTCTAAATAGGTTATTCATATTAGTTGTTTTAATACTCATCACTTTAAAACATAAAATTATTTTCCTAATAATTAAAAATAACTTTTTTTTTTTTTGTATGAATTACAGGTGTTCGGTTGATAGCTTACTGGAAATGTTATATGTCCTATAAAATTTGAAAATTTTAACATGTTTTGCTATCGATAACCTGTTTGAGACTCCAACTTTATATTCAAGAAAGGCAGAATAGCAGATGTGTCATTACATTGAAAATTAATACAGTAATTACTTGTTACTTATTTTTAATGTAAAAGTAAAAACCTTAGCACTCAAAACTGTCATATTATACAAAATAAGCATGTTGAAAAAGGTACTGCAATAGGTAAAGATTCTTTCTGTAACTTTCATTTTTGGTCCACTGTACAAAAATTACTATAATGGAATAAAATGATGGCCTAACGGAAGAGATTACTTGCTTGTAACTAGTGCCAAAGTTAAATACCTCAGATAAAAATACCAAGCAGCTTTAATTCTCCTAACTCTGCTATCTTGTGGGAAGAATATATTTCCTGACAAAACATGATGACTTTATTAATTGAAATTTACAGTACAATACATAACTATTGCAGCTTTAGGAGCTATTACTAATCTAATCTAAATTTAAACATTCCCCAAGCCTATTTTAATATCTAAAGTGAGTCAGTAAGAGGTTTGAGAAGAATATTTATCTTCAGGCCCACCAGTCACCAGTCTACTGTAATTCTTTTTTTTTTTCAGTCTTGGAGTCAGTCATATGCTTAATATCACTGTAAAAATCTGCATTAAGATTCTCAGGAAGCTCCACAGCACAAAGTCAAAGATATAAAAAAAATACACCTGACAATCTTGTTTAACTGCCACAGCTTATGGTGTGCTTTCCTTTTTGTTTTTTTTTTCACTTTCTTTCTTTCTTTTTCTTTTTTTTTTTTTTTTTGACAGTTCTTTGCCTCAGAGATCCCAGGGAAGTGTGTGTAGTTCAATTTCTTGTTTTCTTTGTAGTAAATGAGTGTATGGGACTTCAGTGACAGTCTGTCTTCTATATAGGATTTGGGTTACCCATCACCAACAGGTTAGGTTACCCAAAGCCTCATCCACAGAGCAGTTTTGTATAATTCAGTTTTCTTTTCCATAAGAGTATCCCTTTCTTTGCATTCAAATACAATATTGCATATTTATCCAGATAATCTACTTCGAAGTCACTGCTAAAGACCTATGAAGAAGGTTTGAAAATCTCTAAACAGTGTTCTAGAGATCACTAGTTTCTGTTTCTAGACAGAAAAAGTCTTCCCTGTAAACCTTTCCCACTGTTTTTCCTGGAGTGAATGACCCCACTGCCCGTGCTATCCCCGTGGTCTTGCCTGAGCATAGTCTTGGATCGTGATTCTTTTGCTTCTGCCACTGCAAAACAAAAGCCCTGGCACATGCACTTACTTCTGAGTTAGTGCCACATTAAACAAATGTTCTCTTAACCACCTTTATTTCAGACCATTTTCCTGACTAGTTGGTTTTATCACAGAAATAATTTTTAATGACTTCACACACTTCCTTTTTCAATTGCCTCAAATACCATTATTCATCTTCAAGACCCTTCACGACTTATCATTGCCTGCCTGTCATCCCTTATGCCATTTCAAAGGAGAAGTCACCCTGGTCAGCCATTACTGCAGGCTTCCTCGTCTGCTTGTTAAATAAGCACATTTCTGTTCCCTTGGTTGCTGCCTTCCCTCATTGGGTCCTTTGAACATTTCTAACATTTGGATGCTACAGTCCTGCTAAGTGTGATAATGTCCTATTAGCTGCTTTTAAAAATAATCAATATAGTCTGCGCTTCCTGTGCTCCAGCATGGCGTGAGTTCAGAAAAGAAGGTGGAAGAAAAAAAAGTTTCAGTTAATCAATTTTTGACTGCGCCAGTCACAATCTGCAGCCACAGTGTCTTTAGCACCTCGCTACGTCCCTTTTTCAGTGTTGAATTTGTTCCTGTTGCTGAATGGGCAAGAGGTTCCCAAGTGCTTGGAGAACTGGGCCAAACTGGTGCAGATTAGACTACTAGGAGGTGCTCTTGAGTGCTGTTTTCACTAGAGGACCAAGTAGTTTAAAGGCATCAATCAGTAAAGGCACCAGACGTTGTACAGGCCTGGATTGCAGACTAAACTAGTGATATCTCACACTAAAATGGAAAGGAAAACTGCCTGGCCCTATACAAAAATCACTACAGGCCCCCTCAGCACAAATATTTCACAAAAATATGTAAGGCCATTTCCTTTTCAAAATGAGAAAAATTGAGAAAGCCTGAACATTTTGTAAAAGATCCTTTATTGTATAGTCTGCATTCCCCACAAACTGACAGCAAGTAATTTATAAGTCTATTCTGGGAATAAGATTTCTTAGCCCTGTATAGATAGATGTTATTACTAAATACCAAGGGTATGCTAGTTACATTATGAAAACAGATACAAAGAAGTGTGACGTCTCCTCTCTATTTGTGTGTAGCTATTTAATTCCAAAATATCATTATTTAGCTTATTATTATTATGCTTTAAGCTCTGTCTTGTATTTTACTTATTTAATTACGTTATATGCATAAGAAAAGAAAAGCACCTCCTGGTCTCCTGGCTGTCTTCCCATCTAACAAAATGTTTTCACTGAAAAAAAAAAAAGATTAGGTTACTTGCCCAAAGTAGTTTCCTAGCTAGTTTACGTTGTTTAATATATCCTTTTCATACTAAGAGCAGTGTTGGCTTAAAATATACGTCCATGCACCAAACAGGAAGAGAGGCCTGTAAAAAGACTTCATGATTGCGACTTTGTGCTGTCATCTTGTCATTTTTAATTCTAATTCAAATCAAAAACCTCTTGAATATGAAAGATTATGTTTGCACTTTCTCTTTTTGGCAGTTGCTTATGGCTGTTCTACTTTGTAATGAAGTCCTTTATGTCTGGATATTGTCTGGGCACACCTGGTAGATCAGGATGCTCAGATGCAGGCACAGGATTCAGCCGCCCCATGACTTTGCAATGAACTTGGCTCTGTTGTGAGACCGCTCACACAGAGCAGCCACTGTGTGTTGCTTCTGGCCATGTACAGTATTGAACTTCCAATGACTCCCATTTTTCTTCTGGAAAGCAGACACTTGAATTTCAGGTTTGTACCTGGTTAGGAGAAGGCTTTGTGACTCATAATTTTGGATCTTAAATTCTGGTTCCATTTTGTCTGCCTCTTGGATTTGTCAAACAGCTTTCTGGACATTTCAGTTATGAAAATTAATCATGAGTCAGTCCATTTTCCTCTATTTGAAAAGTGGCTGATTTAAGAGAAAGCAGGAGAAGTAATGTGAAGTATGAGAGAATCTTGAAAATTTTACCAAGCATCTAGGTGAAATAAGAATATTCCCTATGCAATACCTCCTGGTAAGTAGGAGAATCCTGGGTATTCAGGAACACTTGTCTAATGACCTTTTTCAAAGACATATTCCTCTGCCGTTGTAGCCACTATAGCTACTGTATAAGTTTCCATTCAAGAATAAATGTGTGCTGGCCTGAGGTGTATCAACAAATTTTGAACTGCATGTGCTCTGTTTCATCAGATTAAAAGACAGCATTTTTTACCATGGCATTTTGGTATATAAATGTATTGTTAACATGCACACACAAGCACACAATTTACACTGTGGATCTGTAAAAAACTATTTTTCAAACTACTTAGATCCATTTGTATGTATATTATTGTCCATTTTGTATAATGAAAAATCTTTGAATAACGTATCTTTATGGTAAAAGGACTCTGTCCACTGTTAGTTGACGTCCTCTAATGGTAGCGAGTCTTTATAGAAACAAGTGGAAGTGACAGAAATATTGCTGGGTACTGAAGGGTGAAGCTGTTACTTTAATAGTAGTGCAGCCTGCCCATGTGCCCAGTTTTTGTTGTTGTTGTTGTTGTTTGTTTGTTAGCTTGTTTGCTTGTATGTTTGTTTTTCTTTAAGTCTATTTGTATGGAAGCTGTCATTTGATTTTCTTTGCTTCAGGTCACCCTAAGCAATGATAGTAATTTTAGTAAAACTATCAAACAAATTGAATTCTTCTACGTGAGTTCAGGTAATTTTACTGTCTTAAGCATTTTTAATGTTCTGATTCCAGATAATAGTGCAAACATGTAGGATTCAGTCAAATGAAGACATCTATCCAAATGTTATCTCTGAATAATACGTATTTAAATTGAAAAAAAAATATTTCCAGTTACCTATTTAACTGTGAATCTCAGGACATCCTTTGTTCCCTTAATTTTAACAAAAGGAGGAGTGAGAACTCAATTCATTTCTCATCAAAATGAACAATAGGAGAGGAAAAAAGACTTTAAATAGGCAAGAGCACATGAGACTAACTTTTTCAATGTTAGGGTTTTTCTACTTGGAGAGATAGTGCAGCCTTACATCAGTTCAAATGTGGCTGTATACAATCAGAGAAAAAACGTTTAAACATCCCAGCATGGGTATTTCCATTTAAATCTGATTACAGTGAAATAAAACTGTGGCTATTAAAGGTTTAGAAGAACTACAAATACAAGCAGTAAAAGAAGACAGTTAGTAAATGAGGTAGTAAAACATTTCAGCAGGGCAAACAGTTTATAGCACTCAGCCTTCCTGTAGCAGCCTGTGCTATTCACTGCAGACCCGTGCAGTGTTCCCTGAACTGCACTTAAACCTGCAATTAACCTTTCACGCCTAATGAAGCTGTTTTGCTGGAAAATTAAAATATATAGTACTGCTTGTTTTTACAGAGACTGGGAGGAGAGCATCTCAAAATGAATGACTTCTTCAGATGCTTTTGTTCAAATGCAGAGTTAAAGTGCTGTTTGTGTATAAATCGGAAATGCACTTTTTGAGGCAATCTCATTTGATGTGCCTGATTTTATTCCTGTACTTATTAATTGTTTTGCATAATTGTAAAAAAAAAGAAAAAAAAAATCAAAAAATTCACACACCAGTAATTTTATGATTAGGCAGTTGCTTCCTGAGAATAAACTATTACCATTTAACTTCCATTAGGAAAGACAATAGTTCTGCTCAAGATAACCACATTCATATTGCTTTCTCTGGTGTGCTTCTCATTGTGGAAGGCAATTATCTCTTACAAAAATATACTTTCCACATACACATTTAACTGGGCTCACTTAATGATCTTTCCATACATATCCATAAAACAAGCTAGAGATTGTTTTAGCTGCACAGAACTAGGTCAGGTTATTTCTATTTAGTAGAAAAGCAAACTAGACTTAAAAATAGGTCTGGGTCTGCAACTAGGCCTGAATATCCAGATTGTTAGAGGTGACCCATTGGTTCTCCATGTGGGAGGCACACTGATTCCACTTTTCCTTACGGATGCCTTACTCAAGAGTCAGAAACGAGCGGAGATCGTGCACTGGTTTGGCAAATAACCATTTAAATGGCAACATTCAGGGAAGACAGGTAAATGAAATAAGCAATGGCAATAGATATCGAGTACTATGGGATTTACAATTCCAATGTTAATGGCGATAAACACACTGAGATTTGTTGTCTAGTAATGAAATTACAAAATAAAGGTGAAAGGTGAAACTACAAAATAAAAATCCTTTTTTAAATGAATACTTAAGCACAGCATTTTTTATCAAATCTTCTGTTGTGTTTTGATGTCAGTTCTGCTTGCCTGCAGTGTTTGTGCATCAGCTTGACTTGGTAAATGAAATTCCTCTAGACCGCCAGTCTGAAATAATGAATTGGTCCCCTAGTTAATTGTATTGCTTTGATAACAAGACACTATGCTGGGCTTATAGAACATAAGAAATGAATTTCATCAGATGATTTGTGTGACGTTTTGAAAAATGATCTTCTAGAGTGACCCAATTTTAATGGAACTCTAACAGCATGTCAGCATGTCCCAGTATACAGCATTAGAGTTGAAGGAAAATGTTCTTCCTTTGTATTAATTGTTATGTAAAGTAGGGTTAGCATTATGCATTCAAATATATTTTTAAAATATCTTAAAAAAAAGGAAAATCTTTTTTATGTGTTCCATTTAGCATGCTTCAACCTAGGAGAATCATATGTAGCCAGGTATCAAAATGCTGTCTAGTTTTTATGCTTGGATTTGCTAATATGAGATACTGCTGACATTTGAAAGGTGTTTCAAAGATCCCTTTTAATTTCATTTATTAAATCCAATTCAAGAAATCTCTAGCTAATACCAGGGAATATATATGTAAGAAAAAAAAAAGACCTAATTAATGTTGCTTCTTACAAATCCTGAAGTGCAGCAATGATAACTGTACTTAGTGGTTTACAGCATAGTGCTGTGCATTTTCAAAGAGCTCTATTTGTGTTTATTAATTCTTGCAGTGAGGTAGAAAAGATAAGGTTACAATTTGTATTAGCACAGAATTTCCAGGATGGTGGAAACTTGAACCTTATCAGACAATATATAATATGTTCAAGAAGAAGCCTGTAGAAACACACATAATTAAAAAATATTTTTACTAAGTTTTGTGTTAAATAAGTGTTGCAATGAGGGAATGCATGAAAAATAGGCATTGCCTAAGTTGGATTTTGAACAGGAGAAAGTGAGTTTGATATTGGCTTAAGAAATACACAGTGTTTCTTAAACATAGTGAAATGTATTTTATAAGATTTCACTCTGGAGTAGCATTGTAATTGGTAAGAGACTGAGATGGATTGGGGTGTTTGGAGAACCGGTAGCATCTTTGCCTATACTGTTGGTGTATGCAGACATGTTTTTGCAGATATGGCCCTCATGGTTTCTTTGCAGTCATGATGGAGTAGAGCATTTGGATGATGTGAACAGTCGTAATCAGTTTCTTTACAACATCATCTGTGTGAGTTTACAGGTCATTCAAAAAGAACTGCTTTGGGTTAGGCATACTGTCAATCACAACATTTTAATTCGAAAGTCAGTAATTTCTAGCAAATATACAATAACAAGCAAATGGAAGAGGTTTAGATTACTCATTTCTTTTGCATGCCTATTCACATTCTCTGTAATACTCTTGTCAAGTTTATAACAGGTAATGAAATATCAACAGCTTAACCAGAATTTGGAAAAGAGAAGAGTTTTGGTGAGTTGTCGATGTTTAGAGTTTATACAGGACAGCACTATCACATTTCACTGTTTCTGGAGTGTTTGCCCATCTCTTTTATTCATGACAAATACTAATCTTTGCATTTTGAAGTTAGGAGAGCATATATGTTGCACAGAGAAATATTCAAGGATGTAATTTTTTCTTAACTGTGGTATCTATTTCTCTTTCATTTCCTGACTTGATAGCTTCATCCCCTCCTAAATGCAATGTACAAGCATTTAATACAAGAAAATCTGTATCACAGAGAGTTCCTTATCCACCAGAAGATGGTGATAAGCAGATGTGAAGCTAAGGTCACACGCCTGATCAATAAAGAGATTGAAACGGAACTGAATTCTCCTAATTCCTTGTCTAGTGTCTTAACTGCACATTTTTTCTTTCTCCATTTCTTCACTGTTATCAGGTAGAATTTCAGAAAGTGAGAACTTGTCATCTATCTCGGAAATAAAGCTGATGATTTTTGGGAAAGTATGAAAACTGGACATGAAAGGAACCATCGCACTGCTATGGAAGTGTTCTCAGAAAAAAAAAAAGTGCCTTAAATTTTGTTTTTCCTTTATTTATCTTACAGGTCTTGCAATTGCAAGTGCACTGATAGACATTTCACAACAGAAGCCTGCGGACTGTAAAGATAAGTGTTCAGGAGTCAGAAATCGAAAACATCACCTTTCAACACGTCAAGGAACTTGTGTCTGAGATCCAAAAACTGCAATTGTATATTCTGTAATGTTTTCTTTTTAAATGGCTTCCATTGAAAGCTATACTACAGCCTCAGTTTTTATGGAGGCAATCCTATGAATGAACGTCCGAGGTATGTGCTCTGTTCTAGTCTCGCTAGCAGCCTACTCTACCCCAAAGCAGAACTAACTTATGGTGGGTATGAGCATATTTAATGAGCTTTAATAAAATGAGTGGATTCTGATATCAGCAAAATATGAAATAAAATGCCTAATATGCTTAATCCTGAACATACCAGAGCAGGGAAAATCCTTGAATACAACTAGGAAAAACTGTACATTGTTTTGTAATGTAGAAGGAAATTGTATAACTGAAAATTAAGCAAATTCCAGGAAACTAAAGGACATTTTTGTATAGCATAATGTAATAATGAGAATTGTACAGTTCTTTCCTTGTAATCAGCATTAAGATTATCTTTTCAGTAAGTGGGAACTAAAGAGGATCATTTGGATTTAGGTGTTCTTTTATCATTACTCAAATAGGTAGGCAGCTTTTGAATTTAGTAGGTAAGTACAGCTGAGAACACCACACCATATTTAAATGATCATTTCATATAAAAGCTTGATTTGGGCATTTCATATTCTTTTTTTTTTATGTTGCGAAGGGCTCAGAAATATAATCTGAGCTACAGCATAATGATGGGTGGGTTTTCATATTTCTATTCATAAGTTTTTTTTTTTTAATTCTGAATGAGATATTTTACAAAGAGTGCATGTCAGTCTTCTATGCCAGCTAACTCATTATCAGAATTGATTGAGCATGGCAAAGCCTCTTCAGCAATCAAGTTTGCTGTTTCTCCCAAAGCCGTCTCCAAGACAGCAAGTCTAAGGAGAGTTTAACTTACTCTGCAGTAAAATACTTGCTCCCACTTCAATATTGAAATTTTCTAATATCTGTAAATTCTCCTGACCTCTAAGTAGAAGAAATGAATCCCAATCAACACTTTGACCCCTTTTTAATAATAAGGTATCATTTTCTGATGGTGTTTTTCCCCCAGCTGCAGAGCTTCATCTTAGCTTCACTGTCTCATCAGTTAAGGAACTATTGTGTATACCAAAAAAGAAATAAATAAGTATTAAAAATCCAAGCTGCTTCCAACAATGGTTCTCAAATCCAGTTGGGAACTCACACAACCAGTACTCAGCAACAAAAAGCAGATGAAAGAGTTTCCTTTCTATTGGAGATTAGTCTTGCAAGCTTTTGGGGGCTTGGTCACCACAGCAGAAAATCTAGCCTTTACAGGACTTCGGTCTTTTTATTTACTCACAATTCATGAACATATGAAAGAGAATTCTAAGGGGTAGGTAGCAGACATGTCATGTTCTAATTTATGCATTACAAATTGACAGCAGTATAATATCAAACCAGTAGTTTTGTAAGATCTTGTTGAAAGTGTAGTTTCTCAGCTCCAAATTTGCCACTATACTAGTGCAGGAGAGTGATACAGAGGTATAAATGCCTCATGTAATGACAAACTTTTGGTAAATATGAAAGATATAAAAAGATATTTGATGTTTACTACTATATCTGTATTTTTCATTTGCTTTTTATTTCAGGAAGATGATGGATTTTACTGTTTATAGTTGACTACATAGTTACTTGCATGCCATGGTGGTGCAGTAGCAGTAATAAAGCCCTGTTGTGAGTTGTGTTTATTTCGTAATGCCATTCATACATAGAAGTACTCAGTTTAATTTGGATGAGGACTAAATGTAAAAAATAATTATAAAAAGGAACGATTGTACAGTATGTAGTTATATCTTATACAGGAATATTAGGTTGCATCTAACCATGACTGCTGTATTGTTTTTATAAATTATGCATTTATGAATTATGGTATAATTATTTCTTATGGCATGGTTGTTTCAGTATTTTCATATCTTAAAATAAGATTATTATTATCCCAAAATAATGCTGTCAAAATCTTGTGACTTTTTTTTGACTATTCTGACCTCGATATTTTATATCTTAAAATTTAAATAATTCCTTTTCAGGGTTCTGTTGGAAACTTTCAATCAATGCTGCTAAGTATATTGGGAAAATAGTCTTTGGAAAATAACCCATTCTGTCAGTTTTAACAGTGGTCTGCTCAAATGAAAATAAACCAATAGCTGGTTTATATGGTGAATATACTTAAGAACAGGAAAGAACCACTTCTCTGGAGTATTTCCCAAAATCTGTGCTATCCTCAACCTAAACATTTCACATAAGGAATATATAGTGTGTGTTTTGCGAATGTACCAGAGACCTTTATGGACAGACAGACCAAGCATGTATTCCTGCAGAGCAGTTATTTTGACTGTTCTTACCCCCCCCAAAAAAAACGATATATATGCACCTGTATCTCAACTGGAGTTTGACATGACTTGAAAAGCAAATGTAAGTGTTAAGGGATCAAAATATTTTATTACAGCACTTGAGATGGGCAAATAGCTATCAAGCACTTTGTTAGGTTAACAGTTAAAAAGGTTACAAGAAAAGCATGCTTGTCATGGGAGCATTCAGCATTTTCCTTAACTCTAAGAATGTTTTTTCCTCATGTATCTTTCTTCTCCCATGGTTCCTGATTGCATGAAAATTACTAAAGACATATAAAAAAATAAAGAGAAATGCTTATATAATAGTTATGATTAAATGCTAGAGGTTTGCCAACACTCCTCAAAATGAAGCCTCAGAGTAACTGTTATTGCTTTCTATTTTAAAGGTGTAAAATAGTATAATATACCTAATAACTACATCCTGTCAGTTGTTGGCAAATGCTAACTTTTTAATAATGCCCACTGTTCATCACATGAGAGGTTTTATCAACTGTCATATGATGATCACTTCATGAGAAAACCAATTTTGTTAAACCCTGTTCTCTGAGATTAGCTTTTGAAATTTTTCTTAGAGTCAGAAAATGTTGAATGGCCTGTTTTAGCCCTAGCATGATTTATGTTGGATGAAAAATAAACTAATAAATGCTGTTCTGGAAAGTAGCCCCTAGTGAAATTTTAATTGTCAGGATTCCAACCCAGTCACTCAGTGTATTGGTTCTATGGGGGGAAACGCAGCAGCTCTGACTTACTATTCAAAATACAAGATAGACCATCCATGATAGGATGGATTCACTAGCCCTTCCATTCCTTTCTGAACATGTATGCTGATGAAAAGTCATGAGCTACTTAAATGGAATTTGAACACGTATCTGTCATGTAATACTAGTTTAATTTTACAAAATATATATATATATTTATATACTGCCCCTACTAAATTCCATCTAAAACCCCAAATCCCATACTACAAATATTAAGATGTGAAAATACTAATAAACAGAAGGTTCAGATTCATCTGATTTTAAAATTCTCCTAGCTGATTGATGTTGAAACCCTCCTGTTCTCGCAAATAAGAAACATTATGAGAAATTCACATCTGGACATTGAGTATTTATGTGTAAAATCCTCAGAAATGATTCTTTTCTAAATAATCTAATGCAGAGTGCTGGAATCCTGACTAAGAATTTCACTTTGGGATCTCTTTAACAGATAGTCACTCATCATGCATAATAACTTTGACTTTCATCTAAATTACAAAATCATTATGTATCTAATTTCATTTACCATTTTTTAAAAAAAGCATCTAAAAAGTTTCTTGACAATAAAGAAAAAGTCTCTGTTAAAGGTATTTAGAATTCTTTCTCTTTCTGTTATATAAAGTTATCCTATCCAGATGATTTGACATCACTGTAAAATAAAAACATAAATTAACTTTAATTTTTCAGTCTGTAGAATGCAGGATTGCCTGAAAGAACTATAATTTAGATTTTTTGGGGGGGGGGTTATCTTTACAGTGATGTACAGAATACCTAAGGAAATTTATGTGTGGAATAATCTTGATTCTACAGACTTATGAACAAACAGAAAAAAAAATCTCTTTAGAATATATAGGAAATATATAGAGAGAGATAAAGCATCAAATGCTTTTATCCTTATATAGTGATAATATAGAAGGCTTATTTTATATATTCTGAAGATAATACTTTATACTATATTATATTGATTTACCAGTTTACTGTCAGTATCTTCAGCATGTCCAAGATTGAATACATAGGGTGATACACATCTACCATCACTGTAAATTCTTTATTTCTTTTTAGCATATTTTCCTGTAATAGTTTTTAAATGCTAAATTAAGGCCTGAGCTAATAACGTGGAAAACATAAATGAATTTGGGGTTTGAGTTTTTGCTCTTTAGTAATTGTTTACCTTTCTGTCTAGGATGTTATGAAAACAATGCTTAGTTATGTCCTTTTCCAAATTTCCAATTTTTTTTTAAGGGAATGTTAGTAGGAATAAGCAAGAAAATAAGGACATGGACAGCTTCAGAAATGATTTGTTTTCTTTTGTTCATTAATTGGAACAGAGTGATGAATTTGATAGGATAGGTTCTGGGTGGTTTCTTACACACTCCCAAATCTAGAAGACACCTTGACCATCTTATTCGGCTGCAAGTCCGAGTAAGTCAGACCACAAGTCTTTTTTTGAATTATTTTCCAGGTCAGTATTTGTCAAAAATAATTCTCATGACGTGATTTTTAGTGTTTAACATGAAAAACTTTTTTTTTTTTTTTTGGTGAGGTCCTAAAGTACTTAAGATATTAAGGTATGTAATATAAATTAAAAATACATACTATGGATGCTCTCTATGACAGAACTCTACCCGAATGACCTGTGTCCTAAAAATCTCTCACAAATCTATTGTAATTCCTGCAAGCCGCTATTTGGTGTCTAATAACACACAAAGCCATGTGGTGCGTATTTTACTTTCTAAATGTATTAATGTAGACAATTTGATCTACCACTAAATAGTTGATTGGAATTTAGTAAATAAATTTTCTCTCGAAGTTTCCTAACTGAATATTTGGGAATGGAAAAAATAACTTTCCTAATGACACATGAAGATTGATTAATGAATTAATGTTTAGAGAGTACCCAGAGCTCTTTAAAAAACTACAAATGATGGTCACTTTATGAATGCTAAGTATATTTTGGTATTCAATTACTTAGTATCAATATCCTTGTGCTAAATGTTTCAGTTTGCTGAAACCACAACTTTATGAATAATGAAGAAAAAACAACATTTACTGACAGATATTAAGTGATTCTTACTCCACAGATTTTCAAACAACTTCAGTCTTTTACTGCCACATACTTTACTCTCAATTTTTGCTGTCAAGGTCATCATTTGTCTATTGTTGATGAATTATGTAAGAGATACGTACATTAGCTATTCAATTTACTAATATCTTTGGTTTATCAGGTTTCTCATATGTCCGTTTTTAACCTTATTTGTTCATTTGCCTTTCTCAAGTGTCTATTCTTTGCACAACATCTTCTGCCTCATTCACAGTTGTTCAGACCATAAGTAAGTTCTTCAATGTGCTCCGCTGTTTTCATGGTCATTGCTGATGAATATGAATATGCCTTTCTAATAATATGGAGTTTTAAATCCTTCCAGTGTGTCAAAGACCATGATAAGCTTTTTAAAAACCTATAAATCTATGTATGCATTGTGATTATATTCTTATTTTTAGATAATGTCCCATTATATAAGCCTGGGAAAGTGTTATAGAATTTAATGAGGCACAACACTAGTTTTTATATTCCATTTCTGAAAACTACCTTCCATTGCTCTGAAACTTTTTCAAATCTATGAAAACAACAAAATTACTCGGCACAGCCTGTGACTTAACCTATCTCCTTCTACTTTTAATAATTTAATGGGCATTGTGTCAACACCTGGTGCTTAGCTCTTCCAAGGCTTCTAATTGCCTCTTTGAATCTAATCAAAATTGAGTTCCACAAACAGCTCAGCTGTATGAAAGATGACCATTTGTTGTTCACCTTTATTGGCTTTATCATTAAGCAGCTCATTAAAGTACTCCCCTCCATCCCTCTGTAATTTCATTCTTTGAAAATAAGAGATTTCCATTTTCATTGTTTATCAAATTTGCAAGAAATTGATATCCTTTCCTCCCGACACAGATTATCCCTTGAATGCTCTCATATGTCAACATTTCTGTCCTTTCCATCATGCCATTCAAATTTAGTCTTTTGCATTGGCTGAATCTCTTGGCATTTTCTTTTGATTCATGAAACCAATCCTGGTTCAGAAGACATTCAGTCCTTTCAGCATGCTGATCCTGATTGCTTTCCAACTACTTGCATCATCCCATGGCACAGTTGTTGTTTTTGGAAGTATTCTGCCAGTTTCTGGAGCAGTTTTCTTACTCTGTTTCTGATCATCTTACACTTATTATCAGTATCATCTTTTCATTTCCTATACTAATATTGCAAAGCTTTAAAACTGTTCTTAGCTGCTACTCAGTGAGTAGCATATGTGTTTATCTGTAGCACATATGTTTAATTTGACACTCTGCTGGGACAAGGCTGTCTCCTGCTATAACCTTTTACATTTTTTATGCTCAACAAGTTGTTTACATTCCCCATGCTACATTTTGCATTCCTGTGGACTCATAATATTTCACATTCTCAGTTTATATCCTTTTCTTGCATCTTTTTCTTGCCTGGGCAGTTTTACCCAGATCATCATTTCTGCTTTTTCAGTTCCTAATTGGTTGCTAAACATTTGTGCTCTTAGATGAAGAAAAGGCCTTAAAATCTGAGCATTAATGCCTCAGTATGGCACCTTGTCTTTAGCCTGTCCAGCTTGCAACAGAGCTTTCAGACTCATATGTACATCCAGGATGATCACAACCATGCCAAGATCGAGAGAACCCTAGCTAGAGCAGGTATGCTAAAACATCACCAAACTTCCATAGTATTGTAGGTCAGGGGGTTGTTTTGGTTGGCCTTTTTCTGTTGTTGGTGATATTTTAGCGAAGGTATTTTAAAGTAAATTTTACTCTGGCTCCATGAATCATATTGCCATGTAGTTGGTCTCATTTACCTGACTGCCATTTTATACAGTGTGCCTCTGCTGTGCCATCAAAGGAGCATCTACTGCTTTATGGTCCAAAGTTCTCTTCACTACTAAGCTGCTGATATTCCTGTTATACTAGGAATAAATTATTTTTCTTGAAATAAATTAATTCATCTTTCAAAAGGAGCCTTTAAAATTGCACAGCTCAAAGGTGGTTCAAATTTGTGCTTTACCCTCTCTTTGCTCAAGTTTCTCCATTGCAGCAAACTCCCTTTGTTATAAAAATTACCAAGCCAAAAGCAGCGCTTTGAAGCTTTGTTGGCTTCCGCCAGCTTTGCAAAACGTTGCTTTGATGCTTTGACGGCAAACAACGTAGAAGTGCAAAGATTTCTTTATTCGTGTTTCTGTGACAGTGCAATGTGCAAGTAGCAGTTTTTCTGTCCAGAGATCAACTTTTTTGATTTACAGTCTCTATTTAAAATTGAAGGCCAACAGGAAGGCTATCAGCTGTACTCATACAGATTATGATTTCAAGAGCGAAAATGCCATTGCTATATTCTTAAGTAAAGCATAAAGCCGTAAACAACTGGACTTTTTACTTTCTGATTCCTCACTTGAAAAGCCAACATCCCTTTTAAGATTTTTTCTAGTCCATCAAATCATCAACTCCTCTTCTCCACAGCAATACCAGCCTTTTGCACAGTGACACCAGCCATAGCAGTCTAGAAGAAGGAGCCCTAATGACCTTTTTGAAAGCTTTAGGTGTCCAGTTTGGAATGGAGATTCTTGGCTATGGACTGAAAAATAATACAGCAAAGTAAATTCAGCATAAGAGGCTGGGTTTGCCACTCTTGTCCTTCAGAAGTCAGAGTACAAAAGCCCAAATAACTTTTGGGTCCAGTTCAATAATAGACCTAGGATCACTCTCTTGAGATATATCACCAAAATTTCACATTCTATAGAGTTAAAAGTTTATAGAAGCTGGGAGCAAGCTCAAGGACTTCCTGTGGTGCAGAGATTTTATTTTTTCAATTTATTGCTCTGGTGTTTGTCCTTTATGTTTTTCAGAATCTCCTTGTTATGTTCAGTGCGTACACTGCATTACATCACCTTAGTGTTTTGTATGCCAATGACTGTAAGACTACACATATATATCACGATGTATCACAGAGGGCTCTCCAGCTAACTCCAGGTGAGTTAGTTTGGTTAGAGGAAGGGCAGAGCTGCAACACCTCCTGCATTGGCCTTAATGCCAAGCAGTGCAAATAACGGACCCATATCCAGCAATATATTCCTTGCTATTGAGTGATTTTTTGCTGTGGGATTTATTATATGAGCTGGTGGAGCAATACAAATGTTAAGCTATTCTTATTAGCAAGTATGTTGTGTCCTTGAAAAAGACAATTATTACTCTAAAGGTTGGCAGTAACTGTACTGATAGGTGAAATCTGAGTCATAGTCTGAAAAAAAATAACACTTGGAAGAGCTGTGTAACAAAGAACAAGCAACCAAAGAGGAGCAAATATTCCTTGGATTCATTTTGAGCCAGGTTTTATGAAATTTTGTTGTCTTTTTGTCTGCTATTTCCAGCTTCAAAGTTATTCTCTGTATCTACATGTCTGACATTTTGTTAGGTGCACCTAGAGCTGGAGATTTTTACTCAAAGGTATTTAAATTTGTATCAATAAAGAGCAGCTTTCATTCTTTCTCAGTCAATGTTGGCATATGCAAAGGAAATTGAAAGCTATGATCAACATAATAAACTGAAACATCTATCTCTTCCAGTCAGCCATTACCTTGCGATTTTTTCACTTTAGATAAACAATCTACAATGTGTTTACTGAGGCTTGTACTGATATCCCTCAACGGTATATGCAAGTCTACTTTTATTCCAGCAGACACAGAGAATAAGCCCACAGTGCACAGTGCGTGCAAACCCCTTTGAAACCTAAGATTATTTGTTCTCTGACTGTTCTAAGGTAATTAAGGAGCATTGCATGTTTCTCAATTAATGATTCCTCATTCAACTGGGGATCTTTGATGCTAATTTGTTTTAATCAGGACGGAGGCTGCTAAAAAACTCTAAACAATTCAGTGAAGAGGAACTAGGAATTTTTAATCAAGTGGAAAAGATCTAAATGCTATGAGGGACACATCCATCATAAGTTTTCACTTCTTGTTCATTTAACTTTGTTCTTTCAGGTCTCATAAAACACTGTGTTAATCAATGCACAAAAGTTTGTTAAGATGAAGAAATTGCTCTTTTTTTTTTTCTTCTAGCTGATGTTATGCTTTGTGCAAAAGTGGGGAGCTTGAACAGAAGCTATGCTTTTAAAAATCCTTCACCACAGGTTCTTAGCTACATACTGAAATTGTGGGTTTGTGTTTTGTCAAACATATGGAAAGTTGTCAACTGCTGTAGTCTTAATAATCCAGAGAGTCACTGGAAAAAATGGTGTTCTTTGTGGGAGATGGGATAATCTCCATTTAAATGTTATTTTTTTAAATTACTCCAGTATCATCCTACATGTATGTGTTGACCAAAGTGACTTTCTGTATTATCAGTTTTCTTCCGCACACGGAATTAGTATTTCACATATTTCTGCCCGTGCTCCATGAAATCACAGCGTTTCTGAGTACATCGTACACATTTGATAATATTTTAAGTTTGTTCATGTGTGATAAAGAGGCAAAAGCTCTTCACAGTTCTGCCTCCCCCAACTGCTTTATCACAGTAGTCTTCATTTTGTCTGTTGTGCAGGGGGACAAATGTCCACCTGCTAATCCTCAAGCCACTGACAGAATAGGTCTATAAAGGATACCCGAGTCCAAAACTCACATCTTTCTGCATCTGTTGAGATAAAGGCAGGTTTATGCAGGAGCAAATTTTAGCGGTCTGAGAATTTCCGGATCAGGAGGAGGGGAATGTAGTAGCATTCAGGTCTTTAGCATTAGGAAACTACTTCAGATTGCAAATTTGCATGTGACCTCCAGGATCTTCCTAAGTGCTGTACCTATCACCTAGTTCTGAATGTGATCCTGAGGAAGTGCTTGATACTGAGCTCTAAACAACACCACAACCGTGCAGAGAGTCAAGAAATCTAAGCAGCTTCCTACCCCCTTTCCCTTCTTTAATTAAGAGTGTTCATTGTGTTTATTTCATACATCAAGAGACCACATAATCTAATAAATTCCTAATGATATTTATTAAAGATGATCTTCATGCTATATAATAGTAGAGAACTTTTCTGTAGGTCCTTAAGCTTGCTTAAATACTGCACAGCTAAAGAAATAAAATAGCATTCTATCTGATAAATAATTCCTGTACAAATGGAAATGTTTCTCTAGAAGATGGGCTTTTTTCGCTCAAAAGCTGTCCATACACTGTGAAACAGTTCAGCTGTTTGAACTTATGTTAATTAAAAGATCAACATTTTTCTTTCTTCAGTGAGTAGCCTGCTCTTTTTGACTTCGAGTTGGTTCTCCCATGTGCAAAAAATGAGCTGTAATTATGCCCAGCTCAAGGCAATCTAAGGATCTAAAATATCCTGCCAACCAGTGTGTTCTCAATCTGCCTTGTTAGTTCACAAAATTGTTCATGTGCCTTTGCTACAGTCTAAAACCTGATAATGTCACATCATTGGGACAGGAAGCATTCTCTGATCTTATCTGAAGTGACACTTGCAATTTCAAGTTCTAGCTTGATGAGATCATATTGTCAGGACTCCATGTAAGTGTGATCTTTCCTGATTTGCAATTGTATCTGTTTTGAACGATCTTTACACTGTTCAAGCAAAAACATATGATAATGTATTTTGTCAGATGCAAGGATAATGAAAGGGTGATTTCACGTTTCCACTTTTAGAAAATCCAATTCATGTGACTTAACTCACTCTGTTTTCTTAACGGTTCCACCCCATCTGTCTAATTCTATTTGCACTTGGGAACTCTAGTACCTGCAAATTATGAGCATGTCAAACTAGCACATCCCCTTGATAAAATGGATGAGTCTTATTACCTTTAGACCTCTCTAAATTCCATGAAGCTCAGGCCTATAAAGTGGTTTGCACATGTTATAGTTGTTAAAAGGTATATTATACCTTAAGTAAAAAAACTATTTAACATAGTAAAAGCTTGTAAAGTAGAAGAATACTTAAATACCTACACCGTGTTATTGTCAGTAATCTGTAGTGTTTAAAGCAGGAGATTCTGAGGAAGTCACATGTTAACATCATTTCATACATGATACAAATTTTCTTCGGTTGTACAGCATACCGGGAGTGCTGTTAGCTATGCTAGTACAGCTCTCTTGAAGCCAACAGTGTTTTCCAAGTGTACACGACACCAAACCTGCAATATTTCTTATGCACTAGATGTATAGCCTACTGCACTTGTTTTGTATTTTCGTCTTCTAGTTCATCAGGCAAATTAGAAATGCTCTGTATTCTCCTTTACTGTACAGATTACTGCATCTTGTAAAAGCAAGCAAAAATAGAAGAGGGAAGATTTACTGCATACGGCTAACCTACTAAGACTTGAGGAGATTCTAAACAAAACAACAGTGGTTTAAGGGACAAGGACTTTTAGACCTTCAACCACTGTTTAATATATATAGTTACAGGTTCCAACCTGTATTAATGCAGGAGATGAAGACAAGAAGCAGGTTTGACTTCTCTTTTTACAGTAACATGATAGAATTTGTCTTTGTCTGGATTATAACATACAGATCATAGGAAACAGCAGGGTAAACCACAGCTAGTTACTTCTTTTTAACCTACTGCATAACCAAAAAGAGAATAAAAACATTTATTTGTCCACCTAAAGTGCAGAAAATAGAAGGCAATAAGAATCCAAAGTATTTGACCTACTTGAATAATAAGGTGAGACGAGTCTTGCTTCTAGAAGGCTGGTGGACTGAAAATGGAAGTTTTTTTTTTGGCAAACAGCTTTGAAATCTACACAAAACCTTTGAAATTTCTTTCTGAGCCCCAAAGAACATTATTCTGAAATACTCGTGTCTAAGCCAGAGGAAACACAGTTTCCAGTTTATAAGAGTTATTCCCATATTGCCATAATAATTGGATACATCCTACTACAAGATTAGCTAAATATACAGTTTTGTTGTATATCACACACTGATATATGACCCAGATAAATCACTAAAAATTAAACTTAAAGCATTGCATTGGGACTGACTAATCCTAGACAAATACCGTTTATTTAATACTGAATTCAAGCCCAGAATGCATTGTATTGTAAGGGAAGTGACAGTTCTGCCAAAGCCCTACATAACCTGCAAGATGCAGGCTCATGTGAGATTACTGTGTGCCATGCTGACTAAGGAAAGGACAGAATTAGGTTATTGTGCTGCTACCATATAGATTAGGCCCATCCTGAAATGAGAGATGTGCACACAGTGCTGCCCCTGTGCATTCCCTCCACAGTCAAAGTGCTCTCCAGATTCTGTTTATATTTTGGGGCAAAATAGGCAGAAGCCTCATGTTATCTCTTACATTTGATACTGGAAGTTCCCTACTCTGATTAAAACATTTGAACAAGAGATCTGTTTTGCATTATTTCTAAGGCACTGGTTTTCTTCTAGTTACACAATGTGATTTTGTATATATATATTCCCATCCTAATGTTCAAACTATGGACAGCCTAAAATGGTATTAGATGGCAACAAATCTGCTGCCTGGCCAACTAGATTTTTATTGTTTAAATCGCTTAACTATTTGTCCAGCATTCTACAGTATACCTACAGGTTATTGCAAACACCTTTGTAATTTGACTGAAAGACATATTTAATAGATATATTTCAAAAATTACTGTGAATAAAACTACATCCTATGGAAACATTTTCAATAATCTGTTCTTGGTCTAATGCCAGTTAATCTTTAGCAATGAACTGGAAGAGAACACAAAATCCCTGCTGGTAAATATTGCAGATGACATAAAATTACTGGAGTGCTAAATAATGATGGGACAGATCATTTCTATTTTCTGGATCTGGATCATTTCATCAGGTGAGCTCATCTGAACAATATGCATTTTAATAGTCAAATGCAAAGTCATTTGCCTGGAAGCAAAGAATTCCACCCTCACTTAGAGGATAGCAGGAAAGTGTCTCTGACGGGGACTTAGAATTTGCAGTAGGTAGTAACTGAATATGAACTCCCAGTTCAATATGAGAAAAATTTTTCAAGAGAAAAAACATTAGCTTTGAATGAGTAAGCAATGACTATCAAGTAGGCAGGAGATGAGTTCATGGTATCACTGAGATAATTGCTAGTGTTTTCTGTCCAGACCTTTTTTCACCCATAAAAAAAAACTTGAAAAACAGGAAAGATTCAGAAAAGAACAAAGGAATAATTCTGAGCATATGGAAAAACTTCCAATAACATATAACTTAAGAAAATTAATGCACTTAATTTGTCTAAGAATAGGTTAACACGTAACTCCCTATCAGTCATCAATATCTACATAAAAACAGCTATTTTGTAATTTTTGAGACATGTGAACCCATCACTCGAAAGTACAACAGTACCCAGCGGATGGAGGCTGGAACTAAACAAATATGGACTTAAAATAAACAGACAGTGTTTTAAATCTGAGGGTAATTGACTGCCAGAACAATTTACCTAGGATCAGAATGTATTTTCCCACTCTGATTATCTTTTTGAAAAATATACTTTTGTTTAAACAGAAGTTAATTTAAAATAGATTATCATAACAATCCCTTTGGTCATAAAATCCATTAAAGAGACATTACAAATCTCCAAATATGACCCAGAATGCAGATTTTTGTTTGAAGAAGAGAATGTTTATAACATGAAAGGCCTATAGGAATATGTGCTTGATTTGTTTAAATCTCCAAGAGAAGAGTTTAAAAGAAATAGAAAACCTCCAGTAATAGCTACAGCTCAAATACTATGCATCGGAATTTAAAAAAGAATCCAGAGAAGTGGTGATATGAATTTCTGTTAACTATCTAAACTGTTCCAAAATGCCAAAGGAAAAAAAGAAACAAACAAACAGAGTACATACATAGTGCGATAGGAATTGAAAATAGTAACAGTATAATTGCATATGATACCTCTTGTTTACTGCTCTGTTTAACTTGCCACTGACTTGATCTTTTTTTGCCACTGAAATGTACCTGAGAATGCAACAGAAACCCATGGCCATTCAAAAAAGGAGCTCTGCTGTAACAGTTTGGGAAGTATTGGTATAACTGCTCTAGATTTCTGTGACTTGTCATGTAAAAGAAATGAAGAAAAGTATTAGCAAAGCATTAGAAAATGTTTGATTCTGTCTATAAATGTTCTGTAGTAAAAGCCATGTGAGAGAACAGCTTCCATTGCTGTAGACACATGAGGTAAGAGATATTAGCTTGGTAATGATACCACGACGGGTCAAAGGATGAACAAGTAATGAGAGCAGCCATGGCAGGACGATGAATAGGAGTGGTCATTAATCACAGCTGGAGAGGCAAAAAAGGAGATTCTGGCCAGATTTAGAGGACAAGTAGAGGCTGAATATGATGCAAGAGCTACAGGACAGACAAGAGGAGAAAGCATTTGGATAAGGCAAGAGAGAAAAGTAATACTCTCCCTGTATGTAGTGTTTATTCTTTTTTACAGGGTAACACCTCATCCTGCTGCAGTATGAGCTCTGGGACAGAAAAAGAAAGAGAGCTGCAAAAAAGGCAGAGTGCTTTTGTCAACCAGCCATAGCTTTTCAGAAGCTGCTCACCTTATTTGGCTTAGGGTAGATCTCTGTTTCAGGGAAAATGATGGTAAATACAATGACTGATTTAATCATTTTTAAAAGTGTTTAAGTAGAGAAACTCAAGGGAAATAAATTTTCCAGCGTCAAGAAAAGGATGACTGACAAAGGTTCTTCCTTTCATTCATCTCCTTTTGCCTTGGACCTTCCTTGCAAAGCACCATCACTAACGTGACAAGATAACAACACGGTGTAGGAACTAGAGGTGAGGATTTCATCAGGCTGCCTTCATGACAGCCATGACACCTTCGTGACTACATAAATTGCTTTTATAGCTTTGTTATGCATGATACTCACCTAATCATTTTTCTGGATGAGTGCATACAGGAACTCAGTAATCCTAGAAATGCAAATGCTGAACAAAGATGAGAGGATATGTATATATATATAGCTTAATGGCAAGGTCTTGAGCACTGATGTAATGTAAACAATTAACCAAATATCTTTGACATTTTACTCACAGCTACCCAGTAATGAAGAGTTCAGCTACTCAAAGTTAATACAATTTTAAACTATGAGAAAAGTTTAAAAATACTGGTCTTACCAACTGATATTATGTGTCTATTTCCTTTCAAAAGCCCATTAATCACTTTTTTTAGTTTGTTTTTTGCCAGGGTCTCATTTCAGAATAATAAAAAAAAAAAGTTAAACATTTGTGGTAACTTTTCCTACTCAGCAAAATACCCAATTTCATGCTTACCCATATGTCCAACTGACATTAAGCATCTACTTTAAGTTAAACACAATTAAAGACTTAGCTGAACTGGAGACTAAGCTCTTTATAAAAATAGGCCGCAAAGAGAAAATAAGAAGGGTTTCATTTCTACTTAGCTGAGCTTTTCAGCCCAATCTGTTTGAAGAGTATAGAGTTAAAGAAATAGCTAATGCTAATTCTTCCTCAAGCAGTCTCTACACTAAGTCAGCTGCAAAGTAAGACTAGTTGGAAAATTAGGATTTTAGGACTGCTACATCAAGGCCTTCACTTCTAGTCATCCAATTGCCATAGACAACCATGTTGCCTGACTCTTGGTTGTTGTTCTATGGATCTAGCAGTCAGATAAATTTGGAGCTCAGGAACCACTGCCTTCCCAGTTACCTGCTCCAAAACCATATCTTTGGTGAAAGTTCATAAATGTTGGTATCACATTATTGAACAGTCTTCTTAGACTTAAACATGAAGCAGACTCATCATCATGGTTAGATAGGTTAGACAGTTTATATTTTAGAGGATTAAACTGTTGCTGCAATTCTTGTAAAGTGTTTGGAAAAGATGGCAGTTCTCCTTAAAAATGATAACTGGCATTTTCTCCTAAATCCTCTAAACTACAGATTGATATCTAAGCATATGTACATGTTACATTTAGACTCAAACTTATCTCATAACCATTTATGATTATTGTCTTTATTTTTTTCATAGTTTGAATTTAACTTTGACTCCTTTCTTGTAATAAACAAGGTTAGTTACATATGCTTATCTAATTTGATAAATAAATGGATCCAAGAGAATCTTTACACTGCAGCTGGATTCAGATAAATTGTCTTTTCAGCACTGCTGTGAGTACAAGTGACATTTTTGAAATAAAATTTAATAGAGGGAGACAGGAATAGCTGAGTTCTGATTTTTTGTGGCGATAAAATGAAACTTTAGTCTTCAGACAGGCCCATCATTGATTTTTGTCTTTTATCTCCCATGAAAGTGTCCCCCTCAAAAATCATTTAGCTGTGGATTTAGCAAAACAGAAAGTAGATTTTGTCCATCTTTGAGCTATCTCACTAATATACTTAGCTGCCTTTATTAGAGCATATGGATGCTACGTGTAGGCAGAAACCCACTTACTTAACCCGTTTCTTACCCTGTCAGGAAAATATATATTTAGTATGTATCCTTGGCAAGTCACACAGAAAGAACTTGTTGCTGGCAGTAAAACAGATGGGGAAGAGAAAAAAAAAAAAAGAGTAAATGGAATAATAAGCAGCATTAAGTGTCCTGGTGCCAGCTGGCATCTGGGTCTGATTCTATGGCTATTTCTCCATCACTGGGTACCCCTCCCAGTGATTTCATATCTGGATATTCTGGATCTCAGGTGCTTCCAGAGTGCTTTCCAAAACCTCAGAGGCTGTTGAACACTAAGACTGTGGCAAGTCAGAGGCACAAGTAGGAGCACTGCAACAGGACAGAGTGGACAGTGCCACTGTCCCCCCAATAGACCTCTAGGGATCATAGGTCTATTCCCATGGGACATTCCCTGCAGGAGTGGGTGTTTAATGTGTGGACTTTGGCAATGCCTACTTTCCAGAATGTGAGGAGAATCAAGAAGCAGAATGAATTTATGGTTAGCTGGTATAATGACAAGGGAACAGTATAAAATCTTCCCTCTTGCTCTGGATGAATAACAGAGGGGTGAAGGAAGGAGAAAACAGAATTTGCTTATGAATGCATAGGAAAGCCTGAAACAAGTGTACCGGATGAAGGAACAGGGAATCTATTTGCATTAGCTCAGCTTGTGTGGTTATATTTGTCTAGTAATTGGGCAACTAAAGCCTTTGGGATGTCTTCCCCTAGCAGCAAGTTAAATGAAAGGCAGCCGTTACAGACTGAACGTGTGCAGAGGAGGAGGCGGGTAGAGATTGGGTGCTGGAGCGAGGTAGGAAACTGCCACTCTTTGTTTAAATGTCTGATCCCACTGCAGAAATTCACAGCTGATATTAAGAAAATATTCAGTAGGGGACAAATTTAATTGCCCGGTTACCGAGGAAGTGAAAATGGTGACTCTATTGGAAACAATGGTAATTAGGTGATAGCTCATGTTCATGACAGACTTTTCTTTGGTAAGGTCCTGATCCTCAAAGCTGCTCTGTGCTTAAGCATTTTACCCCATGAGATTCCATATGGAAACAGATTGAAGCATTTTGAGTTTTTCCATGGTGATCTTTCATCTATGCTGTTATCACCAAGCAGGTGGTGCCTTAGCGTATTTCTCAGTATGGTCTCCTACTGTAAATCTCACCAGATGTGAGCGGCCAGAGGTGCCACAAAGGAGCCAGCTGGTAGAGCTGGCATATTTGCTTGCTTTCTAAAGATAAAATTATGAGAAGGCTAAATATTGTTTTCATCTTGATAAAAATTTGATAGCCTATCACACGCTAATTCTCAGAGAGCGCTTTTGCTGTCTGCCTCTGCATGCAGCTCTTGGAGCTGCAAAACATCATGTACTGCTACTTACACCACAGTGCCCGGCAGACGGACTTCCTGACCGCTTCGTGATGCTTCACACTGCTCTGATGGCTGGAGGTGAGAGAACTATAGGATGATTCAGTGCCTGTTAGTCTCCTCATTGCTCTCCGCGCTCTGTCCTGAGCTTAATCCCCAGCTTCCAGAGCTACCATCCAGCTACCCCCTATAAAGCTGCTACTGGCTATAGCGCTGAACAGTTGCAGTCTCATGGGCTGAAGCTAACCTGCAAAATCAGCCACAGGTCAGGCCAGCGGATAGAGGGGAACTCCACAAAATACCCACATGTCTCATCTCCCCCCTTTCTGCGCCGGGTGAGGACAGCGAGCAGCCAGAGCTGGGAGCAGAGCCCCTTCCTCCCCTCCTCTCTGAGCACAGGCTCTGCTTCTGGCTTGCCCGGCCTTTGGCTGTTATGGTGGGTTTGTTTTTCTCCTCGTCTAACCCCAACAAAAAAAAATTACAGAAGAACTTCAAATCCTAGGGGCAAGCCATTCTGCTCAGTGCTTTGTTGCAGCCCATGTTTGCCTCATGCAGAAAAGCCTGTGTGCAGTGAGTTCAGCGCCCGAGCTGTGTATAGTACCTGACAGATCTCAGAGCTATATAATGTCGAGAGACCATCTCAGGGATGTGAAAATAACAGGCCGGCAGTTTTCGATCTCTGGCAGTCAATACGTAACACCAAAACTAGTAGAAGAATGTATGTGAAAGAAAGTCGTATGTAAAATTTCATTTTTTTTAAAAAAGCTAGATATGCAGTTTCCATGGACACTCATTTTCATCTCATGGTATGTTTCCTTTTATTAAATATGCATAACCAGGCTTGCTCAGGATGTGAAGCCTGGTGTTTGATTTTCTTTACGTTGTCACCAGGGAATTTACTAATAGCCAAGCAGATTTCTGAAGACATTTAGGACAGTTTTAGCTTCCCATTAACAAAGATGATTTAACTCTCAGGAAGCCAGAGAGATATAAGGGAAGCTAAACTCCTGAGCCTGAAAGGCTCATCCTCTTCCAGCAAGGCCCTTTATCCCATGGAATCTGTCTTTTCTTTTAGCAGACTTTTTCACCATGTGTCATTCTGTTCTCTTGACTTTTTCCTTAGTCCTGAGAGCAATGCAGAGCTATTTCAGACAAAAACTGATTGCCATGGAAGGTGTGGGCCACAGGACCTGAGTACATGCTGATGCATAGGGGTGAGGTGCAGGAAGCAAGAATACCATTGCTTAAGGCAGTATATACATATACATATATATGTATATATATATGTATATTTTCTATGTACACACACACATAGAGAGAGAGAGTTTTGATTTTGTAGTTTTGATTTTAAAACAACTTGGCTTAGGGGAAGAGACTTTAAAAAGAATAAAAGACCTCATCTGTTTTTTAAGATAGCCTGGGAGGTACAGTGCTCCAAGGACAAGAATATTCATTTTTAGCTGGAGTTGGAAGAGCAGGGAGGTATTGTCTCTTGATCATTTGTTAATAGAATTGTCCAGAAGAACTTAAGAGAATTAAGTCCAATCATCACACGAAGCCTATGGCATGATTTTTTATGCATTAGTATTCAGGCACACTTTGCAAAAACTAGCCATTCTCAAGAATATATGTAATTGGTGTACTGATATGTTTTAATGGAGATGGGTGATTTTTAACCGAGTTCTGGGATCTGAGCGTGGCACAGGAGTCAATCTGTGGAATCACTAGATCACAGAAGATCAAGATCAGGCTGTGATGGGCCTGTTTGTGGAATAGGCGCTTTTCTGAGGTGAATGCGAGAGACTAAAAGTCCTGTATAGGCAATGCTACAGAACAGGTCACCTTGCCAGGGTGCCCTAGTTCAGAAAGGCTAAACTGTGAGTTAGACTGAAGTTAAAACAGAGTGAAAAGAAAAGTAAAGTAGGTGTGAGGGGATCACCTCCTTCTGCTCGCTCATGAGGAGTTAAAAGTGCAGAAAGTAAAGTTTGTGGTTTCCAGCTGGCACCAAAGAAACAGCTGGATATGCTGAATGGTTCCAATTTAAGGCAACTCACTCATAAAATACTGACCTCTGCTTATCAGAGATGATCAGTTCTGAAAGCAGCCTTTACCATATGGAAACTTGTTAGCACTGGTCTTGAAGAGGGGGAAAGGCAAAGAAAAGCAAAATACCAAATCAAGATTCATGCAATGGTATGAAGGATGGATACACCTCTGCAAATTTAAAAAGATACAGAAAACAATCCTGTGTTTTTTGTCATTTGTTTTTGATTTTTTTTTTCAGATTCCTTCTTTAAACTAATTTCTTCTTCGATGTTCAGGAACAACAACTGGTGACAGATTCGGCAAGTTTATTAAAAGCTATTGATCCCTCAGTATTCTGTGTTCAGTGCCCCACCTGGTCGTCTGGTTCAGATTCACATGGCTTGTTTACATTATTGCAACCTTCTGGAATGAGGGAATATAAAATTCTCTGCCTTGTTTAATTCTGAGAGTGTTGTCAGTGTGTTGCTGATGTGCTATATAGAACACAGAAAGCCAAAAATGCAGAATTATTGTATCATATTCACTTTCATCTTCATATTAGAAAGAGAGAGTATAGGACAGACTCCCTACAAATGTCATCCTTTATATCTGTTTTTACTGCAGAGTCTTCTACCTGAAACCACTTATGAAGTTTTTATCCATTAGTCTCTTCTTTATCATTTTATATTATCTTGGACACTGTGCTGAACACAAAACTATGAAAGCCAAGAAGCAGAGCAAAGGGCAGGTGGCACAGAGGCTGATGTGGAAGGAGGTGACTCATTTGGCATTTCATCCTGATCAGATTACTACATTTAATATAAACATTAGAATTTGATATCTTCTGACACTTCACATGGCAGACATTAGGAAAGGTGGACATGGAGCAAAACTGCTGTACAAATCTTCTTTGAGATGCTGCAGGACAAAAAGATTTTTTTTTTTTTTTTGCCATTCCTTTGCTTTGCAATTTTGGCATTTATAAAATAATTGCTTTCTAGTACAGGTGTAAAAAGTCACTTGGATGAGTAGGAGGCAACTTACATTGGGTTCAGTGCATGCTCTTTCCGGCAGTGGAGACCAGACTTGGAAAGGCATCTACTGAGATTGTGTAACTCTATCTTCAAGAAATACATCAACAAAGTGATCTAAATTTTATGAGGCAGGGGCAAATCCTTGATAGCCTCAGTTCCTTCTGTTTTATAGAGCGAGATAGATCCTGGCTATTATTTGTGGCCTAATCTGTTGGATGGTTATGTGCCTTGAAGTCCTGTTAGTAATCTTTGTTAGTTTGTAGCCTGCATGTATGTCACATAAGGCAGAAATTCAATAAGACAGAAATGGATTCTGCATGGAATTCTGCATTCTGTTCTATAAGGGATAAATGGATTCTGCATGGAGAAACCCTGAATTCCTTGTCCCAGTGCTACTGACAGGAATATGAAAAGGATTTAGAGGGGTATGTTTTTATCCCTGTATCTGCAGCTAGGTAAATAGACACATGGCCTCAGGAAGTTCATTTGATGCATCCTCCTTTCACAGCCATGCTGTCTTGTAGGAGGCAGGGAATCAGAATTAGCATTGAACATTGAACCTTGTTTCGTTTAAATCCGCTTCAAGAAATTTTCTTAACTCAAGTTCCACCAGTGATAAAGAAAGGGCTAATGGCTAGAAGGATGCTAGCAGTTGCCTTACTTGGCTAGTGATAACCTGCCACCAAAGCACAAAGCCAGGCCTCAGTTAGCCCATAGCCCAGCTCGCTGCAGTATGTTCAATTCGCACCTAGTGTGGACTCAATTTTGTGCCACTTTTCACATTAACTATCTTTGGCATAGAAGGCTACTGGTGAGCTACATTGCTTAAGGCACACAGGCACTGTTAGATATGTAGTTTTGAGGCAAACAGGCTTTTGTGTCCATATACCTGCTCTAAAGAAAATGCAGTCTCCTCAGTTGTCAGTGCAATATGTGATTAGTCATCCCAAATGCTGAATTCTGCAGATTTATGAATTGCTCTTCTTCTGTTATATTCCTCCTCCACGAGGCAGCCTATCTCCTGCATCAGTAATGACCAGCTGCAGAGCCTCAGGGCTTTCTCCAGCTACTTTTAACTGATCTAGCACTTATTTTTTTCCATGTTCTGCCCTTTCCTTGATTTGTAAATTCCCCAATGGCTTTAATCAAGCTGTGTTGAGCCCAGCAGCCCTGGCAGGCTTTATTTTGTTTTAATAAAAGGTGAGTTTCTTCCCCAGGCAGGTTCTGCCAGCTCAATTCAAACTACTGCACATTTGTCTTCCATCCAGCATGTCTTCCTTCTCACTACCATGGGCAATACAATATCCTAGGTGAACTCCAGCAAGCTGCCCTTTACCTTTCAGACAGAAAGACACCTTTCCTCTGACTTCGCTGGGGTCACTATTTTCTTCATTCCTAGCTTTGTTTCTTCAGGCTAATAGAGACATGGGAATATACTAGGGTGGCTGAGGTTCAGCCCAGCCTCAGACCTAAAATGTCTATTTAGGCTCTCCAGAAATGTTCTTACTGTTGAGAGATTAATATTCAAATAGTGATAGCATTCAAAGCTGCAAAGCTTTGAGCTTTAAGATAGGTATCCCCAAGATGTCACTGCCTGTCTCTGTTCTGAGCCTCTGTCAGGTGTTTGATCAAAGCTGGGTGAAATGTTTCAAGTAAACAGATTCATTGGAAAATTGTATCTAAAAGGAGGGAGCAAAAATACCTACATTTTGATCAATGCAAGTGAGTAAAATTCGTTCGGAGAATATATTTATTTTATTATTTCAAGCTCTTGGCATGTTACGTTTGCAGCAGATCCTCAAGTTCACAAGCACATGCATTAGTTGTGGAACCAGAGGGCAGACAAGGGGAATCCCAGGTAACTCATGAAGAGTGTGTAATCAGTGTAGTGTAAGGAAGGTGCCTCTGCAGCTCCTGAGTTTTCCTGCAGCTAGTACCAGCATTCCCTCGAGGATAAGCTGTTCTTTCTGTCAGTGCTGTTTTAAAAGCCATTCTCAAATTTCTCAAAAGCCATTCTCAAATTTCTATACATTTTTTAAGCTTTCAGCTGTCAATAAACTCAGGTAATTTAGAGGTACAGTTAAATAATACAAATGCTCCCGATATTTAGACATTGAAAGTGTGGAAATAGCCATTAAACACATCTTTGTAATACACATAGTCCTGTAGAAATAGTGAAAAGTCAAGGACATGAGTGCATTCTAGGGCGAAACAAATAAGTCATTTTCTTTTTCAGGCTGTCAGAGAAGCTGATATTGAAATACTTACCCAAATCATATATATTTTTTGATTTTGGTATTTTCTCATACCAGAGTGATAAATTGCATTTGTTTGTATAGTTCTGTTCAACATAAACCATGTAAAATTCTGTTTACAGAAAGCAGATGGTAGCAAATTAAAAAGAAGATGGGAGGGATGGAGACACCATCCTCCTTCCACTCCGTAGGTCAATGATTAGAAATACCATAAGATGGAAGACCCACATTCAGCTTCTTTCCCTGCCTGATGGATGTAGAAACCACATCCCCACCTCTGAGGTATCTGCCTGGGCTTTGCCCACACTGAACCCACTGAACTTCTGCAAAACACTTCTGCATTCTAGTGAGAGAGGAAGGGTGGAGAACATGTGAACCTCAGCCTGAGGGTTAGGATTCTCAGCTGGGCTGTGGAACTGTATTTCAGGCCCTGCTCCAAACAGAATATCTTTAAACAGTGTTGGAGCAGAAATTATCTTATGTCCCAGTGGGATATATGGCCCCTTAAAGCAAGACTGCTTGGGCTCTGAATTGGATCCTGTGCACGTTTTGCTTAAATTTCACATTTCCAAATACGTGATTCAAGCAAGAAACTCCAGATTTCTTGCTGCTTACCGTTCTCTGGCTAGGCAGGGAAATAGTGGAACAGCTGCAGTGGTCTGTCTTGGCTCTCGGGTGAAAAGACACCATGCAAATCCTGGCAGAGCAGGAGGTGGCATACTGCTTTCTGCTGGGAGCAAGTGGACCTCAGTAAAAATTAATTGAGTGGGTCTGTATTACACTATTGTGCAAGTGGTAACGAAAATATCCTCCTTCCCCTCCGACAGTCCTAACTTGATTTTTTTTTTTTCTCAGATGAAACCATTGGGAAATTTGACCTGAATTCATAAATAATTTCTGGACAACTGAAAACACATTTCTGGGGGGTGAGTTTACTATTGACTAAAAATATGTTTGCCCCGCACCACAGCAATATATATAGCTTTTATCGCCATTACAAACAGACCTTTTTTAAAAAAAAATCTATCAGTGATGTACTTTAAATCTCCTATCTCCATTACAAACAGGTTTGTTTTATCAGTGACTTAGTTCAAATCTTGCAGTAGAGTTATCCCAGCTCCAGTTTTCTTTATAGCCAGACACGAGACAAGAAAAGGAGGTGCCATATATTCAAAACTGACAATCAGGAAATAGTAGGCTAGGCAAGATTTCTTTCCCAGTTCAGGTTTTGCCCATAAAGAACAGAGTTAGAAGGAGCTGCTAGGGCAATTCTTGGGACCTTCCTGACACTGTGGAGGGAGAACCAGGAGCAACTGGCTAAGTTAGAGAGCCCTGCAAATGTGTGAGTGAGTGAGACGGAGAGGGGTCCATGTCTAAGCTGCCATGAGGGGCTCCAACACATCTAATGTTCTCTCCACCTAGACCACAAATTTCACAAATGTCATTAGCCATAGGATTGACTATGTCTGCATAAACAAACCGCCCAGGCCCAGATCAGGAAATTATTGCACTCGCTTTCTGAAAAGAACAAAGATTAGTGTGGTGATGAAGCTGCACACTAAGCATTCGAGACATGAATGTATAAAGTCAATTATAAAAGGAAAGCTCTGTGGTGCACAAATAATTGGTACAACTACAGTGTCTCTTCCATGTGGAATATGTCCTTGGCGTATTGCTGCAACCTTTCTACACTACTAAGGAAAAATAACTGATTAGGAAGTATAAACACACCTTACAATGTAAGTGTGAATGGAACAACGATGGGGGATAGGAGTCACCAGTGGGGATCATATTAATTAATTTTGAAAAACCCAACTATGAATTTCCATACTTTCAGATATTCCTGGTTCTTTTAAGTACAGCCAGAACTCAAAATCCACTGAGTTGATAATGGCTGTGGTGATCATTAGTGCTAGGCACCCAGCGAGTGTTAGAAACAAATAAAGCTTTAGTTTATGTTCAGAACTGAAATAGGGCACCGTGAGTAGAAATGATGAGCAAACAAAATATGAAAGAGTTGTTGTTAAGTCAGAGGTTTGGTAGTGCTCCAACGTTTCCATGAGGCTCTCTTAATTACATGTTGCTGTATTTCTGCTGCATCACCCCTCTTCATCTCTTCTACGCAATGTAGGCTTTGCCAGAAATAGTACCCCTGGTTTCTCCTCACATAGTCTGAAGAATATAGAATTCAAGAGAAGTCACATAAACTGCAATAATATGATACGCTCAATCTGAAGAATTGGATGATCCAGTTTAACCATTGGGACCATTTCAGGATATGGAATCACAGAATCATAGAATTATTACAGTAAGTCCAACCGTATACACAGCCTGTCAGAGAACAAGTCATTTCAACCCTACAAGAGCTTTCTCTTGTAGGGTTAATCACACCAAATACCTCTCCTGGCAGCTTGGGGAGTCCAACAGACTCTCTTCTTTGTTTCGTACATTTCCTGATTGCCCAATTTTCCTTTTATTGACCACTGCAGTAAGAGCGCTGCAGACAGGCAGATTCTTGTGGATACTCCATCTCCATTTTCCCCATGGGAATGCCAGGTAGGTAGCACCAGAACCATCTGTGAGAGTGATTCAGCAGAGAAGTAATGAAAACGTGTGGTCTTTTGACAACTGTGGCCCAGACACTAGGCAACACAGATAAGTGACTGGGCCCCTCATCCAGATGTCTCTAACTGCTGAAGAGGAAGACATTGCCACCACAGAACGGAGGACTCCTCCAGGGCACCATTCTTCGAGTTCCAAGTTTGGGACTGAGGATTTCACTAGCTAGCAGATACTTTGGGGATGCTACAGTGTTAAGCAGACTATTGCTTACTTACAGCTATATTCAGAGCTCATAAGTATGTACCAGGCTATGGGTAACATTTTTTCTTTGCATGACTAGTTATCACATGCCTCATATGTTGTGTCCTGTTAATACGCTGTTTGAAACTGTTATAAAATCCTAAACATGGAAAGACCAAGGAGCCCCAGGACTCTTTTCCTACTCCATTAATTAGTTCTCTCCAGGAGCAGAACTGCAGCCAGATGTGGGGCACTGGCAAGGAGTCCTGGCTCACAGGTAGGACAACAAGGCTTCTCTTTGCATTCCTCTTGCGTTTCTACTCTGTAAAAAGCATCTTTTCCTGAACTGGCCTAGTACTGGCAAGGCAAGGTTATCGATAGAAGTGTTAATTCCCTATACAACATGAAAGCATTGCTCACTGCTACTTTGTTCCTCACAAGGAACAGAGTCTCTCTTAGAGAATAAAGAACAATGGGGAAGCCAAAAATGCTATTAGAAATTATTTGGCAATATACCATGTTTTTACTTTGCCTCAAACCATCATCTTATGATCATCTTGATAAAGGTGCTACAGGATAAAATGATGGAGTGGGCCAGGAGCACAGATTATTTATTTCCCATTTGATGTCACTCCTGTTTAGAGAGGATGTTCCTGTCAGGGGACATATGCACCATTTTTTAAATTCTGTGTCAGTCTTCTAAAGAAGATATCTGTTGATCATGGTCAAATTTGTCCAGGGAGTAAATCTATCACAGCAGAGAGAAAAATCATTCATTTTTTAGGTCTGCTAGTCAGAGCAGACATCTGTCGCTATAGTGAAGAAAGATGGTAGGATCCATACCTCTGTGACAAGCTAACCCCCAAAATGGATAAGATTCACTGTTGACATGCTCTGCAGAGGAATACTTCAATACAAGGAATGGTAGAAAGAATCATTTTCTTGGAGCAAAGAACAAGGTATTCGTTAGAATGAGGAAAATAGGATTATCCCTAATTTTTTTAGCCATACTTTCCCTCATTGCTTGGAGAATTTTGTACCATATCCAGACATTATGCAGCCCTCTCTTGTTTGCATTATTGCTAAGATAATAAATCCACATTCTGAAAGAGAGGTAAGAGAAGGATGATCTCATGATCTGCACAAGACTACAGGCTGAAAAGGAGGAAACATTCCTTGTTTCCCTGACATAAATGTTGGGCTTCCTAATCCCATTAAAATGTTTAGGACAACAAAGTGTCTTTAAAAAGTGAAAGAGACTTTAAAGCAAAAGAACAAAAATAAAAGGAAAGTTAATCAGGTTCTATGCTTATAGTTTTATGTACTGTACGAAGTAGAAAATGTTTGCTAGAATGGAAAAGCCATACTGATGTTGGAATGCATATAGCATTACGAGATTAACTGCTATCACATAGCAGGAAGACCTCTAATTTAAAAAAAAAAAAAAAAAAGCTAAGCTGTTTAAATGGATAAAATGAATATTCATTATTATTTTGACAGAATAAAATAATTAAAGCAGTAGCCCTTTCAGTTTCAACATATAAAACAGTCAGTCGCTGAGGAGGTTAAGAAGAAATTTCAACTAAAGCTCTGGGTTTTCACCAATGGTTTGCTCTTGAGCAAGGTCTCTCTTATCCATCTTCTTTTATCCTTCCCAAGTATGGGGACTGTCAAACTATCCCTCTCCTACTTTCCTTGTCCTTTTTGTCACCGTAGACTCTGTTTTCCTTCTCTACAGCCAGAAGAGCATTTTGTTTTCTCCTTGCCTGTTGCTCTAGACTATACAGGGGTACTATTTTTGAGAGCCCCAGTTTATTACAGGAAGAAGCTTTATTCCTTTTTAATGGAAATGATCTAAAATTTATAATTCAAGAATTTTCTGGCAAACTATGGGAGTAAATATAGCTAGATTTTTGGAGTGAGACAGGGAAGGTTTCTCTTGTTTTGCTCAAATGACTCTTCGAGTTTTGACTATTGTTTTCTCCTCTACAGTCATTCCCTTAATACTTCCCTTTGATACACTTACAAAACTACAGTTCTTAAGGCTGACTAGCTATATAATTGTATTTGTTATACAGCTATATATAAGCTATGAAGATAAATAACACGTCTTTAAGTATTCTTAAGTACACTAATGATAATGAATGAAACAGTGAGAGATCCTTTCATTCACTGCTAAAATACTTCTGTGGGCCATGGCTATATCCCTGGCTAGATTTCATCAGTCTTATCTTCTCTGGCTCCCTGTCATGGGTCGCTAGTCTGGAACAAAGCTTTCAGACATGTTGCAAGAAATAAAAAATCTTAGAGAGAAGGAGATTTAATGACCACAGTCAGAGCTATTAGCATCAACCAAAGCTGAGTTAAGGGAACGTGTGGCAGATATATGCACTGGGCCCCCTTTGTGCCTCTTTGATCCTGTGCAGCTGTAGAACAGTTCAGCAAAGCAACACCTCTTGTAAAACAGCTCAGTGACTGTGCTAATTGCTAAACTGAGGAAAAACATTAAAGAACACCAGGGCAGCCACACTGGTTCCTCCTCCAATCACTGAAGCACTGATCAAACACCAAGGTCTGCTGATGAAATGCAATGAGAAAAAAAAAAACAAGAGACCTGGCACTTGTGCTGTACTTAGAGACCAATTCTCATCTGATACCTAAGGGGAAGAGGCTAAGGACAACTTTGAACTTCTTTGTGTGTATGTGTATTTGGGGTCATTGCTGTGCCTCAGAACATATGCCCATTCCTGATAAGTGTTCTTGGGACCTGGAAGGAAATGAATATCAACAGATCCCTGAATGCACAAAGAAGAGTCATTCAGGAGCAACAAAACCAGTTCTCCACAGAAAAGACAAGTCTTCTAGACAGGCTGGTGGGTTCTGGATAATGCTGTAGTCCTGTTTTATGAAATCACTAGTCAGACAGAGACCCGCAAGGATTTTAGCATGTCTGAGGCCTGGTAGATCCTGAATCGAACTAAATGGGGAAAAGAACAATGCCTAGCATAGCTTTGGATATTTAATATTCAAAATATACTTTTTTTTTTCTTTAAAATATTAGTGTAGGCTTCAGCTATGAGAGTGGGGCATTACCTGAAAAATTTTCCACCGCAGAATTGGTGCTATACTATATGCCATTTACAGATGTGAAAAAGGTAGATTTTTGTAAAGGATAATCATCACAGGTATGCTCATTGCAAAAGTCTGGGGAAAATGCAACAAATTGGAGATCAATTTTGCAGGTCTTTCCTAAAATAGCCCAGTCCGTGTGTTTTAAGTATTTCTTCCCATATAAGACAATAAATTAGAAATCCCAGCCCCAGTATGACTTGTTAGTAAAGCTGATACACAGTGAAAGCTCTGACACAAGGACTTTTAAAGCTTTTCTTCTGCCCACCTGTCACCCCATTGTTAGAAATTATCTCCATCATATTTTACATGGGGTAACTCAGATAGATTGCTGTCTGCATGGTAGAAACATTTTCTGCATTAGCAGCGCTTGACAGATAATATCTTGAAGATTGAGAGAGAGAGAAAGTCTAAATAAATATCCCATGATATTCCTGTTTGATCATTGTATTTAGAGGATATCTAATTAGTGAAAGCAACAACTGAGACACACAGGTTTCATGAAAGGATATGCTAAACTCAAGCACTAATTCTTGTCCCTTTAAATTCACCTGAAGCCTGTAAACAATTCCCGAATAGGAATGGCAAACAGTGACTATGGCCATGTCTACGTGGCTGGAGGAGTAAAGGAGGGAGGAAAATTGTCCTCTGAGCTGCTTAGCCTATCATAAGGGTAGATCATATAGCATATGCGACCCTACCAGCTTCTGAGCTGGGAACAGACTAAAGCTGTTAAATCTGAGCAAATACTCAAATCATACACCCATGCATTTTAGCCAGCAGTCACAATAGAGCCTTTCTCTTCTTTCATAAGTGCCGGTATGATGGCAGGAAGGGGAGGACAGCATATTATTTCGGGCTTTAGGGTGGACAGTGAGGTAGATTGAGGACTAGCTGTATGGCAGAGCTTAAGAGGTGGTGGTGAATGGGGCCAAGTCTTGTTGGAGACCTGTGGCCAGTGGCGTCCTCCAGGGTCAGTACTGGGCTGACACCTGGAGGGTTGACCTACATGATTTCTAGAGATCCCTTCTAACCTCAACCACTCTGTGATTCTGTGATTCTTCAGAGAGACTAGAATCTCTCTCTGGGTGTCTTTGGTTACAGACTAAGAGTCCTTGGCAAAACACTGGGAGATGATATTTGAGAGAAGGGGGAGGGAAATGGTGTGAAAGGGCTGAGAGAGGGGGAAGGAGGTGACGTGAGAATGTCTAGAGCAGGCAGAGCAGATGATAAACCACTGACGCACCCTAAGTGGAGTGCACCATGTCCAGTTCGAATGAGGTAAGCTGGCATTCGCTCCAACAGGGAAACTTGGCTCCCCTGTCTCATGAAGTATTCTATGGATGCTGCCCCATAATTCAACAGCATCTCGTTCTGCTTAGGACAGAGCAAGGCGTTCTGCAGCGCAGCGATGGTGAGGACGTGGAGCTGTGACTCATATGCTTTCACTGTAGCATATAGCAGAAAGCCTCTCCCCTGTAAGCATTAGCAATGCACTTTCATAACTATCTGTTCAGACAGTGCACAGGACCTTGAAAAACAACTTGAGACACTTTATTCCCTCTGGGAAATGCCATCTGAGAATATGTTAATCTGACAAATATGCGAAAGGCTGTCCCCTATTGGTGACCCATGAAGAATACCACCTTGGTACTGTGAGCTGTGCTTCTCCCTGCCTAGAGTGGAAAGGTTCTTATCCACTCATCAAAGCAGACAGCTGAAAAGTAGAGAGACATCATGCTGCCTCTTTTGACTTACAATGTGCATTTGATATTATCTGGACCACCTTTGACAATGCACTTGAAATTAATCAGGGAAATGTCTTGTATGATTATATTTAACCACAAACATTGATCAGTTGCTTGCAATTTTGACTTCAGAACTGCATGTCCAAAGAAAGGCAAAACATTTCCCAGAGATGCATGAGTGCTTGTACTCTCTTAACCTCTGAAAAAAAAATGCTCAGGGGAAATAACTGTACATTTGTGAAATTAAGACTCATTTGCTAAGTATTCAGAGATGGACAGGATCAAAAGAAAGATTCCCAGACTTTCAATCCTTTGCCTGCTGCATGTTCTCATTGCAGTTGTCTTATCTGGTCTTCATATTTACATTAATTTCTGACAGACTAAAACTTCGTCTGGGTTTCTGATCAGATCACAGCAGGAACCAGTGTTCCCCACCATTTGAAGTGGCAGTGCAAGCACCTGACTGCCCTGCCTGTAATCTGAGAAGAGCCATGAAAACCAAGTAGTCTTCTAGTCCCTTTGAAGGCTTCCTCTCTGCCATGGGTGATTTACTATGGCCTTATTTGCTTTAGGAAGTAATTTGGTGTCCTTAGGGCAGATCAGAGATAGAGGTGGGCATGTTGAGACCCATACATCTACATACCGAGCTTGAGGCTCCTAGCTCCAAACCTCCGGTCCCCTAGAGCCCCTTGCTTGAACTTCCTTGCCATGCATATTGTTAAAACACCTTCAAAGGACCAGTCATGCTGCAGAGGCTATCATAATCCCATTAACATTTCGTGTTATTTCGTACACAAGTGGACTGAAATCTAGTTGACTTGCTGGCTCTGCAAACCAAACCAATACCCAGAAGGAGACACAATTGTAGGAGTCACTTCAGAATGACGCTGCTCTGCTGAACAAAGTGATAATGCGTGTGAATACTTTGTAGGATCTAGTGGAAAAGTTTACACTATTATTGCTTGTATCTTAAAAAGATGCAAGTCATCAGTTGATCCTGGCACTTCTGCTTGTCCTTTAGGGGAAAGAGCACATCTCCCAAAGTTGATCCATCCCATGATGCTCAGATAGGCCAGCAGTTTTCACCAACAAAAATAATTTAACTTGGGATTAAGAAAGCAAGAGTGGGAGAGAAGAAATGCTTATTGTTTTATAGTGGACTGAAGATCAAAATATTTCATGTTATCTTGTCATTCCTCACCTGTATGGGATTTTTGAACTCAAACAGCACAAGAGTTCAGGCAAACTTCTTTATGCTCAAAGACAGGAAACTTGAGTGTGGTGGGCACATCTGTGTGTCCTGTCAGGTTTCTTGACTGTCACTCAGATTTATCCTTCTTCATTGTTCATCACTCCTTCATAAAAAGCAATATATTTTCCTACCTCTGACACCTAAGCTTCCTGCTCTCTGAATACGCTTGGATCTTAGATGGCATGTCCCAGAGGGAATAGAGAGTCTCAAGTTGTTTTTCAGTAACCTTTTTTTTTTTTTTTTAAGGAATTAATATTTCACCAGGGAGATTGGGTGGGTGGACGGGAGGGGAACTAAATGCAAAATCCACTTGATGAATGGGATTCTGGGGTGGGAGCAAGGGAAGAAAGCTTTGCAGGGAGTATTTTCAAGCACTTAAGAACATGTTTTTCGAAGTGCTGTTCTTAAACACACAACTGCTAATAATAAGAGCACAGTAGGGTAATATAAATGACACAAAAAACACATTTTCATTGCAATGCTGAATGGTTTGTGGGTTTTGTAGATTTATATGATAATAGCGACAAAGGAAAAAAGTTTTTTCCTTCTCAAAAGCTACCATACTTAGTAACATCTTATGCTTAAAAAAAAAAAAAGTCTCAGCCTCCACCACCTCCTGACATATGTTCTTATCCAGTTTAAGTCCTCCTGCAGATCTGTAGGTCTATTGACAACTTGCTCCATGTCACTGAACTTGGTTGCTGCCCCACTACGGAGATGACAATGCAGTGTCTCTTAAATGGTCTTAGTGTTAAGAAGAGGCACAGGGATGGAGTACTTCAGGCTGTCAGAATCCCTTCCATTTTGTTCTGTGTCATTCATATGGCTTACATTTCAACAGGAAAATATTCCTGTTGGATCCTGTTTGGATCATAGGAAATCTTTTTTTTTTCTTTTCTTTTCTTGCCGATTTGCTCTGAAGTGTGCAAATTTGCCAGGAAGGTACATGAAGAGAACTCTTATCATCTAGAGAGTGCAAGAGGGGAAAAGGGCATACAGGGAGGAGAGAAAAAGCTGTGGGAAAGAGTAGCCAGGATCCCTTAATACTAAATTAGTCTGTAAATTTTGATATAAAGAAGGCAATACCTTTCTGCGTAGAATACTATGAGCCCATTTCTAATGCAAGGAGTGAAACCCTCTCAAAGTAGACCTGTAGATAAGCTGTGCAAGCAGCATTAATGCCAAGTATCATTTCAGCTGCTGCTCACCAGCTGGTGCAGGCTATTTGTAAATCTGTGTGCTCTGTTGAAAGTGAGGCAATGTTCCCCGGTAGCAATTCAGTCTTTCCCGCATACAAATAAGCGCATAGAATCCAAATAAATCTGACTTCCCTCCCTCTTTCCCTCTCCTCCTCTGCCTTAGGAGCAGAGATCAAAATACAGAACAGAGCTACTCTAGTCATGTCTTCCTCAAGTGTTCACTTGGTGGCAAAATCTGGAATAAAAAGATGGTGGGTCTTAGGAGAATGGACATGACCGTCATGCCTACGAGGCGGGTGTAGGATCATTTCCCACCTCTTTCACAGATGGTTTGAAAGGCTTGGGTGGGTAAGCCTGGCATGGCTTCCCTGAGGCATTGAGGTATCTAATGAGCATTGAAATTATTGAAAAGGCCTTAAATACCTTTGTGAGGAACTGTGTCTTCTTTAATTAGTGATGGATAAAAGAGAAGCAATATTACTTAAGGACTTTTTTTTAAATTTATAAATATTGGTTGTTCAGATCTGTATGTTCTTCACTAAATGTGCTTTTCTCATTCACATGGAGAGCGCAGCACAAGAACCACCTATTTTTAGGCATTACAGTAGTATTTGTCATGGCTCTAAAGACAGAAGACCTAAATGGTCTTCAGGCCTTCAGCTGCCAATACCTACTACAGACTCACCACAAAACTCCTTCCCCATGTACTTTACTGCTGGATTCAGTCCTGGTCACACAGAGGTTAAAATAACTCTGGGAGGATCATCTGGGGTTCTGTGTATGCTTGAAGGAAATAGTTGTACCTTAATGCATGCAAGTGGCTCTAGGCCAATAAATAGACTCTGTAGTATGAGGGAAAATGCCTAGGTTCATTGGTGCTTTTGTCTTTGTTTTATTCCTTTGATTAAAAATGAGCCTTTGTCTTCTCTGTAAATATTTGTTATCATTAGCTTGCTGACGAGTGCATATACAGCTGATTTTAGCCTCCACTTAAGATGCAGTGAGTTTAAATACTGATGTGAGGAGTGCAGCAGGATAAATAATGATGTACTTGAACAAACATTATTCATTTAGTCATTTCTTTTTCTACCAGCAGTTTTATAGAGGCTTTTTTTTGTGTGTGTATGTGTGGGTTTTTTAAGTCTAATCCTTTCAGTCAGCGGTCTCAAGAGGAAAAGCTTCTGCTTCAGTTTGGTGTTGATGCTTGGTCGAGTCTTAAAGCTTCATGGTTTTTTGACACTGCACTGAATCTGAAGCTTTGATGTCTGAGACTGCTGCCTGCACAGAGTAAATCATATTTTAAAGTTTATCGCTACGAGGACTGTGCTGTCTCTCAAACATATACACTTACATTCACACAGAGCTTCTTTCCACTTCTTTTAGCTACCTGGAAGTTTCTTTGGGATTAAATGATTCTTTCAGTTACTGTTCCCACGTAGATGTTGCCAGCTTTAATTCAAAGCTTTCAGAATTTGTGGGCTAAAGTAATACATACTTGTGCTTTGCTGTGACAATTGAGAAGAACCTAAAGAAGAGAAACATTTTTTTTTTCTCACTCCACTTCTGTAGCTGCGATATGAGCTCCATATTGCCCAAATATTTCGGTGCTTCTGAAACTAGTAATGCTGAAGTGAAGGCCCTACGCAGTTTCTGTGCTGCAGTAGATACTTATGTATGGAATATAGATACTTATGTATGGAATATGCAGGATCAGCATCCGCATTTTAACTGAGCATCCTCATTGCTCACAGGGCACAGGTCACTGAGGCAGCTCGTCATAAGAAGAGCAGAGGCCTTGACCCCACAACCATGGTTCCTGTCAAGTTCTCTTTCACAAATGCCCCCACTAAAAACAGTTTAAATAGTTTGTTCATGTATGTGTGACAATCTGTCAGTTAACTTTTTAGCAAGTTATTTGCAGTTTCTCCTCATTTCCATCCCTCTATGTAGAGTACATAGATTGTGCAGGATATAAGTTAGTGCTGAATTTCTTGTCACAAGGTTGTAAGCCAAAGACCAACATTCAACACAATCAGTATATATGGTACAAAGATATAAATATGCTGTTATTCAGATCAGTGTCTTTTGAGCAGACATTGAAGAGAAGACATCATCAGGAAGGAGAATATAAAGGAAATCTCCCAGAAATGGGAGATTCTAATGATGGTACATGTTAAAGCACAGCCAGCCCATGCCTGAGGGTTGTTAGAGACAGTGATGCTGGAGGGTCAGAGCTGAGAGGGCAGAACAGTGTTTCTAGCACAAGTAAACATCTCTTAGAATAAAGTTAAATCCAACACAACATCACCTGCACTTATCAAGTATAAGGCACAGAATCTGCTGTTCCAGGTGTTAATTGCAGGTGTGGCATTTCAGACATATTTAAGGACTGTAATATCTGTCAGAGAGACTTATGCTCCTGAATTTCATAAGCACTTTAAAGAATCCTCACTGGCCCCTTCAGCCATAAAGCTTACTAGTACTAATGTCTCTTGAGTTCCTCTGTACCTACAGGGGAACACCTAAAATGTCTGAGGGCAGGAGGAATAGCAGAGGATTTTCCTTTACTTTTTATGTTTAACAGAACTCATTCTTTACCAGTTATTCTTTAAAGAGCAGATATACTTTCTCCTACAACTTTTGCCTGCAGTTGTTTCCTAGAGGGAAAAGCCAAATATTCAGGCATTTTCGCTCTTTCTTCAGAGTAGCTGCACAGAGTTGAGATGAGTAGTATATTGAAATACATTAGTACCATACAAAATCTCCTCCACCTACTCTATCATCTCGGCATTTTCCCTCCAGGTTCTATTTATCTTCCATGTACGGATTCCCTGAACGGAGAAATTCTTCCAGAATTCATGATTCAGGCTGTTGGGCTAGGATGTAACTGGGGAGAAGGAAAGAAAGGGCAGCAAAAGGTAATTAATTGTCTGTACACTGTGTTCCCTCAGCCGTCTATATAACCCTTTTCTACGGAAGTATAAATGCTTTGGTAAAAAGGTCAAGATATTATCGCAATGGACACAATTCAGACTATCTTTGCCCAATTCCAGATACTGACTTTTTGTAAGACCTGAGGTAGGTTTCTAATTTCTCTTTATCTTAACTTTTTATCTGCAAAATAGGGATAATAGTACTTCTTGTCCTTTCTCTTGTCTAGTTGAACCATCAACTCTTTAAGCCTTGGATATGGATGCAAAGACATCCTCAACCATGTTTCACAAGGAGTAATAAATGGAATACAAGTATTTAAGACTGTGTCTGAGCCTGAACACCTCCGAAATAGCTGAGACTGCCCAACCTTGCTTGTTACTAATCGGCTGTCCATAAGGTGCCTAAGAACTGAGCAAATCCTCATCCTATTTTATCTTCTATAACGCTGAACAAGCCCAACTCCCTCAGCCTTTCCTCCTTTGAGAGATGCTCCAGTCCCTTCATCATCTTAGTAGCTCTCTGCTGGACTCACACCAATAGTGTCAACATGACACTATTGGTGTGAGTCCAGCAGAGAGCTACTAAGATGATGAAGGGACTGGAGCATCTCTCAAAGGAGGAAAGGCTGAGGGAGTTGGGCTTGTTCAGCGTATAGAAGATAAAATAGGGATGAGGATTTGCTCAGTTTGGACCTTATGGAGGATGTAAAGAGGATGGGGCCAGACTCTTTCCGGTGGTGTCTGGTGACAGGCATAGATTGAAATACAAGAAGTTCCAGCAGAGTATGAGGGAAAACTTCACTGTGAGGGTGACAGAGCACTGGAATGGGTTGCCCAAAGCAGCTGTGGAGTCTCCTTCCCTGGAGATATTCAAAAGCCATCTGGACATAAACAAGGGAAATGTCCTGTAAGTGCCCTTGCTTGAGCAGGGTGGGGTTGGACTAGATGATCTCCGAATGTCCCTTTCCAGCCTCAATCATTCTGTGATTCTGTGACACCAAATTCACTGTGTTCCTCAAAGATAGTAAGAGAATGTGAGCAGAAAGAGGCATGCTATTTAAATTCACTGCAAGAACAGCAATAAAAGGTTTAAATGCCCCCATGAACCAGCCTCTTAATGTCTGTGTGGATATTAATATCTTAATATCACATTGGAGCTACTTCACTAACACCCTGCTGTAGCTGTGAAGAGCAATCAGGGAGATGGGGGGTTCGGCAGCAAAGCTGGCAGATGATGCCTCCACCCCTGTTCCCACCTATACTCCTGCAGTTCAGCAACGCTCAGCTCTGTTGATACAACTGGTTGCTATTAACAGTTATTTCCAAAATGATAAGTTCAAGACCCCCTTCCTGCTCAGCTCTGCAAATAATTGTACGGTACAAGTGACTAATATTAAACAGCCAGGGGGTCAGGAGGGGATATGGAGAACAAAATACCAGGAAGCAGAAACTTCTGAGGCTGGTTTTGCTGCTGAACCGGCACGCAGTACAAGGAAACAGGGTCTCATTAGCTTTATGTCAGCCTGTTGGCTGCATATGAGTGCGTGTAAATGCTGTCCTAAAAAGCTGAGTGCATAATAAATTTGGCTATTTGTGACACAGCAGTTCTTGGGAGCATATCTGTGCTACCTGATTTAAATGTTCATTTCATTGCATCTAAGAGCTGGAGGCACCTCTAGGAAACCTAAGACACCAGGACATACATGGCACATTATAAGATTAGGGTTGATTCTACACAGACCCTAGGAATTAATAACAGGGGAGCCAGAAGAACACCACACCTGGGGTCTATGTTATCAAGACTATAGTAGAGGAGCAAGTAACTTCAAATGAGAATATTGCTAAATTTAATCTCAACAGATATTGTACAAATAGGCCCATTATCAATCTTCTCTTTCTGCTTTTCTTTGCATTATTTTTCTCTGTCTTAGCTGCAGTTTGCGCTAGCGTTCAATCTTTTACAAATTATTCAGTTTTATGCCTTTTTGTCTATTTACTTCCATTAGTGAGAGTAGAAAGAATTTGCTGTCAGTTATCGTATGATTAAACCAAGACTTCTAGACCTGATTTGACTATCACAAACAGTGATACTTCCAAATCTTTTTGAAAATGATTATAGCCTTTCATAGATATGTTTTTCTTTGAGGGAAAAATTGGTGAGATGGCAAGTGGTATGTATGAATTATATTTGCATTCTCGTAGATGGAATTCCAAGTCTTAAATTGACAGAAACAAAGCCTAGGAGAAGGTGAAGAGGAAGAGAACAAGACAATGCCTGGATTCTCAAAAGTTACAAATGATCTGAAATGCCTAGAAGAAGGTCTAGGTTTCATCTGGCTTTGAGCAGCTAACCTCTGAAGATTAGAAGCAGTTAAGACATCTCAAGACCTCTACCAAAATTATCTTTACTCTGGAATTTACTCACTGATTCTTCCCCTCTCTTTGGGCTGATGACTTCATTAGTCCCAAAGGTCCTTTATTAATGCATTTCCATAGAGTGCCTGCACTCATTTCCTCCTGCTTCATTTCCTGAGAGAGCTAAACTACTTGGAATTCTTTTTCCAAATTGAGAGTTCAAAGGATGGGTTTTTAATTAACTATTCCTGATGAGTGGTTTCATTAAGTGAAAACAAGGGAAATTGTTCTGGTAACGTTCTGTGTTTCAGAGAAGAGGGACAGTGAATTTCTAGTCTATGAACAAAAAGAGAGGAGCCTCCCACCATACTGAGAAAGTCCCAGAACTTTCATATGTTGCTTTTTGCAGGATGGTGTGATAGATTGGGCACATCATTGACACACTTGCCCTTTGTTGAAATCAAGATAAGGCCTCTTAGTAAGGACTGTGCTTCTCCTGCTTCATCATGGGGACTGACCAGTGCCACTGAGTCAGTCACTAGAACTAAAACAATTTCACCATGAAGGTAAGACTGTGGACACAAAGCCAAGATCGGTGACAGATTTCACTGCATCTCAGGCCTCTGGGAGTCATTAAGAGAATATTTATATGAGAAAACAATTTTTGTGTAACAGACTATTTTTTTGCATACCAGACATCTTAGTTACAGAGTTTCCAGTGCATGAGGCAGTCCCTACCGAGGTAACTGGAGTATGTCTGCTCTATAGTGGTCTGAACTGTGTTGATAAACTCAGAGGGACTTCCTAAATGGCATCAGGCATGGTATTTACAAGAGACATGTGGATTCATGAAGTTCTTCAAATGACTGGATAGATAGGATCAGATTTCATCTACTGTAATCAGAAGATAAGACAAACCTCCAAGGGTTTGTGGTATAAAAATTTCAGAAGAAAAGATAGGAACTATTCATATTCACTAAAAGTCATTGGATCAGACTCCAGAACGCCTGCAAAGTTCTCTGAAACGTCACATGAGGGTTGCTGGTAATGGCTTTGGCGAGTTAACCTTTCATCTTTTCCTTTGTAAAACGCTGTCATGTAATGTGAGTTATAGGCTACTAGATAATTTTCCTGAAGTGATTACAGCATACACCAATGATAGTTATGCTCTTTGTCTGGACTAGCATTTTAGAATATGCTTTAACTGCATCTTCTGTAGGATGTAGCCTCTCAGGGAAACTTTCAGAGACAAAATGTGCTGCAGCCAATCCATCTCTCGTATGCTCTCATATGTAGTAATGCAAAAGGAAACAGAACACATTAAGAACCAGGGTATAGTATTCTCTGTATGCATCTGAATTCTTTCTCCCATGAGAAGCAGCAAGATAGCGGTCACAGTCTTGCTGTAGACTCTGAAGTGCTTACAACACTGATTAACACTTGTACACCAATTTCAATGGAAATACACTGTGATTTCTGTGAATTTTGAAACCCTTGGAAGGGGAATCCGTTAAGGGTTACCTGCTACAAGATAAAAACAAGTATCTCAGGAATTGACTTGAAATTAAACTGTTGGGATTCTGGAAAAATATTACAGAAAGATATTACATCGCTTGTATGCTTATCGCCAAGGGAAGCAGGAAAAAAAAGAAATGGGTTTCTTTTATGGTGGAAAAAAAAGATATTAGACTCTTGGTCTGCCTTGTTATTAATTTTTAGGTATTGACAGCACAATTGCCATCACATTGCTATACAAATCACACACAATATTAAGGAGTATGTAAAAAAAAAACCAAACAAAAACCCAAAAAACTCTTCATTTACTACTGTTTAAAACATATTATTCATGAGCAATCATTGGATAACTCTTGGTCTGTCTAGCCTTCAAGTCCCTGCTACATTTTGTGTATTCTTTCTGCCTGTCAATCTTGCATTGCTTTCTGACCTGTAACCCAACTTCAGCACAAGGGAGCAACATGCCCAGTCCTGGCTTTGCCTATAGCTCAGTGGCTCAGACTCCCCTAAAGGGGACAGTATGACTTGGAATTTCTCTGAATTTGTTCTTCTGAATCTTTTTTTTTTTTTCCCCAGAGTTCTTTAGTTAATAGGAACTAAAGTAGGAGGCAGCAGCAACAAAGCACCTCCTTACAGCACTGTTTTTTTTTAGTTAATGTGACATTGGCAGCTAGTGCCTTAATGTGACATTGGCAGCTAGTGCCATGTGCTGAACTGAGAAAGTCTCATGTATGAACTATAGTCTGTGAATGGCCATGTTTTTGTGCCCCAGGGAGAACGTAGGCTGAGGTGAAGTGCTCCCCATGTATTCCCGAAGTATGGTAGCACTTTAGGTGAGAGACGGGGACCGTCGTGCTCTATGCATGGAAAAGCGCCTGTATTTAAATGCCTGAAGAACTCTGGAGTCCAACATGGAGATGCTGATCGAATAAAGTCAACTTTAGGATTAGACAGCATGGAGAGCAAACACCCTACATCACCTTCTGAGAGACCACTTTCTAACTTCAATATAACACCACTTCGGACTGTTTGAACTTTTATTTCCTTATCCATACCATTGGTTTAACAGCTGTCTCATGACAGCTGGATAAGCTGGCGAAGATAGTGTTGTGCTTTAGCAGCAGTGAAACCTTATAAATACCATAAATGAGTATTTTAATGAGATTTAATTAGAATAACAGTTCAAGCCAAATGCCTTATTTCTCAAGATAGAACAAAGCCTTTCAAGAGCTTCTATAACCAAGAAAAGCAACTTTTTCCCAAGGAACTTGTAGGAGTTCACATTTACTTACAAGCTGCCCTTTTACCTTACTTGGTTTTGCTTTGGCATTGAACATTATAATGTTGTGTTAAGTATTGGTGCATGGAGTACAGTGTTGCTGAATCTGACATGTCACCTTAAGATGAAAAAGCAATCCAAGAAATAGGATTGTGATGGCTAGAAATGAAAGAAAAATAATTTTGGCAACACTGTTCTTGATTCATGAATGACATCTCGTTTAATTGCTTTAATTTCATTCAGAGTCCCTAGATCTAAGCTTCTCCCTTTTCGCTTTTCAGCAAGAACCATTTAACCAGGTAGTATTGGACAGGAATCCTTCATATGTCATAGAGAAAATGGTGGGGCCAAAACTCTCCAATATAAAGATACCTACATAAATCTGGGTGAAGCAATCCCACCTTCTCTCCTTTGTGAAATCAGTTCTTTCCTCTTCCCCCAAAACAAGAAGATTAGATTGAGGGAACAGTTGCATTAGACAGAGAGCTAATCTCTCTTAGGAAACTGGACCCTAAAACTGAAAAATCAATTCCAAGGCCTTTCAGTCCTCCTTTTCTTAATGAAACAGTAATCAAATAAGAGAATAAATGTGCTTCATACACAAATATTTTGTCTAAATCCATAACTTTTATGGTATGTAGACTTTGACTAAGAGAGATATAAGATATAATGGGAAATGTGACCACAACTAATCTTCATGCAAGTATTTTTTTTTTAACAGAAGGGGGGCAAAGATTAATTAGAACTACATATAAGAGCAGAACATACCTGTTTGTCTAGAGGTGCAGAACATATAGTCCTTTCATGGCTGATTTGCTTTTTGGATTTATATCATGTGCCTATACCTTCCATGTTAATGAATGGTTGATTGCATAAAATGTTAATTTGTGGAAGAAGCAGAAAATGGTAATTCTAAGAAAGAATGGAATATCGTGGTGTGATATGTCTTGAACTAGCTGTTGTTACTTGGTGCTTGAATCCAATGGATTTTATTGGACAAAATTTGAAAAGGAACAAAATTGCTCTGTTCTTTTTCTTTTTTTTTCCTGGGTGTTTTAAATTTAATCTTTTGAAGCATCCTTTGCTGTTTATCCCAAAACCAGCTACAGAACAGGAACATTTCAGATCTACAAGGGAAAATGAGTAGAAGCAGTCGTCGTTGCTGGTTTGTCTCTTGCTCTGAGTTTTCTGAGATTCTCTTGCAGTGATGCAGATCACACGTGATTTTAGTGTGTGTATTTATGTCTATATGCTTAGTACCAATTCCAAGCTGAAGACTATGATTATTTATAAAGTTCCTTCTAAGTGTAATGACTGCTTCACTAAAAGTTGCTGGCGAATATTTGAACTGAATGCATCTCATTCCACTTAACAACCCACTTTGTCATACTGTCCACAATAATATTATACCATGGCCACTTGACACCAGGGTAAAGTTTAACTGCTCCGTTACATTAAGAGAAGATTGGCCTTCCTTATGATCAATATCTTTCTAATATGTTGTGCTGAGGGTACCACCTGATAGGAGGTTCAAGGTTTCTTGTGCACAGTTGGTTTCAGCACTTGGTTTCCAGAGTTTTACTCTGGAACATCTCATTTTTCTATTCAGCAGTTAGATCATATTTATTTAGGTTTGGCTGTGCAAATGTATTGATTTGTAGCAGGTTATTGTTTTGTATCTTGTATTTATGTGGCTCTAATGCACTGAAAGTGTTTCAAAACTGAACTGAATTAAAATATAGAGCTTTTTCTCTAAGCAAGTATAAGGCATATTATCAGCTCCAGTTTGCTTTTAAATGTGAATTTATAGTATTTACACCATTAGTTTAAACTTATACATACCTGCCATCCAGTTTCTGAGCGTAGACTTATGAGTGGACAGAAACTAGCCTACAGAAAGGACATCATAAAACTGGCAACAAAACCCCCTTGTCAAAAGTGAAGAATGAGCTTTTAAATAAGCTTTCAGTTTGTCTGAGCATCGCTTGCTTGGTCAAACAATGTAGCCCCCTAGCCAGAGGTGTGCAAAGGGTTGATGACCACTTTTGATCTCTTGTTGCCTATGGATGAAAAGCAGCCCTTTGATCTGCCCTTTGCTTCAGAGAGATGCTGGTCGTCCTCCTTAAAAGAAATGAGTGCCCTGGCCACACGAGGCTCCTAACACTTTAAACTTCCAAGTTCAATGTAAGAGTTTTCACCTCCGTTCAGCCACTGCCACCCCTCAAAACTGAAGGGAGCCACATTTTCAGCAGTCCCTAGGCACCGGAGCACTGTTCCTGGAGAAGTATGGGGCTCAAATCTTGGCAATGCTGAATATCTCACTGTGGGGTTGATTCAAACGCTGTGTGTTTCTCCACGTCGTTCAGTTGCTCACTGAGCCAGTGACATTTTCAGAGTGTGGCTACACAGATGTGTCTGTCCTCACCCATCGAGCAAGAAAGCCACCACATTGCTGCAGAGCACCAGCCACGCTTGCTGGGAATCTTGGGACTAGTTAATGGATGAGGGAAAGGTGCTAACGATCCAGTCACCTGCTCAGTCTCAGTCTTCTTAAATCTTTTTTTCAGCAGATTTGATTGTAGGAATTACCTTGTGTTGTAACTTTATGTCCTTAAATGCATGGCTGGGCTTTCACAGTGCTCCTATGCAGTGTATGTATCCAAGGCACCCCTCCGATGTTCCCTACAAATCCCCACAATGCAAATACAGCTTTTCTACCTATTAAGCAATTGTCAAATTCAAATGCAATTAAAGTAAAATTGCTTTCAATAGATACTTGGTTATGATGACTTTTGCTGGTAACAGTTCTCCCTACAGTTTGTTGTTTCTTCAAATAAAAAATGTATTTGTCTTGTGCCCTGGATTCTCAAGCTCATTTTTGATCCAAACTGTCCTCAGAGAGTTATAAAATTTAGATGATATAACTGCACATTGCCTAGTAATGAACATAGTGAGAATCAACACAGGAAGATGAAGACAAGAGATATGAATTAATGTTTTAATAATCTTCCTTAGATTAGCATAAAAGTGGCACAGGCCAGGCAGGGATGCCAGTAATATTGGTGAACACTGTGACTTATCCCATACGGATTAGTATTGCTTTGTAACTCTCCAAGGACATGATACTCCAATATCTGCAAGGACAGACAGCCACAAAGCTACCAATAGTTATGTGCTTGTCCCAGCAGTATGGTGCAACTGTTTAACCCAGATGAAGTTGCTCTTTATACACAGCTTTTGTTGAAGATCCTGGAAGTTGATTACATTATTTTCCCTCCAATTCAATGCTGAGCTATGCAGGACAATCTTTTCTTCTGACCCAAGGCATTTGCTGTTTTCCAATGGGGACCGGGGACTGCAGCATTCTTCAGTTGTTGATAGACTAGATAGATTTGAGCTGAAGCAAGCCAGCTGTGAATCATGACCCCTGCTTCTACAGTGACTTGATAAAATACTCATTGAAGCAATATCTATGACTGCATCATGCTGGTGTTAACCTTCTCCGGTACAGACATCAACCAGTATGAGACATTTTACAGATCCACAAAACTCTATCTATCCTCCCCATCTACACTCTCAGCTAAGCTCTACTTGCTCCATGGCTGAAATAATATGATCAGTATTTCGTTCTTGCATTTTAGAATACAAAGAAAGAATCTTCAAAGTCAGTGCCAAGATTTTATACTGACTTCTCAAAATGGCAGCCCTGGACACCATAAGTCCATGTATTACGGAAACGGGTTCAACCATTCATAAGGCAGAGGCAACCAGTGGCTGATGTCTGGCACAACAAAAGCTGTAGGACTTCCTTGATCTCTCTTTTGAATACAGTTATTCTCTGGGGGAAACATCTTGTCTGCATTTAAAGATTTTGTTCAGCGATGGGGAACAAACATTGTTTACTTGTTCCTATGTTTGTTTACCTTGCCTGCTAAAAATGCGGCAATTTCCTGCTCTGAGTTGGTGCAGATTCAACATCCATCCATCTAATCTTGTTAGAAGTTTGTCTATCATCGGATGGAAAAGTTTCTGTTTATTTTGTCACTTCTATTCTTTGTTGGATACTTACAGCCAGTGTTCAAGACAGGAAGACAGTACTTAAACCTCTCTCTTTTTTTTTTTTTCTTTTTCCTTCCTTTTTTTTTTCTAAGATTGCACCGTTAGAGATTTACTATTAGCCATGCTTTTCTCAGAGGTTTATAATCGTGCTTATGGCTTTTCTCGAAATCATCTCCAATTTTGCAGCCCCCACTTTGCTGAGGCTTACCGAAAAGGAACTGTACTGACCCAGACGGCTTCCCAGCCAGGGCTTCTAAACAGGCAACACAACAAATTCCATTTCATGCAAGATTTTTGCTATCACTATAGCAACTAATGCTAGAAAAGATTTACCTTACCTTATTTAAGGACCAAATTACTGTGAGGTGTGTGGAATGTCATAGAAATAGTGCTCAGTGAAGTCGGTGTGGTTCAGTTGACTCTATTACCCCATTTGGGGGCTCCATAAAATTTGGCTTTGGTGCAAGAGGGAGTACATCTGCAGTGGCTCTATCAGATATGGTCTTCTTGGCACATTTCACTGGTGTCAGTAAGCCAGGAAAATGGGAATGGAGGAACAGTTAGATGAGCAGCTGCTATCATTGCCACCCAATCGTTTTTCTTTTATCCAGCCTCCTGATATGGTCAGTGTTGTGACTTACCCTCCAAACAGTCAGCCACTGTTAGGCCATCTTATGTCTTGCTCCTCATCTTAAGGAAGTCTGGCTGATGAACATTTAAAAAAGTCAGTTAACCAATAAAAATCCCAGCCAAGCTTCAAATGAGCATCTGGCATTGGTTGTTTAGATATGCCTGTGAGTAATGGCAAGCTAAGAGAAAGTCAAGCCAGTATTCAGACATTACTTTTTGGCAATGAGACTTACTGTGTTATTTCTCTTCTGTATTAGCTGAAAGGGTCTGGCTTTTGTTTTTTAACCTTGTTGTTTCAATGCCAGAACAGTAGAAATATAACACAAGTTAAAACAATAGCTCTTAAAAGATCTCATATTTTCCTTCATCTCCTGTTTAGTAAGCAGCCTTGGTAGTGCCATTTCATATAAAGAACTGCAAGAGTCACAAGGTCCAGAAATACTTTAATTCCAGCAATGACAAAAAAAATGACCTGCTTTGTCTTTTTATTGTCTATAAATGTGGCGAAAAAAGCTATTCCACATCCTCAGCTGTAACCAGTCAATTATTTTCTGTTGTTTCTCATAGATGTTTTTTAACCAACATTAGGCAAAATGTACGTCGTGGAACAAACCATCCATACAGTATATGCTATAATTACTGTTTAGCAATTTCACACTAGCAAAAATTTATTAAAACTTCACGACTCATTAATACTAAGTGATCATAATCGCTTAATAGAAAAGGAAACTGAGCTAATGATAGAAGTGCTGATTAATGCTTTTGACCTTAAGACATGAAGTCAAGTGAAATTAATGTCACTGGGTGTTGAAAGTAAGGTTATTTTCAAGTGTAGGTGGTCTGTTATCACACAAAATAAACCCCAGCCGGACAAACTTTATGTTCTTAAGCAGAAAAATAATCCTTTTCTATACAGAGTGACATTTTTAATACTCTCATTGCTACCTTTAAAGTAAGCTCAAGATTGTCTCATTTATAATCAAAATTGTGAAAAATACGAGTATGTTATAGAAATGTGCATGCATCTGGTCACTTCAGAAGGAACTCACACAGTGGTACTTAATCTGCCAACAAACAGAGGCATTATGTGTAGATATTTATCTCTTTCTTCATTTTATGAGATCGGGATAAAACATTATCCAAGAGAATAACACAGTTCAGTTCACCAGTCAGTTGCCTAATCGCATGTCAGATATTTGGGCACCACCAAAGCTGACAGGACAACTGTTCCTACTTCCAGCGCTGTACCTGGAAATGCATCTTCCTTAGCTCAACATCTGGCTGCTTCTGATGCCCTCTGGGGCTGGACCAAGTGGTGGTACTTGAAGAGCAGCAGGCACAGGAAAACACAAGAAGGTCCTGTGGCCACCTCAGATTAATCGGACATTATAGCAGTAAGTGCCAAGTGCAAGGAATTGCAAGGAGTGAGGTAATACATTAGCCAGGTTGTAAGGGGGAAAGTCTCCTGCTTCCCCAGCAAATATATTCTTTTGCTTGTGCTTCTTGACTTACAACATGAGACATTAAGCCAGACTAATCTGCTAGTGCTAGTTCTTAATTATTTTACAGACCCATAGGCTTAGTTTAAAAAGTGCCCATGTTCTAGGCTCTTTTGTAAATTAATCTAGTGCCATCTCACCAAAGAAGATGAAAAGAGGTAACCTAGGAAAGCAAATGTCTGTCTTTCTGAATTTGAGTTAGTAACTCAAGTTACTAGCACTCCCAAACAGTTTTCTCTGTAGGTACAACCTCCATGATGGGCAGAGAGACAGACAGTTTCTTCACAAGAAAGACCAGAATCCTGGCTACATATTAGGGGGCTTTAAGTTCATTTGACATAAGTCAAAGTCACAGAGGGCAGGACAATCCCTTTCTAATAATGTCACTCAATAGTTCGCCTAGCTACATTTGTATTAATAATAAAGCCCTAAGGTAGTCAGTTATTTACAGCCATTGATCTGTTCAAAACACAGAACTACAGTATTGACCAGTATTGTTTTGGCAACAGAAACAAGCTAAATTATATTTAAAGCCAGCAGATCGTGACCTCTGACAAAAAGGCAAATTTTACTGGTCAGCTAGGTTAGTCCTCGGTTTAACGTCTCTCCAATCACAGGACGAAGCCAGCAGCAGTCTGCTGAGTGTAGGTTTATTTTTTATTTTTTTATGATTGTGAATCTGTGAATGTGTGTATGTGTGCACTTTGTGTCATGCTTTCCCAGCTGCCTTTCTCTAACATTTTTTTAATGTCTTTTTTAAAAGCAAGAGGAATGTGTCACACTTGCAAACCCAGAGATAAATACCATCTGTTTAGCTAACCTCACTTAAAATGTTGGTGGGTTGTTCTTTTTTTTTTTTTTAAAAAAAAAAAGGATATAATAGCAGCTCACAGGCTTCTATCTTGGCTCCTTCTAAAGCAATTGACTACCAATCTTTTTTTCGTAATGCCACAAAAACATGTTTTTTTTTTTAATTAGGAATTGTGTGACTTAGGCTTCCTACCTCAAGCAAACACATTCTCCAGCATACTCTTTGGAAAAAGAAAGAAGGAAATGAAAAAAACTGCACAATTACATTCAAGTGACATTTTCTAGACTCTATTTTAGCTTGTTTCTGGCTGCTGCTCTGCTGTTTTCTGTAATTAATATAGCTAAAAAATTTGGCAAAGCACAATTAAGGGTGTAATTTGTAGTCAGGTCCAAAAAAGACATGCATATCACCAAAATAATTGGGCTTATTTTTATCAAAAAAAGTGTTTCAGGAAATCATACTCTTCTGCCTCTGAATATAAAACAGAATCCAGCACAAAGCAGACAATAATACAGACAGTTTTTGATGCCAACAAACAATCTGTGGAAATGTTGGGGCTGGCCAATTGCTGGGTAAAGTGGTTTGGAAAGTTGTAGGGGTATGTTTGGAAAATTATGGCTCGGGGACAAATGGTTAAGACCACCTTTTAAAAATCAGTTAGACAGCTGAGACCTTCCACCAATTTAGTGACATATGGCAACTGCCTCTCTAAGAAAACTTCTAATAGTCACTTGGTCAAATTTCACTATTTGGTTGTCTTACTTTGGAGATGACAATCTGCTTTATTCATTTTACTTAGCAGTGCACACTGCTAAGAAGTAATATGTCTGTAACATATATGTCTGTATATGCATATATATATATATATATATATATACACGTTACATATATGTAACATAAATGTCTGTAATATGTCTGTGTGTATATATATATATATATATATATAAATTCAACCAACTTACTATAATCTTCTATAAGTGTAATTAAAAGACTATTGTGCTGTTATATGGGTATCACTAGACAAAGACATGATCTTACTAACGGTCCTGTTAAAAAAAAAATCCCAATTTTGTGTGACAGGGATTGTTTGTTTAACTCCCAGGCCCGCGCGGAGGCAATGGGGTTTCCCCAGGAGGACAGTCATTCTCGCTGCCATTACAGATGGTATCAGGCATCATTCTTTATCAATGGCATAATATATACGTTTGGTAGAGGGCAATGTGGCAGGTTGGCTGATGCTTGTGTATCATCTAGGCAGGCCCTTGGTTCTTTGTTGGCATTTGTCTGGTAAAAATAGCCCTGCTGCCATTATGTGTATACACAAAGGGTAGCTGACAAAGGGACGCGTTGTGAGAATAATAACAAGAAAATTAAGGGAAACCAAACCAAACCAAATTCCCTTAAGCAAACCCACAAAGCGCAGGAACCCATATGGCCACACGTAGCTGCTGCTCAGTGATGTCAAATGCACTGTGGTTTCCTCTGCTGCTGGAAGGTTGCTCTTCAACCACGGGGCTGCTCCTGAACAGGTACTTCATCGCTGTCCTTCCCTCCTTATCCTCAGCTTTCACCGAGTGCTGTGGCAGCACTTAGAAATAAAGCAGAGAGAAGGAAAGCCTAATGCTAGCCTGTACTGATCTGTATTTTTGCATCATTTAAATGGTTAAACTCTTGGAGTTGGGGCCCTGTGGGCTGAGGTACCTCCCATTTGATGCACAGCAGTGCAATAAACATGAGAGCAACTCCTCAACGTGAGCAAGTCGGCAGGTGGCCAGGGAAGCAAGGGATGCTCCCGTTTCATCTCTGCTGCCTTCCCCTCTTCCTGGCAAAGCCCTGGACCGTCTAACCAGCACGTGTTTATCTCAGTCTGCACACAAGTAAATGCTGAAACAATTTTCCTGGCTTCTTATACATCAGCAAGTGCAGCACGAGAAAGTGTCTTTCTCCACCTTTGCTTTCCCCTTCCGGCATGGTGCTCATTTCTTCTGTAAGCCTTTGTCTTCAAAGCCCTCGCAGCTCTTTTGCTCTCATTGTGTGAAACAGGAGCAAAGCCTTTCTGTACAGCCGAGGCCGACAGGCTGAGGGGTGGGATGGTGGGAGGTGTCCTTGACAGGGAGCAAGGCTGAATAGGGCCAGCTGGACACGCTTGTGCCTGTCTCGCCTTCATTTCCATCTAATATTCCCTGCTCATTATAATTTTGCAGGCCACATTCAAGAGCACAAAAAGACTTGGGAGCAAGCAAGTGCACTGATTTTTAAAGGGAAAAGCTTTATTTCTTATTTTCTTAGTTTGTAGTGGACTGTAAAACAAGAAACAATAAGATTAACCTCTATTAAGCTTGTATTCCGTCTCTCGTTTTGCCAATTGAGCTTCCTTTCTTCTGCATAATTTGCATAATTCAAAACAGGACAAACAACCAGGATTTTTTTTTCTCACAAAATCATGCTTTTTAATAAAAAAGAGAACAATGTTTATTGGGAGGGATTTGTTTTGGATATGTACAACAATAATGCAGGAGCATTATGCTAACAGAAAATGCCAAACATCATGAACTGACTTCCAAAGTATGGACAGTCCAAAGAGCAATGTCCTTAGAGCAATGTCTAAGTCAACAGGAACAAGTGAACCGTATTTTTATTTTTTTTAACAACAATTTATCAGCCATTACGACTGTGAGAAGACCTGACACATAATAATCTGCAGTGAGAGGTACAGAAATCCATAAGACAACATAGAATTTACACAACAAGGTAACTACTTGTGTAAAAATTTCCTCAAAAAGATGAAACCATGTTATCTATGGGTAATTTTGGAAAAAGAAAAAAGCAGGAAAATATGAAAAATGCTAACGTGGTATATCTTCAATTCACAGTGAATGCCAGTCTTCTTAGGCCCAAATGCTACCAGTTACCTTATCTGCTCCTTTCCTGGAACTTAATGGATAGTTAGCTAACTAGCAGCATCCCTGGAATTATCAATGAATCCCTTTACCATTCTGATGTAATAAAAAATACTTTTAATTGAAGCTTCCCTTGCTATTTCCTCTTTGCTTTGTTAACTTGTACTTCAGAGAAAAAAATGCAAAATTAGATGTACTCTCAGTAAAAGATACACACATCTTCCCAGTATGAGCACTGTTTATCACAGCTGATCATTTCTGCACTATGTCACACAAAATATCATACAAAGCCTACTAAGCAAATTCAGTAGTAATGACGGGAAGGGGAGAACATGGAGATTAATGATTGCCAACACACGCGTTTCCCATGTGCTGATGTGCTTTGAAGTTATTTCTTCCACTGCCTGCCTTTAGAATATACTTCTTACCCAGAAACGGTGCAGAGTATGAGGAACAGATAAGACATTTGCTGTACGCTTTGCTTCTACTGTGACCTCTTCAGAAGAGGAGTAGAATTCAAGATTTTGTCCTTTCAATAGTCACCACTACCTGCTTTTCCTTACAAGCATCTTGTGATTTAGCTCCAGTTGGGCTGTGTGTTCCTGCTTGAGAGGTGCAACCCAGCACGGAGTGTTGTTCATCTCTAGGAGCTGTTACAGTCTTCCCTGATTGACTTCCCCTTAAGGGCTCCTGTGCATATTCCACTCCAAAGCATGCACAGGATGTCACTACTGGTAAGCAGGTTTGGGGTGGGGGAAAGAGATGCCATGTGTGCTGTAGTTGATATGCTCTGGAGGGTATTGTGTCCCCTCTGAAAAGGGAAGGGCCTCCATGGGAGAATTTGTGAAGGAAAAAGGAAAAAAAGAAAATAAAGAGGGTTTCCTTATTTTTCTTCTACCTATCAGGATATACATTTCTATTTCTCTGCATTCTGCATGCTGTGGTATACACCTAAATGGTGGCTCTATCTGCAATCATTTTGCATCTTCAGACTTTCTCATGACTTCAGCAGAAGTTTTCCAATGTCTCTCATACGTTCTTGCATAGATATTCTGAGAAGTAAAGCATGATGTTTGCATTTTGTTTTAACAGGTTTGCTGGCTTGTCTGCTTGAAGGGATTTACATCCACCTATATAGGTCAGTAAAGCTATGGAGGTTGACTCTCTTACTTTTTAAGCCTCTCACCAAAGGACAAGGGCAGAAAGGGCAAAGCCATCTTCTTATTTCATGTGCAGACTAGCTAGAGTTTTAGTTAGCAAGCCTGAAATGGCCTATTTCCCAGTTTGTTTATCTGCAAAGGTTATTAATATGGTCTACGTGATCTAAGCCCAGCCTAGACAGGACGGAGTGGTACAGGAGACACAAGACTAGGCACAGTGCAGGCCAGGTAGTGCCAATCTACCTGCTCTTGTATTGCCTGTGCAGTTACAGTTGGTCAGGAGAATGATGCTGCCTGTCAGTGCCTACTGTGGTCCTACTTTCATGTATGGGGGACAAAATGGCCAGTAAGTCAACGTCTGAGACTACCGACATGAGGTGGACTTAGTCCCTGACACTGATCCTGACAGCCGAGGTGCACTGGTCAATCACACTTTGGTGCTTCCAAGCATATCTGATAAATGAACTCAGAAAAAGAGGAAAAAGTACATTGAACACAAAAATAGTTCATCAGAATGGATAATACTGGGTATTTATGCAATTACAGCAGCAGATCTTTGAAAGTCTTCTCCTGTTGTCAGACTGTTCAGTTGAAAGAGCCATGAGGAATTTTGCATCATTAGCATCAGTCCTGAAAAACTGCTTGACATAAGCCAGGATACATGGGGAGCAGCATAACACCAAGATGCCATTATTAATTGCCTGCATTTATCTAGCATGTCAGTTTGCAGAGTAAGTGGTGTGAGGAGGCCTGAAAACAAACATTTATTGGATGCTGAATGCTCCAAACACTGGTTCTGTTTCCTAAGTACTGAAGGTCCTGGGCAGGGAATATTCTTCCATCCTATGTTTGTAGGATGGAAGTCCATAAGGAAAAGGGGCAATTAATGCAGCATTTTTTATGAGGAGGAATTTGAAGAAGGTTGCACTTAAACACATGACCCATTTTCTCCTGGGTTCTAGGATCTTCTCCTTCTGAGAGATTAAAAAGGAATGCAAAAGGAAGGAAGTGTGTTGGAATTACTGAGAACAGAGGAAAATAAGGGTGAGGGGAGCCCTTGCTGAGATGGGATCATGTTTGGCTGCTGTAATCTAGGCATCAATTAACTCCAGTTGGCTGCATGACAAAGTTCAGCTATTGGCACTTTGCAAAAGGAGAACAGCAGAAACTGCTGTTCTGGTCAAATATGCTCAGCAAACCTTGGAGAATAAAAACTTGGCTAGATGGTAACAAATTATAATACCACAATCTGATCAAAAATAGTACTGAGAAATTGGTTGACCCTATGCTCTTTTAAACTTCGAACAGTCTCTAGGCTAAATCTTGAATTTTTTGCTCTGGCTTTCATGAATGATAAAAAAGACTGAATATCTGAGTGGGAGTTGCAGGATTTAGCTTCTGATTACTGAACTGACCACATCAAATACCTGTCTACGAAGCATAAACTTCCCCTGAAGGCAAACAAGCCCAGATGAAGAAAACAGGGAACAAGGTTGTGTGAAAGTCAAGACAATACTGAGCTTAAATCCAGGAACTAACCATCCTCTCAAATTTTACTTCAAAATAGGACACATGGAAATTTCACAATGAACCTTCTTACTCTTTAAAAAAATACTATTTTTCTTGAGACTGTATCTATTTGATTGAAATTCCAACTGGAAATCACATTAAACTATTTAAATATTTCTAAAAGATTGTAAAAGTTTGTATTTTTAATCTTTTTTTTTCAGTATCAAACTAGATTTTAAACTCCATTTGGAGAATTTTGACTTGTTCTAGTTAAACCAGTGTTAAACTGAGTCAATAAGAATTTGTAATTCCCTCCTTGTGTAAAGGCGCTTGTGGCTCAATAGAGACATACTCCAGATCATATTTTCTCAGAGGAGGAGACTGAATGAAAAGAGAAACACTCAGGCAAATCTGCAAAAAGAAAGTGCATTACTCTATAATAAGGAGAAAATGACCTTCTGAAGTTAAAGAAGAAGCTGAAGCAGTCAATAAATGTAATGTCATAAAAAGAACTGGGCTGGTAAGAAAAAGCAAATATTTAAAGATGAGAAATATTTAACAAGTCACTGGATTAATTTATCTGCCAAGTTCATCATACACAAATATATTTCTGTTTCAGTTGATGTCATGGACAGGTAGAGTCTGAATAACCTTATGGGCATAAAATACCTTGGGAGCCCCTTTAGCCTAGACAAACTTACCCAGGAATATTTTAATGCAGATGTTTTGTCACTGAATGCATATTTTTAATTGAGGTAGATCTACCATGGTTTTGAAGCCAAATAATTTCATTTTATGCTAAGAAAGTTATAACAGCTGTATAAATGTCTGCAGATTCTTCCATCTTTCACTGCTTGCTCTAATGGAGCTGTTTTTAGCAGAAACCTTTTTTTTTTTTTTTTTTCAATGAATCCCAGTACTAAGTATGAGATATTCCTGTCACTTGACATAAACATGATTTATGTCCCTTCAGGGAGCTGTTCTGAGTTTTGTTCTTCTACCTCACTGGTTTCTTGCTATGTCTCCTCCAATGGAAATATCTTTGCAATTTAGCCAACAATCACAAATTAAGATTAAATTGAAATTTCAAAGCAATTCTTTCTTCACAGCCAGCCGAATTGCATGGCCTTAGCAAATCATGTATTTTTTCATGTTTTCACTCTACTATTTCAAGCTGTGACTTTCCTCAAATTATGAAAAGCCTGGTTTTCAAAAGGTTTCAAAAGGTCTTATAGGGTACAGTTAAAAAAAAAAAGCAAGCTGGAAATAGGTCTCCAGAGAGAGTCTGCACGATGCTTTGAAATAATTAAGAACTCCTATTCCTAAGTCTTCCTAAGGACACAGTGGGAATGAAGCTGCTGAAGTGGAAAGTGGCCAGTGCCCCAGGTAGACAGAGGGACGGCGGCTCCTGCACAACGGCCAGCGCTGCCCTCCCCATTCTCTTCAAAACAGAAGAGACCCCTCAGAGGGAGGAATCAGTGACACGAGGGTCACATCCCTCATTACTGACCCAACCACGGCATGGAAACTCCTGTGGGATTGCTGCACTTTGGCAGATGTCCCAATCTGCACTGGCTTTTCTTTGTTTCAGGGATGCGCAGGGACCTTGTTACAATTGTTCATATTTTTGTTGATATCTGCAAGGATCATCTTCATCCCATGTCTTTTATTGGAAGCACTTGTGAAATTAATAGCTATGTTAAACAGTGCAAAACATTAGCCAAATATTTCCATTCAGTATGAATTTAATATTTTTCTGTACTATTCTTAAGAAGAAACAGAGACAATAACCAGGTTATTTAACATAGCAGCTCATATACACTCCTAATAATACTAATGACAATGCCTGATCCATTATGCTATGCAAAAGATGGCTGGAAAACGTTGATGATAACCTATGATTTAATTGAAACACAACTGAATTGGCTAAATTTACAATTTAAGCAGTAGATCATCTGTACGTACATCCTCTACTTGGGAGTTCCCATATTTTTGGTACAGTGGTAAAAGCAATGTACTAAGGGGACTTATAAAAGCTGGTCTTAGTTGTTTTTTGAGCCTTCAACACATGCAACTATAGTGATTGGAAGGGTAAAAAAATGAATCAATTTGAATACTTCAGTCCCGTAGCAAATGACTGCGCATCAACAAGGTCACTGTACTAAATTGATATTATCCACAACAAATCCATCTTTTAAAAATCCACCAATATATGCATGGTGATGCCTGTGACAGCCTCAGAAATAATCAAACTCTTTGGAGTTTTTTTCCCTCTTTCCTGTTTAATAAGCAATTTATTTTTTTTAATTAATAATTCAGTAAGCTTTTAATTTAAATGAGAAAAAAAAATGAGTGCTACATTTTGTTTGTGGTAACATGGCTAGTTGTATAAAATGCCATTTCTTTCTCTGCTATATACCTAATTGTATTTCCAAAGGTAGCTCTCATTGAATCAGATAACTAGCACTTTCTTTTGTAATCAGAACCTAATTAAGTTGTTGTTTACAGTGTAAGTGATCAATAGCTTTCATTCTGGATCACACAGTGTCAAAGCTCTAATAATTGGTATAAAATGTAATAGAGATACTGTAATCAAAACAAATGTATAAGATCTTCAAAAAGGAATGTACTATACTAGGAGATTATTAAAATTCCTGATACTGCTTAAAATGTTTAATATGATGAATACAAATGATATTTTAAAGAAAGCTTTGTGGATCAAAGATGGATTTAATAATTGTAATGTTTATGAATTTGTTTTGAAAATATTTTTAGTTGAATAATGTCAAACTTCTGAATTATAATGCTATGTTCATTAGCATTTCAATAGGTTATACTTCCAACTCCTTTTGGCATAAAAGAATTTGATCTATTTTTTAAATCATGAATCTCACAATCTTTTCTGTTGTCACCCGTTTTCAGTAATTTGATTTGCTTCTACAAGAAGAGCACAGGAACCACATGGGCTTTCTGGTAATGATATGCTATACATTTCTTCTCCAAAAGCAACTCTGATGCCTTTGAAAGCAACTTTCAATTTTAGCACAGAACTAAAGAGTAGTATTGTCTAATTTATTATATTCGGTGGCAAGCAGTATCCTAGAGTTCTGGCAAACACACAGTGCTTTGAAGCCTGTATTATTACATGACCATAATCAAGAGTACATAAGTGAATTTTGGAATTTCTGAAAGTGTTTATTAGTTTGAAGAAAAAGCTCAAAAGATGAACTTGTCAATAGGTTTAATAATCTGTTAGTAAAATGTGTATTTTGCATACTCCCAAACTTCATTGCAGTTTATAAATCAGTAATTTGTAGTATATAGTTGTACTGTAAATAACTGATCTGGACATTTCAAAGCAGACTTGTACATAATTGTGTAAGTCTTAACATAAATCTGTGAATTTAACATGATGAACTCTTTGCCTGGCAAAGTTATCTTCTACTTTCGACACAAACAAAAACAGATTTCTGTTGATCATTTGGACATAACTGCTTGTAACAGTCACCAAGCCATCACAGTAAGGTACAAAGACAGCCCTTAGGAGAAATTCTGCCTGTTTGATGACATTTAAAGCTTTAAAGAATCTCTTCTAGATACTGCAGAAAATCATGAGCCAGCATACACTGTCAATGTCACTGAATAAAAATCAAAATGATCAAATCATATATAGTGGCACTATTGCCATCCAAACTATTTAAATCATTTGTTGGACTGGTCTTGCAAAGAGTTCATCATGTCAACAACCCCACGGACTGCAGAAGGAATTACTATTGTCAGAAAAGCTTGATCTGTGGGAAAGCATGTATGAATCTGCCTTGTAAGTGGATCAATAATCCTTTTGTGGTGATTTTAGCAGTTTAAGAAATAAAGTTCAACTTAAATGAAGTCCTGCCAACTCCTTTTTTTTTCCCCTTTATTCCCTCTACAATGACGTGATAACAGAACTCAGGTATAAACTCCTGTAACTTTCTGAGCTGACATTATAATGTGTGCATAAGCAGATAACACTGTTTTAGTACAGCAAATAAAACTGTATGGCATTTTTATTAAACAAACAGTAAAATAACTGGACTATATAATCACAATGGAAGCACAGGAGACCAGTGACTGAACAGCTGAAACCCTGTAGCAAAATTTGTTTCTACTGCTTATCCTAAAATTTAAAGAAGCATTATGAAGTTTTCACAATGGCAGTTTCTTGTTAATTTGAAGACTCTTCACCCTTGTTAAGGCTAGATGATTACAATTAAAAAATAGATGTACTGTTAGAAAGTTCTATGCCACACTATCTTTATGAAAATTTAACTGAAAGACGTACATTATACCTGTATGCGACTTATAATGGCTTCTCAGCAGGGAACGCAGAATCACTTACAGTACATAAAGTACATTTAAAGAGGAAAATGCTAATACACTGGAAGAGTTTAACATCAGTAGCAGTTTATCGAATGAAGACGTTTCATCAAGTCCACCCTCTGGGAAAACATTCAATATTAGACCAAACACTGGCATTCTTGACAGTTGGAAGTTCAGTAATTTGAAAACCAAAACCATTCAGTAAGATAAATAGGATCTTAAGAAAACTGCCATCCTCCTTCACAGGTAAGGGCCAAAATTCAAATAATAATTATTAAAATAATCCAACCGGGTTGCTTTACAGGCAAATTTACACACCGTCTCTTTAAAACACTGCATGCCCAAAAGCCTTTTGGGGTTTGGAATGTAGCACTGCACCAAGGATTTCACAAAGCCTCTAAATATCACAAGAAGCTTTTTTAGAGAGAAAAAAAAAATCCAGCTGACTGCAACTGTTCTAGCAGGAGTGCCTCAGCTTAGCTCCCAGACCTGGAATTCCAGATAAACAACAGAGGACAGGAAACAGATTTTTTTGTTTTTTTTTTTTACATGTCCTTTTGTAATGCAGCTACAAGATGACTGATGAACTTAGGAACAAACAGAGTGAGAGTGCAACTGTCATCCGAAAGAGCGCTGTGCTTAGATAGAAGCTTGTAGGAAGAGCAAACGAATTCTCTGAAGATATGTGACTGGTGGAGACTCCTGCTGTGTTGTCTTTCCCAATAGCATTCTGTAAGACATAATACTTCCCTTGGTTACCGTTATCCATTTTCACTGCAAATTATTTAAATCTATGTCATGAAATTTTGTTTATGGTCTCACCTTGGTTTCACGGTCTGTGCCAAAGATGTAAAAGGTGTAAAACCCGATATCAAAATGACAGTAGTTTCTAAACTATTTTATTCTTGTAAGGACAAAGGCACCATAAAGGTTTAATAATAGAAAAGCAAGACTCAAAAATGGAAGAAAATATATATTAAAAAAAAATCCTAACCTAAAGTGGGTCCATGTGTAAAATCCATTTCTTGAAGTACAGTATTTTTTTTTAGGAGAGCTGCATTTATTATGCCAGTTTACTTTAAAAGGCAGATGCTGTGAAACCACAGCTTCTGCATATAACAACTTGTTTGATAAAGAGTTAGTTTGGGATGTAAATAGATAAAATCTGGACCATGGGATCAAAAAAGTTCGATGTTTTAGCCTACAAAAAAAATATTTCTTAACCCCCCCATTTTTCCCTTAATTGTTAAATTTTTATACATCAGGTCTTCTTTGCTACTAATAATAGAGCAATGGACATAAACAAATACATAGCCACAGATTAAGTGCAATAACCAAGGGAGAGGTGTAGCAGTAGTACTGTTCACTGCTTATCATCCCTGGTAAAGGAACTAGACTTTACGTCCTAGTGGAAGAGACCTCTGATGGTCAGGTAGTCCAACCTGCTCCAAGCAAAGTTGCTTAACTCACCTCAAGATCTGAAAATCTCCAAGAAGAAATCTCCAAGGAGAAATTTTACAGTTTCTCTGGAGTCCTGTTCTGGTGCTTAGCCACTCTTTTTTTTTTTTTTAATCTTCTTATGTATAATCATCTTTTCTTTTGTTACAAATTTTGACTGTTGCCTCTTGTCCTTCCTCAATAAATCTCTGAAACAGAGTCTGGCTACATCTCCTTATTATTCCCCTTCACACACCTGAAGTGAAGATGAAGTGAGATCTGCCTTAGCCATCTCTTCTCCACGCTAACCAAAGCGAGCTCCCTCGGCCGCTCCTTGAGTGCCAAGAAGCTGCTGTTGTTGCACAGAGGGTAGGAGCATGATGGCATTAACCTCACAAAGAGGGAACAGGCCTAGCCCATGTTGGAGATGCCACAGGCCAAGATTTAGTTTCAGGGTTTTACATTGAGGGGAGATACCTCTGCTGTGAAATGGATAGGATCCACACTCTTACCTCATTAAGACACAGTTCTGTGTCTATAGATTCATTGGATTTCCGCTTCTTCTGTGCCTGTGAACAAATGCAAAAGTTAGTCCCTATGCACTGATCCATATACAGCATCACAAATGTTAGATAAATTCACATGGGTTATCATATTCCTTTGACTTTCACCATACAGCACATTATTCACAAATAAAGCCTCTTAATGTAACAGCACATTTTCCAATAGCATCCACATTCTAATCTGAAATTCACAACAAAACCTTAACCACTCAGTTAAGGATATGATGTACGTAATTACAGTGATGAGTGCCGTCAGCTGCACAGAACATGTTATGTTCTGCGGACTCTTAAAAATCATGTTGGTTTTTCATGAGAAGAAATGATATATGACAGTAAATAATTACTGTAATATTACTAAATATTAACAACATATTCTATTCATACGTTTTATGAAAATATACAACACTGGAATGTTTTATTCATGATAATACTTGTCATTTATCCATGTGCTACTACGACACACACAAAAATAATTTTTAACATATTGCAGGGCTGCCACAGAGCCTCTTCTGAAAAGCTACAAATAGAACATTTAATATGTTTTAACATATTTATGTGTTAGTCAGATTAAGCAGTTTGTTTACGTTATATTCACAGATAATTATATACGGAATATTAATAAATGTAGGAATATATTAGATGATCAAAGCCTACAAAACAGAATTTGATGTATCTCCAGCCATATCTTATGATAAACATCTATCTGTTACTATCACTGTGTGCTCTCACACACATTGATTCAAATAAGCAGTGTTTCTGATGGCAGCATCCTAGATAATGAGAGCAATAGCATGCACTCCTGTCTAGCATCACAAGGTATTTAATATTTCTGTAGCTCATGTGAACATGACTGGAACTCTTCTATATATTTCTTATATAATAGCAATATCTATCCCCATGGTGCTGACGATATTTCCAATGAGTGTTGCTGAGATTTATTTAAGTACTCTAGTGAATCTCTATCACTTCTTCCTTTGGATGCATCTTTTATAGAAATTACTTGTGTTAAAAGTACAATCAAGTCCTATAAAAGACGACCTGGATTTATACAGCAAAACTACTGACAGCACAAGCATGTCTTTTATTTCTGTCTGGAAGTTTTGCTGGGCTTGCAGTTTATCTCCTGCACAAAATGAGGATCTGAATCATGCTGGTATATAGACCAATGTTCCCCATTCGTATATTTTATATCTGAGAGTTTGCATATAAAATATACTTCAGCCATAATTATTCATTTTAAAATCCAAATAAAGGAACTGCAATTCTTATTATTAAACATATTCCCTGCCTCTCGTGATATTTTATTGTTTATTTTTATATTTATAAATAGATATATTAGAACTAAAAAACAGAAACAGTTGGAATTTCAGTAAGCTACTGCCTAGCTATATTAATGCATGGATATATATGCTAATTATAAAAATATATGATAAAATAATAGCTCAATTCATTAATAAAAACTGTCTGTGCAATCTTTCTCTTACACACTCTCTCTCCAAATTAGTAGCATTAAGTTAATCCTAATAAACATAAGTTAAGCTATCTAAATGGAAAAAGAAATGCCTGGAAGTAAATTTGCTAAAACAACACACAGTATACTGAGATGCAATATAAGGGTTTTTTTTTTTTTTCACCCCCACTTAAACAGAAAGCTGTTTATCTACGTAGGGAACTTGGTAAATAATAGCCACTTGGGTAGATTTTAATTCCAATCGACCAGCTAGAAGGGAGAAAGGTAAAGAAGCAGAATCCAAATGGCATGTCAGTCCTAATTTTCTCATATTCTACATATCTACTTGAATTGCAATGTGATGCTTCAAAAGAGGTATGAGTAGAAATTCAGATGTCAAAATGTACACTGTAAGGCCCATGAAAACCTGTTGTTTTCTAGTTTGTCATTCAGCACTAAATTTTCAAGCCCATCCAAGCTTCTCTCTATTGGAAACGTTGATGTGGTATATAGCTGTCTAAGCTTCAGATCTTCGTGCTAGTAACTACAAGGCTAATACTGCTCCTTGTTGGTCTCAACCGAATACCCAAGTTTGAATGGCCACTTCTTCAGTGCAAAGTGTATTCCTCAAATAAGAAAAGAAAAAAATGACATTTTGTCTCTATGCAAAGTCTTTCTTCATTCAGCGTGATAAACTATTAATAGAGTGCAGCAACTTAAACGCATTTTTCAGAAAACTCTTAACAGCTAGAAACGAAATCAACACAAATAAATAAATAACAAAATTTTCAATAATTTTGGTCAATATTTCCTAGCTTTAATTTGGAAGGTACTAGTTATCTGTATCTACAAACTTAATGCAGTCATTCTAACAGCAACACCTATTCATACATTTCCTCTATTATAGAAATCTGTTATTTCTTGGAATTGAATAGCAATTTTAATAATCAGCAGGCTTTTCTCCCATGGAAAATGTCTTCCTTTAAAAGTAGACAAAAATGCAGCCTCTTTTGGGGGGTGGAGAGAAGGTGAAGGGAAAGAGATTTTCAGAAAAAAAAAGAATCACTTTGAGGATGAGAGGAGGCATTATATGCCAAGTTTCAAATTGGAAGAGCACATTTTTACTGTTGAGTTATAAACCTGTAAAAACAGGCTATAATGGAAATGCTGGCATAGGCTGCACTATTACAATAGTGCTGTACAGCACTAAATCACAAGTAATGGGGAGAAAAAAAAATCTTATGTGTAGAAGAAAGTGCCATGGGAAGCTTATGTCCTGTAATTACAACCTAAGGGGAAGACTCTTCCTGCCCCATTCCTAGGCTCAAAGGGCTCTACACGTAGCAGAACTGCTGTATTTGTGCTTGAGGGTGAGTGAGAGTCTCATAAGAGATGAAAAATCAGGGCTTGGTGGAAGTGCACTCAAATGGGGAGACACACATTTTAATTTTGAAGGATATCCTGAGCCATCAGCTGCTCAGCATGCAGCATCTCCTATTATCTTAAAAAAATTAAATTGATGGGAAGTTGTGAACCTCACAAAAAGTTGCAGATGATTCTGACAGGGTATATCTGCACCATCAGCAAAGAAAACTTGGGAAAAGTGAGATTCCAAGGATTCACCACCAAACATGCCTCTCAGGTTTCCTACATATCTAAAGTATAGTTAAAGAGGTATCTTCAAAAATGCTGGAAGCAACAATTTTGATAGTAGTAGTATAATAGCACACACAAATAGCTAACAAGTCTGTATTCAAACTTTTCCATCTCAATATAAAGCTCTTATCTGCTGACATGAAAATGTATGGGAATTTCCTCATTAAATAAAACACAAACATTGTTGGGCTGATTTAAAAAAATTAATTAAAAAACAGTGAAAGAAAAGCAGCATAAAACAACTGGTTAAACACACAAAAAGAGGTATGAGATCTATTCTACTGGGGTAAAATAACATCTGCTAATGACATATACTCAGCTGTGACATGTTGCTGACTGCAAAATGAAGTTATGTCAGATGTGTTGACACTCACCCTGGCTTTGCAGGGAACTACAGTTCAGTAATGTGAGTTACTCTGATGAAGCTGCCCCCATACTGCCAAAATCCTCCACTCACTTATGCTTTTGCACCCTTAAAAATGAACATCTGCTTTTACAGAGAATATCATCACCGTAGTAGCAAAAGCAACAGATGATATTTGGAGACAGGCATATTCGTGCACCTCATGATGAACTTCAGTACATCACACATTAGTCACACAAGCCTTATTTTAGCCTTGATAACCTTTAGCTTTTAATATCCACACTGAAAAGTGTTTGACTTAGGCAAGGATTGGTGACAGGCCAATGTCCATAAAGAAAAAGTTCATGCCTAGAAAAGTTTTTCTCCTAGAAAGAAAGGAGAATGAGTTCCAGCAGAGAACTTTGTGGTTTGCCTAAAGAAAGGGATACTTCTTGCAGAAATTCCTCCTCTGGTCTGCCTTTAGGATTTATCTAAGACAGACTTTGTGGACCTCCCTGTTTTCCTCTAACCTCAGTGTCTCCAAAATGGGTTCCTACCTAAATCCTTGCTCAAACACACCCTGACCTTATCTTCTCTTTCCCTCCATCTAATGACTATTATAAAGTCCTCCTACACCTAGGAACACTCTGCTTCCCATCCCCCAAATTCCTTTACCTCCATTATTTGCAGACACTAGAGCCCTGGATTTATTCCTGGGAAAACTATCTTGCAATTATGAATCCAGCCTTCACAAATTACAGCACTACAGGGTTAATAAAATGCATTAAACACTACAATAGTATCTCATGAGGAGTCTCTATAAAATGTGCATTATTTATGGCTTGTCACTCAGCAGTATTTTTTATGTATCCACTACAGCTATGTTACTTGCAGCAGGATCAAAGCCTGACTGGGGATTGCTCCAAACTGATGTAAGCTTTAATTTGGAGGGAGGGCATGGCAGGCAAAACATGTAAAGGGAACTGACAGCCTTAGACTTGCATGTGAACAGACACAGATTGAGCACTGGTGCCCAGACTCTCACCGTTAGCTACACCCTTTGGCTTTTTGCACTTTATAGAATTTACTGCTTAGATATCATAGTGAGAGGTACCAGAAATATGGTTACAACAAAAACATGTGGTGTGGGCTCTTTTTTTCAGATAATTTTAATGACTTTGCCTTTGTCCTCTCCTGAGATGTCTGGTTAGTTATGCTCATATTAACAGGGTTTTCTGAAGAAGAGGGACAAATCCCCCGGAACACATCCTTCAGATGACCAGACTTCTGTACCAGCTATAACAAATGAGTGTGTATGTTTCCCTTGTTCTTTTCTGCTGTTGATAAGAGAGATTTACTATGCAACTAGTCTGTTTTCTCCAACAGTGGGATACAAACAATAAGCAGAGAAATACGTAGGCTTTAAAAACGCAATCAGTTTAACTCTTCTGCTCTCACTAAGTGCTAGGTGCATCTATCACAACTGTCAATAGCACTTTCTTATTAGCACAGCAAAACCATGCCATGCTGCACTGTAAATTACTTTCAACAGGGAAAACAACCAAAGTGCATGTGAGAGGCACAGGACACTAAAATAAGGATCCAATTCAGCATAAAATAATTTTGAAGACTATACCACACAGCCAGGGTGAAAAGCTATTTAAGCCATAAAAACAATCATCAGCTTTGTACAGCCACAGAAGAAGCCAAATCCTTTTTCCTTTTATTGGTGGCCATGTAGTGTAAGGGCACTACATTTCTGCCATCCCACTTTTCACAGTAAATAAAATACCTTTTAGAAACAAGCATTACCAGGATACTGCTGGTAGTAGTCTCCAAAGCTAGATAGGAAAGACTCAGCACAGTTAAGCAACAAACCACAAGTTTTTCATCTGGGAACATTAAGCATTTCAAACAAATTATTCCCTTGTGTCCAAATACGAACTGGGGAAACAAACTGCTTTAAACTTGCTGCTGCAATGTGCTGAAATGAGCAGTCTAGCAGCCAGTCAGTTCAGATCCCATCATCTCCTGACACGAAGCTCTTGTCCCCCTCAGCTTTGCACCTCCCCTGAACGTTCACAGTTTGTCCCACAATCTCCTACCGGGGTCTTGTTCGAATTCCCCCCGCAGCTCTGGCACAGCGGGGCACAGCAGCCGCGCTTGGGCAGCCCGGGGGGCTGCGGGTGCCACCACCGCTGTCCTCAGGCCCGGGTGCCACCACCGCTGCCCTCAGGCCCCGCTGCCACCCCCAGGGAATGAAGAGTCAGGCCTGATCCGAAGGGCAGCATTGCCCTCTGTCTTAAGAAAGCTCTTAACATTGCGCCTTAAGAAAAAAATGAGACACATCTTACCCCTTGTCGCCAATAGGTTATCACTGTTTTTGAATGTTAAACATCAAAAACAGGGCAAATAAGTAGGAATGTAAAAGCAGGGAGGTTTGTATTCCAGCCACAAAGGAAAAATAAAAAGGGATGGTGGCTCTCCTAAGAACATTTCTAGGCACTCATTCAGGATAAAAGGGGTTGAAAGGAAAGGGCTTCAGCCCAGGGTTTGCAAGCAGATTCCACTTGGAAGAAGGGCTAGAATACACATGCAGCTAAAAATCAGCTTTCTCACTCCTCCATCACTAGCACCTCCCATTCTGTTCTGGGGACTACGTAAGGAGGGATCTCTGCAGTGCTGTGGATACTTCACTGCTTTTTGCAGGACTGGACCAGATGGGCTGAGAATGGTGCCACTACTACTACTACTGTTCTACTCCAGAACAGTTAAGTACAGATCAAATTAGCCCTAGTTTAACAAGTACCCAGGGCAGATATTTGGATGTCTTGATGGCTAGAGTGGCAAACAGACTTAGCAGACATCAGCATAGAAACGGGCCTAAGAGTTGATAAAGTCAATTTTATTTTCATCAGAGGTAGGAGACAATGTCTTCCCTCTAACTTTTTCAGTCCTAAGAAGATGAGAAAATTTGATTTGGAGAGAGTGAAGGCTGGCCATAAACCTCCCAGAAGGAGCAAACACAAGTGTGGAAAGAAGAAAAAATCACCTGCATCGTAAAATTATTGACGGATCACTCTCAGCTAAATTATGTTAATAAAGCCGCAACCTAATTAAGCCTCACCCCTCACTACATTCACATTATCTGGAACAATATGGCACACGGTGCTCTTGAAGGTTTTATAAAAAACAGACCTATCCAAAATACCAAACGGATCAAACAGCTTACAAGCAGCAGACACAGAGATCTTCAGATATTTATTTCAAGCAATTAGTCTCCGAGTGAGCGTGGTACAAAATACGACACTCAGCCAAGTCAGCCGAACTGACTGACTTACCTTTCATGGCAGCACAGCAACTTGTTACAATTTTGTTTTCATGTTCAGTCATTCATTATTTGAATAAAATGAATTTGTATAGTCCTAGATTCCTGATCCTATTTTTAGAGGATATTATGCAATGCCCCTAATATGGTCTTTTTAAGGGTTTGCCTCAAGCAAATATTTTTGCATTAAGAAGGGCAAAGGAGAAAGCAGAATACTAAAAAGCATAGACGGAATAAGTTTTGCTAGCTTAATATCTCAATGGCTTAGGGTGCCTAGGTGTTTTCTTTATTGTTTTTGGTTTTTTTTGTCCTCCTCCAGCTAGCAAATTAAAAAGCCACGCAACCCAGAGTCAAGTGGTTTAGGATTTTATAATTAAAACTCATTTCTCTAGCGATTTACCACAATGCTCAGCCCAGGGATACACCCAGCAGTTACATGTAGCATCTGCTACTGTGTGCTGAGCACAAAGCCATCACGGTTCCTGTTAAAAGCCTTACCCAGATTTTCATCCTGAAGCAAGGTAAGCCACTGAAGAACTACAGATCCCGCAGCACCTCTCCAGGCTGGAGTGCGTGCCCTTGCATGTCCAAATATGCAAGCAAAGTTGTTCAGCTTGGCAGGCAGGTAGAGTCCTACCTCCACCATTAGAGCAGGCTACGTGGTGCACTGGAGCATGGAGCAAACCTTCCCGAGCAGCTGTCAACCGGGGCCGCTCTGGGACTAGCAGCAGCTCAGCCAGAACAGCACTGGCCTGCACTGTGCTAATGAGCCTTGAAAAGAGACACCACATTAATGCAGCTTCGACACCGTATTTTGTATTTGCATGTGTAACGTCACAGGCAGTTGGAGGCTTATACTAAGCATGCTACAAGCGAGCTCTCAGTGACGTTCACCAGATGACACGTGGATGGTGGGCGGCTAGGACGATCAGCCAGGACAAACTTGGATGAACCCTCACAGAGCAAAAGTAGAGTTGAAGGAGGAGAGCAGAGCAGGGAAGAATCCGTGGTACTGCCTTATCTCATGAGACACCCAGCCCCGAGCTCTCAGCAGGTGGAGGAGACGAAGAAAACAAGGTCCCGCGTTGCCGCCGCGCTCCAGCAGCAGGACCAGCGGTGCCGTCCTCTGCTCCTGCAGCTCCAAGGACAGATCAGGCAAGCTTGCCTGAGCACCAGCCTGCACGAGGCCTAGAGCGCTGGGCACTGCAGGGAGCTTTGGCTTTTGCGCTACGCCAACCTTAAGCAAGCGGCATTACTGCTGGTTTCCTGAACACTGCATCTACTCATGAATTTTAAAGCGAAGAGAGGAACTATCAACATCTGCTTTAAGTGGCTAAAACCACTCAGAATTTTCATTTTTATTAACCAGATGTGTTTGTGCATATGCTGGCACACATACACATAGCAACAAAACACAGTGGTCAGTCTCAAAAAGGTGTAGAAAACACTTTAGATAATGAGCATCCCTGCTGTAACTGCAGTGAGGTAAAGGGAAAGCTGCAGATATTAACATAACCCTGGATGGAAAGGAAGAAGAAATTAGCCAGCTATTTGAGCTGCCCACCATAAAGCTAAGCCCTCCCATCCTCAAGTTTATTTACATTTATCAATCCCAGTATATTAGTTTTCCTACACCAGTAGTTGTGTGGCTATGCCTGATACTAAGCCCCATTAAATCATGACATGATTTAGAGATTATTTTAAAGTAATTGAACAGCTGTGATTTGGACTAACTGGCGATTTTTGCATTTTTGGCTCCAAACAATCTGCTCTTCAGAAGTGCCACAGAAATAGAAATTTAAAGATTTTCTCTCCGTTCATCTAATATTGTAGCTGAATTATGCAGGTGCACGTATGCTTTCTCAGAACTGGCAAGCTGAAATTTTAGTGAAGTTGCTACACTACCTCAGAATCTACTTTCCTTTTTAGCATCAAAAATACCATTCAGAATGAAAACACAAGAAGATTATTTAAAAAAGAATAAAATACAGTCAGGTTTACCAAGTCTGGATGATAATGAAAGCAGGCTATGACATACTGTGTTTTTATCAAAGAGCTCTTCTGCAAGAAACCAACCAGAGCCACACAAGTAACACGGTTGAAAGTGAGAAAAAACAAAATTTTTCTCTAAATATTAGGGATGAATCCCTAACCCTAGTCTGTAGGTAATAGTGGCTTTCCTCATATCAGCTATTGGCACGTGACCCATGCTCTTACACAGAACATTTACACTGGAGTCCATGTATTCAAGGAAGCAGAGATGCTCTTCTGTGAGGGGAGTTTGCAAAATTGGGACTTTACTAGAAAGATGTCTTAATATTTACTTGACAGACCCATTGCACCAATGAGCATTTTTCCACTGGCTATACTGCAGCACATGAAAATACACAGTCACTGCCTAACATCATCCATGTACATGGTCTCAAATTTGAGCTCAGTAGGAAGGAATGCAAAACATTTTTCCAGGACTGAAACTGTCTATTTTTTTTAGACATAAAAAATGTTGAGAATTTAAAAGTTTAACAATTATAATTAATTCAAAATAATTCTGAGTCTATAATAATCAGAATGTGCAAATAATTATCAGATTATGCAAAACTATTCACAGGATATAAGCTGTTTTGTTTCATCTTATAAATTTTTCACAGAAGATAGTCTTATATTCCTGCCTATATTTAATAAACCAGAAAATACAATTAGATGAATGTTAATAATGCAAGTGATTGAGATCAACAGTACCATTTTGGGTAAATTTTGTAAAGTTTCCATACTAGGCTGGAATAAGGTTTTTAAGATTGAGTAGTTTGCCTACTTTCTGAAGTATTATATTGATACAGACTGGTGAGTTCAGGGTATTATTAATGGGATATAACCTTTATACATATCAGTAGCTGGTTTGTTCTAACTCAGGTCAAAAGTGACAACTATTCAGTAAGATTTTTGAAATGAGTGGGTGGTTCTCAACTACTCCTCTTAAGGGACAGGTTCACTGCGAAAAAGTGGCACAAATTTTCCTGTCAAGCAGTGTACTTCAAAAGAGACTGAAGAATTAATGGGATGTAGGTTTATAACATCACAAAGCACTTACAATGTTTCTCCATGCCTTTCACTTCCCTTGCTGTGAGAAGAGCTGCTCTGTTAAAAGGGGCAAGTCCTGCCATATCCCGAGATTTTCTAATTTAATTGCAAACCCCACAAGAAAAAAATTGAAGGTGCCCTATGCTACCAAATTTTAACATGCTTTTGTGGGACCCAAGAGAGAGATTTGAAGGTTTCACCTAGAAAGACATCTTGAAAGTGCTGTCTAAAGAGGACCTTGATTAATGGTGGTTGGCAGCAAATATTTCCCTGAATGCACAGCGGTTTTATTAATACCTGGGGTGAGTAGCAAAAAAGTGGATGTTACTTCTTGTGATCTACTTGTTCATATATTTAATATTTGCATGCATCAGCTTCACCTGACTAGCAATGTTCAGTGTCAAAATTGTCGTTGAATCATTTCCAGAATGGGAGGTTCCAAAAAATACACCCGGATGTGCACTAACCACAACAATAACAGGACTTCTCTTATTACTCAGATATCTAAAGACCAGGATGTCTAAACTGCAGAATGTCAAAGGCTAAAACTAGAACAGTATGACTAAAGATGAGCGTTGAGTGGATGCTCTATGCAGATTGTGTCTCTTGTATATTATTGTATATATTCCGTGTAGGCAATGCAGATCATTTCTCACATCAGCCCTGGTACCTGCCTGGTGTATTAGGCCATCCCAGAAAGAAGTGAAGGTGTGGTCTGAAGAGATGCCATGTTTGGTGGTCCAGTGGGGATTAACATCTCTAGTGCTCAAGAACAGTATCCTTAAAAAGGATCTGGGGTATCGCTATGCTGCTCACACAGTCACCACCATAGTAGTTCTGATATGTTGTGCATGGATGAATGCAACTGCACTACAACAGGCTGTGCATGTAGCAAAGGGCAGCAGATGATGAACGAGGACTTTCAAAGCATTTGAGCAGATGCGTCTCATGCTGAACAGGCTTTTGGATTATTTGGAGTTGTAACTTTGGCAGTTGTTCTCTTCAAACGTTCATGCAACGCCAGAGTCTCCTGCTACAGTGCTGTGTGCCAGCGTGGCTTGTGTTTCAGGGCCTGTCCATGTGAAGTGGACCCAGGGCTACCAGATCAGCTCCCAAAGAACAGAGCCCTCTCACTGACACCTCTCAATGAGTTATCAAAACACACAAAATACAAAACTGAATCTCACCTGAGGCTGAAAGGCTTTTGCTTAATTTGTAATTCCTTAGTATCCTCATTAAGCTCATACACTAGGTATGATTTTATCTAAACCTTTTCAGTTGTGCCTATAACAACTGGAATTTCTCATCTGCAAATAAGCATGGCTGAATCTTGAGGAATAATCAGGAAATCTTAATTAAAAGCACTAGGGGTTAGGCTGCCTCTTGATGAGAGAATGATTCTGCAAGCAGTTGCAAGAATAAGCCAAACTAATTAAGTTCCAAATCTGTATTAAAAAAGGGCAATTTCTCCTTTTAAAATTGCATTTTTGACTTGTGAAATTGAAAACAAGCAGTTCCTTGCATGCAAAAAACCTTCCATTTGTCCTCAGAACTCGGTAATTACAGTACATGCGTGACTGAAGTGCAGAAAAGAGCATACTGACATAGCGCAATTTTTTCCCAATGGGCTTCAAACAATCTTTTCTAGAGGAGGGCAACCTGTGGTAAAAACCCTACTGGACACTATTGATCAGAATTTGTCTGAAGACAAGTTTTTTGAATGCATACACGGGATTTATTCAAACACAAATTTAGGATCAAGTTTTCATAGAGAGTGATAACTGATTAGCATTCATTTGTGTACGCTTAGTTTTTATATACCCACTTAATACAGCTTACTGCATAAATCAGCATTTATGGCTGCAGCCAGCAGCCAGGTAGGCCTACCCAGGACACTTCATATCTGCAATGAACCTTGCAAATTTGAATGCATTTCCAATGAGCATGGATTCAGTACATGCAAATGGTTATATGGATATCTAGCCTTGAATTAGAGGCAATCTGAAGCTTCTGAAAATGTCAATCTGGAAAAAAAATAAACATATGGTGTAATGCTGCACTTAGTAAAATATTGCCCTGAATACCTAATTCTCTTTTAAGAAAGTCATGAGGGAGGATAATCCTGTAATTGTTTAGGATACATGCTAAGTGAACCTATGAAAAAATATCCTAGCTTATACACAACAGCCTGACTGTTTATCTGTGGCTCACAGAAGGGCTTAACACAGGAGGGCTTAACCTGAGGTGTTTTTTTTTTTTTATTAGGTTTAGTCTACTGATTAGAACTACAGTCTGGTGTGAAATGGCTAGGATCTCATTCTTCAAAGTAAAAACTTAAATAAACATGTTGAACTCCCATTGATTTTGAAAGCCAAGAATCAAAATGGGTGTCAGCTTATATTCTAGAACCCAATAGCAGAAAAATGTTGCAGACCAAATGGTTTAAGGGTAATGCAGAGATCTATTATTCAGCAGCTGATTAAAAGTCATAGGGATAAAAAGTAAGTGGGGGATAAGAAATGTGATTTATTTCCAGTATGGGATTATAAATGTGCACTGAAAAATGTAAGTAAAATGAACAGACAGGTTAAAAGCAGAATAAAACTATATTTATGTTCAGATCTTTCGTTACCATTAAAATTTTTTATTAAGAGTATATGCTAGCCAATTTGGTTAAAAGACTGCACTTCATTTTCTCTCCTATAAACTCAGTTTGACTACTTGAAAGATTTAGGCATGCTAAGGAAAAGGTTCCAAACTTTAGCTCTTCAGCTGTACGCCATTTTTGCAGCTATGCTACTGCGTCATCACTTTACAGTTTACAATGGCTCCTTATTATAGTACTAGTTTCCTATGGTCTCTTCTATATTTCATTTACTGTTGGTTACAAGGAAAAAACTATTTCTAAAGAATCTTCATTACCATTACCTTTTTTTTAACATTATCTGCCACATCATAAATGGGAGCCTGTTTATTTTTTTAACATTAGCTTACAGGTAATACAGAGAGATTAAGGAATGGTGGATATATAAGGAGGAACTGATAATCCTAACATAGAGCTGGTGATAATTATAATGCATAAAACTCTGAAATTATATAAGCAGAACCAGAATTTGATTAGGTCATGTGATTGCTTCAAAATAAATGACTTTTTCTGCATAAACATACTTCATGTGTATGGGCTCACTGAGGATGGAAGACATCAAAGCATTCTTTGTAATCAAGGTTAAGGAAGTACGATTGCTTCAGACTTTCTCCTAAACCAACATACAGATGGACCCCTATCTCTTAGCACAACTCAGCATGGCCACAGTCTGGACACGTTCTAGAAGCCTTCACCAAAGTGAAATGCTATAGGTGTGGTGAAAGTAGCCATGTAGCATCTACTGCAGCAAGACCAGCAAGTCAACTGCGACTGCTAGGATGAGTCGAACACCTTCATGGGAATGTGCAATTGAAGTTACTGCCTAATTATTCTATTTTCCATTGCTGCCCCTCTTTTTTTTTTTTTTTTTTTTTCTGATTGATGGTTATATTAACTCCGCTCTTCTCCAATCTCCACTGTAGCTTTTAAAGCAGCTAAGAGAGTTAGGGCCTGGTGACTCCTCCTGTGCAGGACACAGGCACAACATCTCTTCTGCTGTTCTGCTTGGTCTTTTATGGCTTTTTTTTTTTTTCCTGTATCTGCAATGAACCATTACATCAGACACAGAGAATACAGGACACAGAGAAAATTTATGCTGATGAATTTCATACTAGAATGATTCTGAGAGTCAGTTGAATGCCCAAAGATTAAAAAAGCAGATATGCAAGAAGAAATGTTCCCCTTAAAAAAAGAAAAAAGAAAGAAAAATAAAGAGGAAAGCACAGAGAGAAAACGGATCTAATAAAAGACTAATCGTTAACTAGAAGTGATATTCCAGAGATTATAGATAATACCATAAATTGAAACTAACAGGCCCACAACTAACATCACATAAATGGGCAGAATTAGTCTTGGTTATTGTTCCCTGAGAGGGAACTTTTCTCTTGGAGGAGGAGTTTCTATTTGCATTAGTAGAGATGGTCTCCAAGAGCACAGGCAGAGGTTTTAAAAAGGGCATTCTTATTTACAGGTTCTTGTATGTTTAAGAGAATCTATCTCTCTATATGTAGTGTGATTTTCTTTGCTGATAAAACAGAAAAAGTGATGTTACCATGAGACTTGGGATGAACACAGATGCAACATCCACTCCCTTAAATGGCAAGACGCTAGAGGTATGCTTAAAACTAGTATTATATGATTCATTCTGGCATAAAGGGAGAGAATATAGCAAATGCCTTCAAATCTATTTTCATCTAGTGAGTAACATCAAGTCATCCTTCTGATTTTTCTTTAAGTATGATAACTGCACTGGAGTACACCTTCCTAGAATGCTTTTTTTAACTCTGTAAAACTCGTAACAGTTATTCAGCTAAAGCCACCACCAAATCATGTTGAACATCTGAAGTTACCAAGTAAGAGAGGATTAAACATGCATAAGACACTACCGACATCAGGCCTGGGTTGTACTGGGTAGAACTCTGCCAGATAACTGCTCAAGACCTTGACTGACAGGGCAGTTGCTTCCACTTGTGACCACCATTAGATGAGTGATATAAAAACACTAAACTATCAATACAATTTTTATCTCATTTAAAATTATTTTGGAATGAAAATTCATCAGAAACATGAGTCAAGAGGTGCAGTTTGTTGAGGTGTAGCAATTACCAGAAGTTAGGCCTAGTTACCATACTACCGGCATAAGCTCATAAACTTTAACCAACTTTGTGCTGTAGTAGTAGGCAAAATATGATCAATCATTTGTTCCAAACAACAAAATCATCATCGGTGGATCATGAAGAAGTTCAAGAGTTTCCAGAAATGACCACGACGAGTAGATTACATGCACCACCAACAGCAACAACATATTGTTTTTGCATACAGTAGTCATCATCATGGTATACTCTAATCAATCTGATAACTAAGGACACTTAAGAATACTAGCGAGCACGTATTTTGGGAAGAGACTCCAGGAAGGGCAGCCCCTAAACCCTGCAACAGAATCTTTCTCTAATCTGTGATTAAAGTACTTTGGTATCCAAATCCATCTAGCCTGCACACAGTCATTTGGTCTCAAACTGCAACACTAAGAAACAAAAGCATCAGTATCCACTTCAATCATGGTGATTAAACAAGCTTACAAAAATATGAAAGCAGCAGCATCTCGATCAATCCCTTTGTTTGTTTTGTAAATAAAAATTCATTGAAAAAAAATCAAAATTGATGAAGAGATATTTTATTTGTCAAATGTTGACCAAATCTGGCAACTACCAAGCTATTCTGATGCTTTAGAGAGAAATAACTCTGCATCAAATTACGACAAATTGCACAAATGTATCAAATACCTGAGATTTGTACCAGTCCTTTGCTTTTGTTTTCCTCATGTAGCTCTGTGCAAATACTTCTTAAGGATAACACAGTGCATTAACATAGCTTATAACAGTAATTTATCATTTGTAGAGCACTAAGATATGCTATGTGGTTTTCAGAATAAATAAAGGCTTTGAAGTGTTAGCTTTACTGAAATCAACTGCAATTCATTGGGGTTTTTAGGTAAGCAGTATCTTTTCATTATCAGCCTGTACAATAACTAGTATGATAGGAATCTGATCTATATGTAGAACTCCTGCAAGTTATTCCGGGGAAAAAAAAATAAAAAAAAAAGCATTAATGACTTCCAGGGTTCTAGTTTTGTTCTGTGTTCCATTAGGAACACCACGGTATCATTTTTTCTTGCCTCTTTTTTTTTGCCATAACATCAGCCTGCTGGCCTAACTGGAATTATTCTTACTTATGCAAGTGTAAATGCAAGCCGAGTCATGGACAAAATCTATATTTGCTAAGAACAATGTTTTAAACAAAATACTTTGTCAGGCTCCATAAATTCACAATATATTATGAACTGTACTACTAAAGACAATATGATTAAACATCTACCATCACAATGCCATATCCATGATTAAACATCTACCATCACAATGCCATATCCTAGAATTTTATCAGTAGTTGTTATGCTTTAAAATTAAATTATAATGCTGTGCTTCATTTTACAACTTTCTTTTTTTCAGGTTGTAGTGAGCTAACTGTTATAAAAGGGAAGCATGTGATGGACTAGGTATTTGATTGAGAACTGAAGTTGTCTGGCATTAGGAATGCCTTTAGTATGATGAAGAACCATATAAAGTAATAACTTGGGCTATGACTAGCTTAATTTGGCTTGTTCTGATGTATTCCATTTTCTGATTCTGGTTTATTCTAGTGCTTTGTATTTTTGTGGGTATTTCTATAATAAGATACCAATGTGAAATGTAGAAACAACTGTGGCTTAAGGGAATACCGCAAATGCTACATCTACTTTTAGTAGCAACAATTTGCAAAATTCTTTCTGAGAGTAAAAACTATAATCTGTCCATAGAAATTTCAACTTTCTGAAAGGTGTGCAGTGCACTTTAACAAAATGGTATTTTTGTAAGTCATTAAATTGTTTTTAGGAACCTCTCACTTTCAATTGAACAATTATTAAACTATAAAACATAATTGCATGATTCCTAAAACTGCAATCTGGAGTTTTACAGTCTACTATAAAGCTTTGTATTATTATAATACACTAAAGATGCTTAGACTATTACACTTTTAAAAAATGAACTGTAAAATATTTTATCATAGACAAAATATTTCTGAAATACTGTGCTCTCCACAGTATATGTGTACCATATTTTGGTATAATGAGATGCGTACTTAGAAAAAAGCATTATTTAAACTGTCCTTCTAATAAGGATAATAAACTATTTTGCTATCTTTCAGAAACAAAAGTTTATTTCAACATATTTCCACATTAATAATTTTTAACCAGAGAACTGATCATTAAATATAAGGTCAAATTTTAAAGAGCTCTGTGTGCCAAAGAGACTAAACATTAACTGATGCACATCTGTGTAGGTGTGAAGACAACAGAGCCATTCTGCCTTACATCATCTGAGAGCTTTTGACTGTAGGTTACCCCACAGATTGTAACAGAATTTTTAAGTGGGCCCAATGTCCAAGGAGGAAATTAAACTAAGGCTGGAAAATGAAAACAACTTTCTACTAGCTACTAATGCCTGATGCCTCACAGCAACAGTGACACTAACACGACACATTTGGATCTACAGGGTATAATTCTTGGCCATATCCTCAATCTGTTCCTCTGATGTCAAAAGACAGGCAAAAGGTTCACTGTACTGAGAAATTAATCAGCTAGATTAATCACATCTTAACTTGTTCAAGATTTCAACAAGCTTGAAAATAATCCACCATGTGTGGTCCTTCTTGCAATCTAACTTCAGCTGAGCCTGGAAGGTGCAAAAAGGGTGCATTAGACACAGTCGTGGGGTACCTTACACTCCTTAGTGCAGATTTTCTGAGGACCCAATCAGCCATGGTGTTGAAACAAAAGGGAATTAACTTCACCGAAATCAATGTTGATACACAAAGCAGTCTCCAGTTTAGTGAAACATAGGATTTTGATTCAGTGGTTCCCCAATTACAGGGTAAAACTAAAGATGAAACTTCAAATTATTCCTAGCTGTCAGATATTAATCTGAAAATGCAAAACGTACAAGATTTCTTTGGGTAATACAGAATTGCTGCTGAGGCAAATTAAGAAATGTTTTTTCAGAAGAAAAGCTGCCAATAGGCATTCTGTAAATCACTTGTGCCAGCAGGCTGTCCCCATTATGTCAGCTAATCCAGGAAACAGGGGAGGTAAATTTAAATCTTCTCATATGAAACATCTAATCATTATTCTAACTTGTTTTTTTTTTTTTTTTTTTTTTTTTCATTTTTCACAATTTGTTTTGGAACAGCAATGGATGTCTTATATTTCTGTTAATCTTTTGCCCCGGGCTGAAAGTTCCTGAATAGGTACAATGTCTGGTGGAAGATGCCCAAGTAAGTCATCTCCCAAGGGAAGGGCATTTCAAAGCAGAATGTTTGTTTTCCACAAAACAGAAAAGAAATGTAAAGATCACAGCCTAAATGAAGGGAGCAAGGAAAGAGGGTGCCAGCCATATCGAATAGCTAGGACTGGTGCTCTAAAGTCCACTTGGACTTTCTTCCAGAGTACTGTTTCAGCAATTGGATCAGTCCTTCATCAACAGAACACCTACGTACCGCCCATGTTTCCTATTTATGTTCACCCACCACCCAATTACCAATCCATGAAGCTCTACCCCTGCTGGGACTTGATCCTCAGAGCATTCCATTGAGGCTTTTAACCCTCTCCTAACACCTACACATTTATAATAACAATATTTAGCACACAGGTAGCTACATTAAGTAATTACAGACAATGTTTCAAGCCAGGATTAGCACATCCTTACCCAGCGCCAAGGATGTGCAGCACCTACACCTACAGCAGGCTAAAAGCACAGACATTTTCTATATACGAACCATGTTTAAGTCCTTGTCTCCTCAGAGAACTGTGAGCTCTGTCTCCTGTTCTAGTCCTATGACTTCCCATGACAGATTTTTTTCTTGAAGTTCTGAGAAAGATGTTAAAAGTCCTTAAGGTTCTGAAATTATGTGAATTTGTGGGAATCCTTCTGAGGAAGGAAGAAAAATTCTGAAAAGAACAGTTTGAAATATCCCACTTGTATTCTAAAGGCTCACTAATCATACAAGAAAATAAAAAGAATACACCTACTTATATATCTACATTTTTCTTTTCCTTCTTGATCTCTACAAAATATCTGTGTTAATTCCTATCTTCTTTTTCTTCTTCTTCTTTTTTTTTTTTCCTGCTGAGAATACAAAAAATGACCACATTCTGGACTTAACTGTGAAACATACACCTTCAACCTAAAGGGCCATGCATCTCAGTTCTATCTGTGCCCATTGCCCACATTTCTTCAGATGCACAGAAATCATGAATTCCCTAAATGCTGAATTAAGGTTTGCTAGATCACACTTAGAAAATATATGATATGAGAGGGTACAGAACTGGCTAGGGAGCTGATAGATTTTGACACACAAAGTTAGACTGAAGTGTCCTTAACCACAGCAATTTCTAGCATTTTGAGTCTTGTTCAAAATGTTGTCTAAATTATTATAGCAATCCCCATAAAAAAAAGCCTGCACTTTCTATTTATCAATGATGATGTTATAATAACATTTAGTCAAATCTACTCTAATCTATCATTTGAAATTTATATTATTACGCTATTTCAGTTCCCTGCACCTCTCATAAGTGCAGAACAGTAGTTTTCTTGAAGAATACTTTAGTGGAGTCCACTGCCAAACTCATCCTTTTGTCTTTTTCAAATAAGCCAGTATGATAGATCAAGCAGCGGTGGTAGAATGCAAGATTGAAAAACCAAAACCTTTTTGGACTGGAGTGTCAAACGCACGTAATGATTGAGAATGAAGGAAAAACAGAATATCAGTTAAGTAGAACATATTATAGAACAGCTATCAGAGAAAAGATAGGGATGACAGTTGCTTAATAGAAATTGTTCGTGTAAGGATGACATTGCTGGGATTTTCCTTCTTTTTGGGGGGATAAAATAGCTTATCAGTTATTTTTACACTTCGATGATCATGCTTTGCATGATGTTTAGCATCTTAAAAAACATTTGAATTTTTTTTTATATAAAGGTAACCATTATTTACTCTTTGCCTGTCATTATCAAACTTTCTTAATGGTTTATAAAAATGTATAAAAGTGTTTATAAGATGCTTCTTGAAGTTGAAACATCCTTCTGGAAAAGATGGAGGACTGACTTCATTTGGGGATAGAAATAGTAGAATAGTTTATTATAGTATAGAAAGTAATTAATATATAAACACAAAATGAGCATGTATTAGAAGCGAACATATTTCTTCACACTGCAACAGTGTGAAGCAGGAAAATAGTGGTAGGACCTGAAAATGCTTGTAACAATGGTAATTTTAAATGAAGAACCACTTCTAAACAGTATCACAGAAGCAAAAATGATGTGTTTCAAACACATCCTGATTTCTGGTGAACAAGCATCATGTATTTTCTTTACGCGCGCATAACCCTTCCAGATTCCCAGGTATGTTGGTAGGCACAGTGACAAAACCATTAGTGCACTCTTTTTCAGTCTATTCAAGCTTCTCATACGACCATTTTGAACAAGTCAGAAAAAAAATATCAAAAATTGCTCAGCTGGTGACACTCTTGGCAGATTAGTTAATGCCCTGTATTTTACAACCCCAGGAGGTTAGTATTTGTTCGTTTCTGTGGCTATTTATACTCATCAATCACGTCTTTCTCTTTCCTCCCCTACTGTATTTATTTCTATGGCTACTTGTACTAATCAATCACTTCTTGTTCTTTCCTCCCTTACTGTATTTTTCAAATCCACTAACTATGATAAGCAGCCTTGAACCATCTCAACAATAATATCCTTCTCCCTTGTCTGTCACTATCTTTTTTGTATAGAGGCAAATGCTTTTAATACTACTTTTCACAATATTTAGGCTATATTCCCTTTTTGAAATCTTTCAGCTCAAATGCTAAGCGTATCTCAAAGCCTTTCGGATTGGTTTTGGTAGTACAAGGGCATTTTTTGAAAATACTAAAAAAGAATTATTTTTCATGGGAGGAAAATTTTAGAATGAGTATGTTTGTTCAAGTGTCTCCAGTTCTTTTCTAAAATTTGAACTGAGGTTTCAAGTCTCACATTCAATGAGGCACCATACTGCCCAAGGAGCCCTTTTCCAAAAAGGGCCAGAAGAGAGCTTGGCTTGGCTCTATTTGTAAGCATTTTTTTTTTGAAAAATGCAATAAAATATAAAAGCTGTGTTCTTTGTATTCCAGTTCTGACACAGAGAAGTAGCTAGCACCAGCATGTCGCACTTCCCAAGAATAAAACTGCTTATTCACAAAACTGTGGTGCCCTTCCAGTTCAGCTATCTCTATAGCTTCTATAAACCAGTGTATCATTTCTTTAAATAAAGTTACTTTCCCCAAAGATCCTTTATTTCCTGACTCATTACTGATCAAGTCTAACAGAGGTATATTTGAGGTTTGAGGTGAGATGTGACTTTAAAATGCTGGAGGATCAGAAGTAAGGTGGGGAAATAATTTTATTCATTTTCAGAACCCTTGGACATATATTCAGGACTGTGGAACATTTGCAAGTCAAATGGAAACCAATGGGATTTGTAATTGCTTGTCATTTCTTCAGTTCATTATTTATCATGTGTACTTTGGTAGCATCTGGAGGCTGTATTCTACAAGGGACTGTACAAACACTGGAGGCAAACAAGATTTCTGCCATAAAACAACTTTTTAATATAACATGAAGTGAGCTAATAATATCTCATCAAGTCCTTGTTTTAAACACAAGATGTTCCAAGATCCAGGTTTAAAAGGTTAAATTTATCTTAGTCTAATTTTTTCTAGTTAAACAGCTATTCATATGGAAATGCTGTGCCTACAACTATCACGCTCAGATCAATAGCTCACAAAGCCTAGCTGATAGTGAGTGTAGTTATGCAAAAATAGAATCGAAATTAAACAACTTAACACCATCTACCACAAACCCATATACTTTGTGACTTCAGTAATGCCAGTGCAGAGTGTTAATTCAAATGAAATTTGCCAGTGTGGTATGCAAAGTAAATGAAAAAAAAAAGGATTAAGATGTCAGAGTGGCGAAGGAAAACGAAGAAGTCAAACACATTTCTGGGATATATGAACTCTTCCTTGAAGTGAATGTGGAAACTCGGATACTGTTTACAACATCTAGAGTATAGAATCAAATGTTTTATAATCAAGTGAAATATGAATGGTATCTCATAAAAAGACAAGTGCATAAGTGTATACGAACTGAGGATAAAGGTATTTTCATACCAGATGAAACTTTTAAAACTTTGAGACTGTCATTAGTACCATATAGGAATTGTCCTTCTGCAAAGATACAATCAAAAATCAGCCAAATTGATCTCTTCCTGACCTAATGGGATATAATTTCTACAGGATTTCTACAGTCTTCAGGCCTAAAGATGCTTTCTGTTTATACTTCCTTTGGCCTTTTGCTCTTTTCTGCCTAGATTTTGCCATTCTTTCCAGCCCAAATTCTCCAGGCTTTCTAAAAACTGCACACACTGCCTTCAGCAAGTGGCTAGCCCCTTTAATAACCACAATCGCATATCACAAACTGTCAGAGTGAAATGCCAAGGGATACGGCTGCACTCACTGTCCAAAACTTGATCGGGATTTTGAGTCCAATTCAAAAAAGTACCTGAACCAGCACAGCTTTTGTTTCTTGGTCCAGCTTCTGCACCATGTAGTTTGGGGCACCCAGTATTCCCCACTATCCACAGCTACTCAACCTAAGGAGGAAAGTCTATTTGCACTAAGAAAACAAAGTAGCTGGAAGAAGGCAGCATGACAATAAGACTTATCTTTGATTTTGAATTATGCAGAGGATCCATTTTATCTGACCTACCCTGGCAGACCTATGCTGGCTTGCAGAGTGCAGTGTTCATATCCAAAACTCTGATAACAGATTAAATCATATGTCTTGCTTCTGAGACATGGCGCCAATAGAACCCACTCTGAAATATGCATATTTTTCTTACTGGAAATATGAGTCTCTGATATTTTACAACATATCAAGTTTGTAACTACAACGGCAGAATAATCAAATATTTTGAACCAAAGTACATTGCGTTTATGCAACAATAGATGACTCTAAACATATGAACAATTTTCTTGTATGCACTGCAGCAATTACACGTCTCTCTTACCTGCAGGTTTGCACATGCTGGCGAATCATTATTAGTTGGTATTTCATTGTTGGTGGTCTCTGAACCCATATTTTTAAGTCTGGAAGCTGTTGTAGTTGTGGCTGTAGTGGTCTGTACAGGGAGGATTGGCTGCCACACATTCACATCAGTACCATTGCCAAAGGCCTGAATTGCATTTTCTGCAAAAATACATTACAGATAAATTCTGACTTATTAAAAAAACGTCAGAAAGCAGAATTGATTTTTTTAACCTAGAGAGTACAGGTAAATGTAATAATATTTTCCATGGAAAACGTTGATGTATAAAAAATACATTTTTAGTTTGCAAAGTGAATTGATTTTTGATGCATCACAAACATGAACTATGAGGTTTCATAATTGTAATAAGTAGTAGTAATAATAATAATAAGAGATGTAATCTGATACAACATCTTTGGCGCAATATTTTCAGTCGTTCCTGACATAAGCTATAAAACTTACTGTAATCATATTTGCTATTATCTAAAAATCTACAGAATTTACTATTGAGATTTAAAATTTACTTTGAATGTTACGTCCTGACTCAAACAGGTGATGTTACATAGCAAATTACAAACAGACAGCAGGCAAAATAACAATTTCTAAAGCTTATTTTATTAAAAGAGTATATCTGTAACTACAGAATATTTTAACTAAGACAATCTTCTCCTTACAATTTTAAACCAAAATCTGCATAATAGGGTGAGGGGAAGCATGCTTCAACTAGAACTTTGGAATATAAAAGTTAAAAAGCTTTCACAGTTTCATGGGATTAAAGAGTGTGGTTACAGCAAGAATAAATTGGTTGCTTTTCTATAAACAAATAGGGAAATAGTTTTTAATCGGGTCTTTGGGGATTCAGCATGGATTTAGGGATTTCTTATTTCCAATTCATTGTATAAGAAATCAAACAATTTCACTGGGGACTAATATGTGGAAGTTATTAATACTACTTCTCATTGGCATTCCTCGCCTTATAAAATAATTTACATTTAATTCTCATTAGAGAAAGATGTATTTTATTCTAATATTAGTTCTGAGAACTCCAACAAGCACCGAGATAGATTTATAAAAGGCACCACAATTAGTTAGCTTGATGGAGAAAAAATGGGACGAACGGAGTGATATTTTTACTGTTTCTACCTAAATATATATATATATATATACATAAAGCAACATATTCCACACAAAAATATTCATAAATCCCCAAATGGTTTCCTAAATTAAACAGTATTTCCATTATTGTAGTAATCATAAAAACATATACAGTCTTTCACCTTTCTCAACAAAAATGATTATCTTTACTTATATCTTCATCGGTCTCATACTGTCCTAGTATTTTTTTAAACACATTCCTCATATATATCTACAAAATACCATATGACTGTAAAAATATGCTTCAAACATCTAACTAATCTAATGAAGGGTTCTCTCAATACCCTCTGTTAACTCATTGCTTTGTGCTTTTCCTTCCATTTGCCATTTTTCTTTTTATCTATTTCAATATAAAGCAGGTGTGAACAAATCCTTCAAAACCCATTGAAATATCTTGTCTCTCATTCAGTTCAGTAGGAATTCTACAGTATTGTAAACATTTGTAGGATTAGGCTATAGGGATTAGAATAACTGAAAAATGAACACACTGTTAGAATGCAAATAAAACCTTAAAATGAATTTTCAAAATTTGAAGTACACACACCATACTTATAGAGGCAGTAATTAGGATTATGGTGATATTTTCAGCAAACTTGCATCTTTTAATAAACAGAAAAAGAAGTATAAGTGAGGTAATATACAGACCCAATTTTAGCTTGGAGTGTACTTTATTTGTGCTCTATTGGTCCGGATTTTTTCTGTGCAAAACTGAACCACTTTTGTTTTCTGAGCCACTTCCACAGTTGTGATAAAAGACCCATTTTGCAAGCCCACACAGACACACATTCTCCAACTTAGGTAACCAGAAAAGCCACATACTTCAACACCATATTTAATTTTGTTGCGACTAGACACTGAAACTGAAATTTTTGCTAGCATTTTCAGATCAACTTTTCAAAAGTAAAATTTTAACTCCATTTACAACTTATCTTCTGTTGCAAAAGTCTCTTCTACTCTGAAGTGGAATTTCTGGGCAACAGCATATAGAGAGACAAGAAAGGCCAGGACTAGATGTTCATGTGGGACATGGGAGACTCAAGTTCATATATCAGCTCCACAAGAGGCACAGCAGGAATGTAGGAATGTGCTCCCAAGTCTCCTGCCTTCTGAGTTCCCTAACCCTCAGGCTGTAGTATAGCCTCGGTGTTTGTTGCCTGAGCTTTTCCAATTCACACAAATAACACAATAACTTTTGGAATAAATATTTAAGCTACATTTCCTACAATTTCTGTACATGCCATAAATCGCTGGCTTACTTCCAAACGATAACCAGCAAAAAAGTGCAACAAGAAATTCCCAAAGGTGCCAGTTTCATCCTACTGCGGAAAAAGATATTTTTTGGTCAGAAAAAAAGGGGGGGAGGAGGCAGATTTTAATTCCTTGGCCAATAAACAAATGCCATTTTTTACAAAACATTGAAAGGCTATTAATGACAACAACAATAACAAAAATAAATTGTTCTTTTCCCCTTCCCTGTGAAGGTAAGTACATTTTTATTAAATCAGAAGCACCTTTAGTTTCTTTATGAATAAGAGGTCTCTGATAGGCTGAGGACTACATTTGTCCTGCAGTGACCTCTGAAGTCATTGATTTGTCTTCATTAAAGCAATAAGAGAGAGGAGAAAGGACTAGTGTGTCTTTAAGGTCTAAAAGGAACCTGTAGCATGATAGTAATACATTCACAGATGAATAAAACCTCAAGTACGGCACTATATACAAAAGGCAGCACTGGTAGGATTGAAGGAAGTCTGATTTTTTTTTTTCTGGTAATTAAATGATCTTAATTAGTCTTGCAATATTCTAAAACTTCCTAACTTACTAAATAAAATGGTGATTCAGGTCACTTACTTTAAGAGCGGAGATTTTTAGATTCTATCCTAAAATGCAGACTTAACCCTGCAGCAGCAGTGACATACGTATACAGAACCGGATGGGACACTCTTTACTGAGTTCATTCCCTATTTCTGCAAAGGGCAACAACGCATGTTTCTTCTCATAACCTGATGAAATCTGACTTTTAAAAGAAGAGGAATTTTTCTCCTCAAAACTCCGTCTGGAAGCCCGTTTGGCAACTTTACAGTGATGGTTAAAACTTTTCCAATTTCAAGCCTAAATAGGGGTGGCCAATATCTCCCTGTTTGATTTTATGCCAACATTGTCCTATAGCTTAAGTAATTCTCTTCCCTCCCTTTGCTTTCCCCTGTAATGCAATTTCAGAGGACAATCATGTACCCTTTCAACTTTTGTTCTGCTAGGCTAGGGAAGCCAAGCTTTTTGGGTCTCCTCATTTATCTGAAGTTAAAACTCCACATCATCTAATTAAGCTGCTCCAGGCAGACAGGAAATTTGAAAAGGGAACCTGCCAAAATCGACTTCACTGAGCCATTCTGAAATTTATAATTGCCTCTAATTTGGAAATGAGTTAAAAAAGAAAAAAAAATCGATAAGTTAACAAAATCTTGAAAACCTGTACCATTTAAGACTCATGCTGAAAACAGGCACTTGAGATCAAGTGGCCTAAAAAAACTGAAGCTTGGCCATAAATTACACACACAATCCAATTTATACCTACCTACAGGAAATCTTTCATAAACTACATGGCTCTTTTATATGAAGTTCTTAAACTGTACACAAGCCCCTCAGGGGCTTCAATTTTTTGGTACAGGTGCTCCCTGGCTCCTGGGGTCAAAACATGATCTGTGATGAAAACATTTTTCTATATGATACATTTTTGTTATTTGGATTTTTTTTTCAGCAGCTTCTCATGTTTGCAATCTTTAACCATAAACCATAGAATCAGGCCTATCTGCTTTAGTTCTTACACCTACAGCAGAACCAAGCTTACAAAGTGCACAGAGATTTCTCTGATGTATCACAACATATTCAAATGGCAATACAATTACCATTTACAATGGTAACACAATAAGACACATTTAAAGACATCTTATAATTTTGTACTCACTAAGGCATGTGTTGTCCTGGAAAAAATTCAGAAATTTCTGGCATTCGTCTATGTCATTACCACTGTTGCTGCAGTCGCACCACGGGGCCACGCTGAGACTACTCGAGTCTATGTAGTTTGGTGTCATCACCGTGCCTATTAATAAGCAGTAAAATACAGCACTGTGAGTAATCTTTGCAATTAAATATTCTTTCCATACTAAAAAGGTATGAAATGACGACAGTAACTCATGTATTCAGGGCTGTAAACACAACACAGACTAATGTGAGGGCTCTAAAATGTGGACTTAAAAGCCCCCTTTGCCATCTGACCTGTCCTGTAAGTCCATTTGCTTCTGCTAAAAAGAGGGAGGTTTCCCTAGACAGGTTTATGCTGCAGTAGCACATACAGCTGCATCAGCAGGATTGAGAAGCAGAAAATTGTGGCAATGGGGTTGGAAGGATTGGGAGGGGCAGAAGCTTTTAAAAGGGCTTTGCTATCAAAGTAATCACATACAGACTTGCCTCCTGAGAGTCACACTGAATATTAGCACCCATTTTTCTTCCTAGCTGTTTTTTTCCCCCCTCTCTTTCTCATTTTTCTTCTAGAAGCAAATAATGGTTGAAAGAAAGCCTCTAGACCCGAGCTTCCTCTCCGAGCCTGCAGTCAGCCTGAAAAACAGTTCTGAAATGCATGAACAAGTACTGCTAGCCATACTGAGAAAAGTCCTAATACATCTTGGTTATGGTGATGAACAAAGTAAAGAGATAATCAGCATGCCTAAAAATGTACAAGAGATTTTTTGCAGGTAACAAATTACTATTATTCTTGCTTTTAGTGTCAATGCCTTTTAAGCCTAGTGGTTGTTTCCTAAAAAAAACTGTCAGCAAATTTCAACAGCAGAGTTTTTCTAAAACAGAGAGTTTTTCTAACTCTCTAACACATCCTTGGGTAAATATTCTCACATTTATGTGACAACTCAAGTTCATCAAGAACTGAATGAAATCAAAGAGTGTATTCTATGGCCAAAAAGAAATAGAGGGAGTGATCACCACTGATGTAGATCAAGTAGCTGTTACATGATCAACACTTAATCAAGCCAGGAGTCTCAATGAGGAGAGATTTGAAATTCTCCAGAAGAGTTTGTTTTAATTTTCTCATCAATCAGGAAAAAGTAAACAGAAAGGGGCAGTGATTCCGGAGGTGCATTGAGGACAGCATTTTTGGGAAAAAACATTTCTCCCTTGGTAATCTACTGCTGTAGGACAAGGCATATAACAGGGGGAAATGTGATCACAGCTACTCAAACTTGACATTGAAGTAATGATTAGGATGATAGGCTAAATAAAGCATGAATATTAGAGACCTGAAGTATACCCTAGAAGATAAAATTTTGTCCTGGATCCAGGGTTCAAGAGTCTTTAATAACACTAGGGAAAGGCCTATCCAATACCAAGCTAAAAGTAGAAACTTTAGAAATAACAGAAATCAGAATGATGTCAAATAGCCTTTCGGAGATGAAGCACCACTGGTAAATGAACAAATCAACACACAATTTTTTCCATAAAGAGGCAGGAGACAAAGGGGAACAGACGTTAAGGGCTATCCTGAGAAAGGCAGAAATGTAGGTCAAAATAAATGCAATGCAAATGCAGTCAGCAAAAGAATCATTTGTCCTGTTTTAGGCTATTATTAAATTAGAATGCAATCCCTTACCTCTATCTACTTGCAAATTTTAACAGATCGTTCCAGCAATAATTGCTCAAATTCTACATGAGATCAGCATGAGTAAACAGCAAACTTGAAAATATATTAAATGGAGGTGAAGAATTTAGTAAAATAGGCAAATATCACTTGCACCAATAATGAAAACTTGACAGTAGATAAATAAGAATGCTGTTAAATTAAAATAAAACAAATGAAAATAAACATCCATTATTTGTTTGCTGGTTCAGCACATTATTTCAACTATGTGACACTCACAACTGGAAAAGAAGCAAGTGAGGTAAATGAGAAGCAAGAGAATTTGGAAAAGGAAAGAAAATAGTAATCTTCAAAAGAAAATGGCTAAGCAGCAAATACTTAATGAAGGTTTAAGAAAACAGAAAGGTACTCAGGAAGCTATAAGCTCATGAAGGTAAGACCTTCTCATCTCAAAGAGGTAATAAGGTCATTAAAATGGGTCTAGACAGAGCCTAAAGTGTAAGAGATATCAAGCTACGATTAGGGTTGATGAACAGAGGAAAGACAGGGCAGGACGCGAACTGTGCATCCAGCTAAAACACAGTGGCTGAAAGAGCAGCTAGTAGAAAATCAGTCTGTCATTTAAACCTGGGGGCAGATGTGAACCCAAGCGCATTATGCGCTTGTTTTCCTGGGGTGGATTTTCTGGGTTTTTTTGCCTTCAAAGAGTGTGTGTGCATGAGTGTGCTTCCCACTACCATCTTGGAAATGCAGCTGAAGGATCCTGACAAAGGAGAAACTGAGAGCGGGTGGTAGCACAATGTGTGGAATAGGTTAACCGTGTTCCCTATATCACAGTTCCTGAAGGTCTCAGCAGTAGAGCTGGAGGTCTTCATGTTTTGGTCAAAAGCAGAATCGACCTAAACTCAGCCAAGAGGCTGCTCAGACTAGGATCAATTAAGAACGAGGAGATGGATGGTGGGTCCAGGTAGGAGGGCATGTGACAGATGTTCCTTTGGCCCTCACTGAACAAATGAAATCCAATGACAGGAAATGGGCCGAAGACCAGAAAAGCATCAAGAGCATCAAGACCTAAATAATAGGAAGGTCGGCAGAGCAGGCAGTCCTTTTGTAGGCTGAAGGTAGAAAATAGCTTAGCAAGTACGGATTATCATGTAAACCACTGGACCCAATTCTGATCTGTGAGTAGAGGATAAAGTATGTACTCCGTTCTGCAATTCCAGTTTATCCACACAAATTCTCATGAAATGCCATGGAATGCTAGGGAAATTGGAGGGATTTTTCTGAGAGCTTGAAAAATTGTCACCAAGTTAATGTTAAATGATATTTTTAAGTCATCGATTACATCAATACCAAGTTGATGTGGGAGTGCAGACAGCTCCATATCACTTTAATAGGCTTTAACCACTGCAGAGGGCCTTTAACATGGGTATCTTCTATTTTATTTTACATTTAATAATCTTTATCTTTTCCCTTTATGATAAATAATTTACATGATAAACATATTAATTGATCTTTATGACTATAACAAGGAGTCAAATATTATGCACTCTTTCAAAATTCTTGTAAGCTAAACCTCTCTCAAAAATTATGTATATTGCACTCTGATGCAAACCTGAACACACAATATTTAGTCCATCCTCCATTTAACTGGTACAACACCTCACCTACAAAACTGTGCCTGACTAGTCACACTTTTTTTTTCAATCCTTTATTTCACAAGGAAGTCCACAAAGTTCACTCAAGTTAACTCTGATTTACATCACTATATGTGACAGCAGAATCACACCGTTTCCTAGAGAAACTCTGTGGAGATACAGTTTTTGTTCCCTTTAGTGAAAGGATTACATGAACAAATACTCTATCCTAATTAAATATATTTAATCTCAATTAAAACACCTGGAGATCTCAAAACTGAACCTGTAACAGGTTGTTACCTCAAGTCTTAATACATAATACATAATACTTAATACAGTTATACATTTGATTTCGATCTCAGACACCCTTCTACAAATGTGATAGGTCAGCATATGATTTCCTTGTACATACAAGTTTTGTTTTGGTACTCTTTTTGGTTTATCAAGTTACTCACAAGAGCTAAAAACTCTTGCAACAGTAATCAGTTCCCATCTCTTAGGCGTTGTGTGTCTGTGAAGTGATAGGAAAGAACAAAACTGTTTATTTTTCCCTTTGAAAATCAGATAGCCTTTTGATTTCACTTCCCCTGGGATCTATTCCATGTCTCTGATGCCTCAAAGTTTTGCATTATGGTTACTGACAGGAACACAAAAACACCTGAGTGTATGAACTGTCTCACCCTTAATAGTAAATTCAACAAAATCTTCAAGAAAATTCACTGGATCCAGCAAGAACTTGTTTGTAGCTCTTATTCAGAAGTATCTATTAGTTACTCTTTGCTAGCAGCTAGAGTTTTTATTCTCATTGACTAGATCAGATTTCCAGATTATTCAATTCTTTGAGAATCAAATGACATTCTGTCACAGCTGTTCATATGCTACACCCTCTGCATATTGTTTCGATCTGATAAATCTCAGAAGTGCGCCCTTTGAAACCATCATGCCTTATCTTGCCAGTTTCTGCATGGACTTACCTCACTTGTTAGATGTTACAGTCATAAAAATGATAGCAATGTCATTTTTTTTTCAGACATTTCAGACTAAATGACTTTCAGTCATTTTTTCCCAGACTATTTCTTCAGCAAAAACAACCTATTATAGATATCTTTTATTTTGGATATTATCTCAAAATAATTTTTTCTTAACAGCTGGATCTGCTTCAGCGGCTCAGCTGGGACCTCCATATCCAACAGAAGGGCTATTACAGCACAGCAGCCCGTGTAGGCTGTATGCTTAAAAACATCATATCTGGTGGCCTTTTTAAAAATTTGCTTGAGAGTTTTGACATTTGCTTTTTCTTTACTGTCCAGCTATGGTATTTTTACAGCAAGTTCGCTTTTCTGAGGTACTTTCTCTCATTCAGGAACCAAATATTGTGTGGCATGTGGAATTTGACTTGCTTATGAGCATCCTTGTGCCAGTTTGCAGTCAGGCAGGTGACAGCAAGCAAAATGAAATATATTGGAAAGGGAAAGGATTTCAGAAGATACACTTGGTCTCAGTTAACCTCCATTGACAAGCATGTCAGAAAACACTTAAAAGGGACAGAGATCATGGAAAGCATAGCGGTTGGAAGTGAAAAATAACTGAGTTGGTTTATTATTGCAATCCTAAAACATCCTGCAAACTTTTCCCAGAGACCTCAGGAGGTATTTTACTCAACCTTGAGATGACAGCTGCAAAAACAAGCAAGCTCTAGTTTCTTCTATTTTCTTTTAAAATTCTTACTTCTGAGTCTTGTCCAAATTAAACACTTTAATAAGTCTTGTTAGGTAAGCTTAACTTGCATTTGTTTCTCCAGACTCAAGCACCTTTCTCTCCTTGTCCTCTATCCTTAATTTGCTTCCAATCTACAATTTTACTCCAGGAATCTATGTAAGGTAGAAAAGAGACCACACAGCCCACACAGATGGAAAATTTTTCCTAAAGTCATATTGTACGGCATGACCAGGAGCGTTACCTTCCACTGATTCTATTTCAGATGGGCCTTCCCAACCCTCCTGGGGTGTTTTTGTAGATGGATCAAGCCCCCACCCTTCCCTGTGTTCTTACCAATAAGCCCCGAGTAAGCGAGGAGGCAGTCAGCATAGTTCTCCTTCAGACAGCTACTAACAGACCGTGACTCAGGCTGGCAGTTTGTGAAAAAATCTGCAAGGCGAGATCTGCAACATGGTAAGAAAAAAAATGCATATCTTTAAAAATCAAGCCTGCAGGCATTTTTACCTTTTACACTTTCTCTCTTTGTGCAATGCTTAATATTCTTTACCTTAAGCATATAGTGGAAATATTTCAATTGATGAGAGTACCTTTTTAAAACCCATCTGTCTTTCCAAAATCCACTTTTGCAGTCAGAACTAAAAAGTGTCAGGAAAAAGAAGGACAGTAAAAAGGGACAGAACAACAGGGAAATGTATGTCCTTTTCTAAAGAGAAATGTTCTGCATTTTCATGCCAAGAAAAGACGAAGAGAGAATTTATCATGAGCGGTCATTTTGCCTGGATCTGAACTCTGGTTGGAATCTGTTATTCTATATGAACAGAACACAGTATCTGCCATTTTACTGACTACACAAAACCATATGTTTGTGCTCACGGAGCCCTCTTACTCCATGACTTGAGCCTGCTTGCTCGAGTGCTGCCCTGGGTTTCAGGGAATGGGCTTAGCCCTGCTTTGCAGGATGAGCTGGCTGAACCGATGTCGTGGGCAGATCCAGATGGCTTCATCTACAGAGCTCCCTGCAGCAACTGCTCGGAGATCTATTTGTTCTTGTAAAACGTCCATTTACCAGAAGTCTACAGTATTGTGCCTAGGGCTCAGAAGAAGGGAATGCGAGCTCCATACCCATTTCTGCTAGTGAATGGCCATGCCATCATCGCTTACATCTGTCACCTAATTTCCAAGAGGGGAAATCACTACTTACCTATGATTAAAATTGAAAACAGTATCACAATTAGCAGGTTATTACTATTTTGGAAATGAAAAGACAAGAAGTAGCAGCCAGGAACTCTTCACTTGCACTTTAAAGGCCACATACGGTCCCATCCAGATCTACTGTAATATTTGAGATGCTTCACTGATCTGAGTCAAGCTCCCACATCATATGGCCAACCCTCCTGCACATCTTGCCCTGCTCACCAGTTGTGCTAGGGCCTTCACTTAGGCTTGCATGCTGCTTGGACCAATGATTTTTATTTAATTAAAAAGTGTAATTTACACCTTTAATTCAATGAACAAAATTACTTGGCCTACCTCATTCGATCTTTTCCTCTGTAAAACAGGGATGAAAATATTCTCTTGAATAAAACTACTCGCAGTGCTGTTTCAGGACAAAGCATTTAATCTTTGCAAAGCCCTTTCAAAATCAGAATAATACCATCTATGCTTTTCCAGCACCAATCTAGCATTATGTAGATTTGCAATATAAATACTCTTTTTTATTTTTGCAACAAAACCACAAAAGTTAGTAGAGCCAAGTGATTTGCACAGATTTAATTTATTTGTTGACATGCTCTAGAGACTAATTATTTTTGTTTGCCTTATTGTTTTACCTATCTCAGATGGGGTGTGGATGTACATCATTAATTGGCCTGAAAGTACTGATAGGCAAACTTCAAAAGGTTCAAAGGCTTAGTTTCAGAAAGCGTCTTATAAATAGACTGTATTCAAACTGCATCTGAATTTATTCAAGCTATTTTCATGACCTCTTTTTAGTTCCATCCCTTTCTAACTCTTCTGATTGACACCAGCAAAACGGTGCTTGTCTCCAAACCATAGTTAACTGTAAGTATTTCACTATTTCTCTTCCCTTATGTAAACATTTAACCCTGTAACGGACATCTCTACAAACTAGTTGCCTTTAAGAGCTTTAGAAAGTCAAGCTTTCTACCACTTCTTCAAGATGTCCTATATGCATACATGCTAAATTTTCCTAGAATGTTTACCTATTTGGTGAAAACATACTATGCCTACCAGAGGACAGGCTGAGATGGATCCCAGAGAATAGCATGAGATAGAAAACCCTTTGTCATTATATTATTTTTTTCTAGGTCAGTAATTAAGATAGTTGCTGGGATCTAACCTTCTGAGCAACTGGGAAAACAGACTGTGTACGGCTTCTAAGGAGTTCAGAAATTCTACAAATATCTAGGTGACACCTGTTTTAAGATAGAAGACAGCATATTAGATCTATCTTATATGAACCTTTGCCATGGTAGCAAGAGTGAGACTTATCTCATGCAGTAATTTTGAGTTTCTAAAACACAGAGGTTCCTCATTTAAATTTCAGTACCCCAAATACATGCTTTCAGACCTCACATAATATAATCCGTCTTGTAAATCCTGAAAACATTTTTGGCTATTACATCATTATCCTTAACTGTCCAGTTTTCTATTAGATTAAGAGGTGCATTGATTCATGTAATACTCTCAGTGTTTTTAAGGACTACAAACTACTGTGGATTAACACCACGGTGATTAACACTGACAAAAATGACCGATTAACAGTCATTTATTATCCAGGCTGCTTAAAGAATTTGTTTGCCTTAAGGATGCTAAGAATTTCTCTCATGATCCTTTTTGTATACAGCCTGATTTCTATGTTAAGTTCTGAAGAAATTTTCCTGTGAAATTTTAAATTTTGAATTTTTGTGGTCATAAAAGTTAATAAACTGACAATGTTTCACATTTAACTTTTCATAAGTCAAATATAGTTCCAACAGCTGTAGTCCCAATATTACTAGACATCTTCATGCACTCCTTATCAGCAGTGAGTCATCCAAAATTCACACTTGCAAAGTTCTTGCTCTCCCCTGAGCTGTTAATTACACCTAATACTTGTGTGGACTAACTTCCACCAGAGAAGCAGTAAAGACCAATAAATAAAATGGAGACGGATCTCCATCCTCCCTAAATAACTCCATCAATTTTAGTGAATGTCTGCTGTTTAACGTTTACTGAAGATCTAGCCTCAAACATTTCCAGTAGAACGATACTGATAAAACTGCGCTCATCAGCAATGCGTGAGTAGTGCTACTGCTACTTATCTAGACAAACTAGCCTATTCTTACGAAAAATAAAATCATTCCCTAGAGTACTGCATATTGTAGTAAGAATTAGAGAGTAAAAACAAGCCTTTTAGGGATGATAACTAAAAACAGGAAGATGATACTAGCCTAAAAAAAAGGGGAAGAAAGAAAGAAAAAGGAAAAAAAAAAAGCATTCTGTGTTAACTTAGTGGTTTTTTCAGCATGAAGCAACTTGTGGGGAGTATCTTGTGGTTAAGGCCTTGGATTTTTTCCAGCCTTTGATTGAGCAGTTTGCTAAACCGAAGGACAAACAATTAAATGAATTCTAACTTAGCCCTGGTAAATCCCCTCAAAATTAGCTGCATATTTTATAGAAATATTTTGTATACAATGAACTGAAAAAAAGAAGAATAATTCTATTGGCTAATTCAATGAAAATCTGTGCAAACGGTCTTTCCGAGAAAAAAAATCCCAAAGCTTCTGGTCTCTAGTGCTTTGTATTAGCACCAACAAAATCATTTTTAACAGTTAAAAATACAAAGAAAACAATGCTAATTTGTTTTCTTTATGATACTGGCTCTTCCAATACACAGTAGGATAAATCAAAACTTTCAAATTTTGCTTACAAATAAGCTTTGCTAATAGCAGTATTGTGTTTAACCTGTATACTGTTTTTGAGACAATTTGATTTTATATTAGCACAGTCTGTTGTGTAGGAAACATTTATTAGGTTTCACTGTTTTTTTTATTCACAAAGTTTTATAAAAGTTCTTTGATGTTCTGAAATTATCTTTGATATTAATCAGTCCCACCTCTTTAAAGTTAGTTAATCAAACTTTGGGATTGGCTCTGCAGAAGTGCATAGTGCAAAATTTAAAAATATAATCTCAGTGACGAATTCGCATTCTAAAAATGCAGTTTTGATTTAGATGTGCTCTAAATCATAGCCTAATGGAAAGCAGATCCATGACGCAAACACATGATGCCTCCTCAAGAAGTTCCCTTATTGCTGGGCTAGCAGGTGGTGACTTCTCTTAGTGATTTTTTTTCTCTCTATATACTTGCAGTTTGGGCTACTTCATGCATAGAGATTGAGCCTCAAGTGACAGAAATCTCTCTTAGTGGTGGTAAAAGGGGTAGGTATGAAACTCTTCAGACTGAGCAAACGTTGAATCTGTATCTGTGCTCATTGCATTGAACTACGCTACGGAGTCAAAGCAAGTAGTGGCAACTACTTGTCCTGCTATGGCTCCCATCCTCTGCACCTGTGTCAGGGATGTTAGGTAAAGTCTGAACCTCCTGGCAATCCTCTCTCTTTGCTTGTGTTTAGGTATCTATTGGTTCAAGAGCAGTAACACAATGGATATAGAAATGCCAAAGCTGAGTGACTGAGGTGACTGCACTAATTAGTCAATTTGCTTTAGTGTCTAGACACCATTTGGTAGACACAACATAGTCACGGAAGGAAAGTACTACATCAATATTCAAAACAGAAGAAAAAAAAACCCATAAATCTGATGCTGAAAAATTTCAGACTAAGTAAATGAATATCTGTCTTAGTGATAAATGACATCATTACACAAAACACAAGCCAAAGTACTTGTTCTTGTAAAGTACTTGTGGGGGTCAAACACTGTATCCTGCTCTGCGCAGGACTACACAGCTCCCATGTAGGAAGGGAGACTATTCCAAATGAGAGGCATTGGGAGGCAACAGCAGCAAGAGGGGATGGCCTGTGCACAAACTAATGGGCTTGCTGCTGCAGGAGCTTTTCACTTTCCCTCTTTTTCCTACAAAAAACACACAATGAGCTGGCACTGACCAGAGGCAAAGGCTACCTAAGACACTATCAGACTATTGCCACCTGCAAGGTGAAGAAAGCTCCAGCACAGGAGACAGGACCCTCCCAGGACCCAGCAATTTAGATCTGACCCATCCATGAAGACTTTTTTGCATTAAAAGTCACTAGAGCTGCAGAATACAAGGATCATATCTTCTTATTTATGTACACACCTTACTGAGCAGCTGTGAGCAACTATGAAAGTTGACAGCTTAATTAGCCTTTTTTATACTGCCATTTTTTCCATATATTAATTAACCAACAGCTTTATTTTTTTTTTCTTGGAAAATAGCTTGTTTTTTCCTCAGCCTCTAGCCTGCTTCTCAGACATTTGAGGGCACTGAGGGCCCTTGCGCTCCCTGCTCACCTGCCCTGGGGCCTCAGGTCCCAGTTGAGCCCGGCCAGGGCCATGGGTCCCTGCGCACGGTGCTGTGGAGGTGCTGGGCTCAGGCCCCACATGGTTCTGCTTCTTCCTGGCCAGGGGCCCTGCCAACCCCAACGCTGACACAGGTGACACCACTGGGTCACATCCCACATGGCCCCACATGGTTCTGCTCCTTCTTGGCCAGGGGCCCTGCCAACCCCAACGCTGACACAGGTGACACCACTGGGTGACATCCCTGCAACAGTGGCAATGTCTGGGGTTGGGCCTGGCCCACAGGGCACCCTCACACACAGGGCGACGTTTGTGCCTTTTTTTTCACATGAGAAGAAGGGTAAAAATTAAAGATTTAATGACCATTTGGCTCCCAAGACAGGAACAGTGGGAGCAGTTTCTCTCACGTTAGCCATTACAGACCTTTTCCAGCAATGGGAAACACCATTACACAATGCTGGACCCCAAAATCAGCTCTAATTGAGCAAGGCTGCTTTTCTTTTTATCTTGCTTTGCTGCTGTTTTCCTATTTTAAATGACTTGCTGTTTGAACTGATTCAAGTATTTGATTTCGGATTTGATTTATCTGTAAAAATTATGTAATCCATCTGGAAGTACAAAAAAGTCAATGCCCAATTACATACTGGCAGCCTATGCAGCCTGTGAAACAACAGGATACAGAAGCACCGCCAGAGCCCACGTCCGATCAGGTCAGATGTCCCTTGGAATCGAGGACACTCGGAGCATCCGGCAGAGACACAACAGTGCACCAGGACCTACCACTGCAGCTGGAGCTACACACTCCTCCAAGTGACCAAACCAGCTCCTGCAAAGCCAGCTGACTCCGTACCATGTTCCCCACCACGTCTGACCTACGTTATCCAGGCGTTTCACTTACCAAGGGCATTTCAGACATCTAATACCCAGCTAATGGAGACCTAGCTCCTGGAAAGATAGACATGCAGAATTGAAATATTTCCACCTGTGCCTATCTGTATCATATTTCAAAACTAACAACACATACATTGTATTCTGGGTGCATATTAACATAACTCTTTTTGCTAAGCGCTGTAAAATAAAAATATTCCATGTTTTGCTTTTGTATTTTACACAAAGCAAAAGAGACAACAGACTAAGCTATACAGGAGTTTTCTCTTAATATGATCCTTTTCCCTTGCTCAGATTAACTGCTAGGGAGCTGTTAGACCCTTTGATGCAATGCCTACTACTTCAAATACAAAGAACTTACCTAAATGCTAAACTCACGGTTCATTAATGACAGGTAAAACCCGCAAGCAACTCAAGATCATGTATTAGAGAAACTTTAGTTTAACATATTTGGTGCCCTCTGAGCTTAAGGGAAACTACTCAACCCAAACCTGATTCTAAATTGGTTTATTTTATTTGCATTTAGGCAACAAAAATATTTTTATATTACTGACCTTTTGTGTAATAAAACTTTTTTTGAAAAATATGGTGCAAATCCTGAGCAAAAGGTAATGCAATAAAGAATTAGAACAGTGATTTTATGAGGCAGTGACACAAAACAGAATTTTCTCTTTCTGCTTTCAAAAAATTATCTCAGGCCATATTTTAGAGGCCTGTTTGAGAGAACATCTGGAAAGCATTCCACAGGAAATCAAACCTATATTAAATATGTTTTGTAGGGCTCTGTTTCCTTGCATTGACTTTAAGCATGCATAATGTGTTTCTGTTCTCTCCACTGCAAATAAAATACTTTTCTGAGAATTCCCTACAAAAATGATAGGCAGAACTGCCCATCCATGATTTCTAGAGTGGGGTGCTGATAAGATTTTTCTTTAGTCTCTCCCTCTCTAAAAAAACTATCCAAAAACATGAACAAACCGACTAGCTACTTTCTCAGTACTACAATTTTGTACATTTTCATTTTATTTCCTTTACACTATTTAATTTGGAGTCTTTTATATAAATATATATATATGACTATCATATTTAAGGATATACAAGTCTCCAAGTGTTTCTTGATAGCACGTTACAGAGGAAAGAAACAGTCCATTACAGATAGATTTTTCTCACTTCATTAGCTGGCCATACAAGAGTGTCTTTGAATTATAGCCTGGAGACCTAGGAAAATCATTGCCACTCTCAAAAACAAGACATAGAAATTAGTGCCACTGCAATTCCTTCAGTGTGCTTCTGGATGTTTAGGTATTTATTAAAAACTATATCACGAGTGGGCACTGGAAAGATGTGGTACCAAGCACCCGGAAAAGACATCCATGACAATATTCCCTGCAACCACTTGAATAAACTGTAATAGAACGCAGCTCGCTCAAGCATGAGGCTGATGCAGAGTCTGGAAAGCGAAAATATTCTAAAAAGCCCCATGCAAGCATCCAGGTTCTCTGCTGACCACAAAGATATGATGCAAAAAAATATGTTGCATTAGATCATCAGGGTTCCTCAGATTTGTTAGGGATTGGTTTTGCATCCTGGAGTGGCACTGAGCTATGTGTGGCAGCACCCCTGATTGCAACATTTCTGGGCCCGCATCTGCTGTCAGGGTCCTGGAAGGCTGCACGGATGCTGCGCTTAGCTGTGCTGGGTCTGAAACTCATGTTCAGGCTGCTCTGAGATGTTCCTGAAGACTCAGACAACAAATGCCAGACCATAACCACAGCAGATAAAAGCAGATCACAGTTGCTTTTATGGGAAACTTTTTTCATGTACAAAACAGCCTCATCGAAAAGCAAGTCACAAAGTTCTGGCACCAGCAAACCAATATAGCACTGATCTTACTCAACATGTTTTCCTTGCTTTTAGTAGATATATGGATGCATAATGCTAGTAAGAAAAGCACTGATTTATAGTTTAGGATTGGAAAATAAACCATTTTTACCAGTTAAGGATGACGTGGATGCCTTAAGAGCTTTTTTTGTCTCCCCTGGCAAAAAGCTTGAATGCAGCCACTGAGGCTAAAGCGCTGACAGCCTGTGATATATCCAGATGTTTACAGGAATTGCTCTGGAAGATATTGTCCATTTTAAAGACTGTTTTGCAATGCTGTATGATGGCCAGTTACCGAGACACTTTGCACTGCCTAATTAGGAAGGGGAGCATGGGAACCGAGAGGACAGACACAGTGAGCTGTGCTCGAACCAGAACACAGAACCAGAACAGGAAAACAATTCAATTGATATGGTTAAGTTTTAATTGAGCAGAGGTCTAACTCACATGTGCTTTTACTATAAAAGTCTGCTTTAATGCTTTATAGCATATGCTTGAAAAAATAACCTTTAAGCACATGTACATGTGAGGTGATATATTAATCTTAAATGTGACCTCAGGCAGGGTCAGAGCAAGCTCACACTGAAAATTGGTGTTCAATAACAAATACACGCCAGGGAACTTCGGGTCTCACTTATTTTAAAGCCAGCAGATAATCACACCTAGGAAACAACTACCTTATATGTCAAGAAGTCTTTCCAGACATTGGAATCTTTAAATCTGATTAATCTGCCTAATCAGTAGATTAATCCATTAGGAACACGGTAGTGCTTAAAATACAATGACAGCGATGCAATTTATATTCAATGAACATTAAAATGCTAAAATTCAAAAATATACATGTAGATGGCACTTGTCCTGTTGAGAAACAAAGTACTATTTTTAGTTCCCAGGCTTACATTTTCTTGCAGCTATTTTAATAGATGAACTGCCACCAGAAATATTCTCTCACTGGGGCCTGATGTAGAGTGATATAAATAACCTTTACAAAGTCCAACATAATGGAATGGGAAAATCTGTTGACATTCTTTTAATTAGCGCTGCCTGAAGATTTACCTACATAGAACAGGAATAGCTAATTCAGTCCTGGAAAAAATCCACTGAAGTCACTGATGTCAGAGGAAGTATACGGGGTATGGACTTGATAGAATAGCTCTCTTACTGACATTAAATATACAGCAGCTTCTTGCCTGTAGTATATTGATGGTTTGAGGTAAATGAGAAAATATTTTGATTTGTTAAAGAAAACACTCTTTATTTGCCCCAGAAACAGCAAGTTAGCTAAATATAAGTAACAGATGGAGTACCTACAAAGAGGGATCAAATCTTCTCTTCATCAGATTGCATAGATTAGTGAGCAGACCCTACTCGTGCAAACAGATAGTTAAATTTCTGCTTTTATGAGCTTCTATTAGCAATTCAATAAATCAGCAGTAGCACTCTACTTACCAAAACCCATCTAGCAAATCCACTAAGCACTCAATGCTAAGAACTCAAGAAATTTCAAGTTTAGGAATTCTATTGAAAAATTTGATGCCAAACTTAACTGTCATTGTTTCCAGTATTTTTGACTAAACAGAATGAAACTCCTTTTGCAATATATGTAGTTTAATAGTCCCCCCAACGCTGGAGGAACAAAACCAAATAGGCCAAACTTGCCCTGCTGCAACTTTCCTGCCTGGGTGGAGTTTTGGATCTGCAGCCTTCGTATTTATCGCACTCTGCAGGCAGTTTTCCTTCCCCACTTAGAATGAAAATTTAAGCCTTTCCAACAGGATACACAAGTGGATGATGGGCCATATTTAGATATTCCAAATCTCCCAAGTTCCCAGAGCTAATGCTTTCTAGCAGAGAATACTCAAGATACTGAATTATTTTGGGAACCAAGGGACTGACACGGAATGTAAGGTATCTAAATATCATCCATTACAGTCTAATCATTTGTATCCCAGTTTATTTTATGATCACTGTATGTTCACACTTACAGATACTCTATTCCCTGTTTCTATTTTGTAACTCAAGAGACAGTAATAATGAATATTCAGTGCTACAGTTAATTCTTAAAATAATAAGAGAGGGACAGACTCCCTTCTCGTATTATGATTGAGAAAGCTACACCATGCAAAACAAAAGCTAGCTGAATCACATTGCTCTGACAGAGCTAAGACTTGACCTCTATCTTAGAGATAGAAGGGCACAAAGGAACCTGCTTTTGGTTAGTGGGAGTGAGGAATGAGCAGTGAGTGAGAGGGATGCAGCTTGCAAAGCTTCAGGCTTGCCTAACAAAGGACCTCAGTGTAAAGATACTGTCTACGTACTGCTTTTAAAGCATAAAAACGGTGTGTGTGAAGATCTCGTGACCGTTAAAGCAAAGAGTGATGTGAAAGTTTGGGGCAGGAATAAAGCTGAGCCATTTTTCTAATTACTCCGTTCTTGCTTCTTTGCTTCATTCAGGAAGACGTCAATCATCCCACAAGCTTTTAATCTTCGGGACTCTCTTAAGCAGAACACGGAGAGTAGGAACAAGGACTGGCCAAACAGATCTTGGCACCACAGAATGAGATCTATCTGCTCTGCAACGGGGACAAAGCTGTCTTGTTTTGCTGGGCATTCTGATTTTTACATTCCAAAGGGATTTATGGATATGCTTTAAGGAGAAACTGCTTGATTCATTTGGACTTTTACTCAGAGGGAAGACATTCAAAATGACCTTTGTTTAGGGGGGAGAGAGGCAAAATGTACTATTGCATCTATTCCATTCTACTAACAAAAAACATCACGGTAATGAATTGTATAAGGGATTAGAAGGGAAAAAAATAATATATGATATTGAAGCCTTTTCTATCTTTACTTTGCCTTGATTTAAAAGGTTTTTTGCTTATTCTGCAGAGACTGCATTCATCTTTTCTTTCCAGGCTAGCAATTCCCCCTGCACATACTCTACTACACCAGCATGTTTTCCCCGCAGATCACTCCAGATTCTGTCCCACCTCCAACCAGATCTCAGTTCAGCTGCATTTTCTGAACTGTGATCATCCCCCCCATTAACTCATTACAATGAATTAACATACTTGTTTCTCTAAATAAATACGGTGCCTTTAGCTATGCATACATACATATATATGTATGTATATACATAAGCCGTGCTTTTCCCAGTTAAGCCTGTGCTCACAGACATGAGATGAGCTCGTCAGCAAGCTGCACTTTATGAGCCAAGCAGATTTGCTATTTTATGCTGCTTCTCCTCTCCCACTTGGTCCCGTGAGGCCTGAGCTCACCAGGCCCTGGTGTGACGAGGATTCGTAGGTGGCCTGAGCCCTGACTAACCCCGTGACACCGCGGGCTCCTGCGCCCGGTGCAGGGTGAGTCAGGCCGCACACGAGGCCTCTCGCCCACTCCCTGACTCAGTCCGCTAAAACACAACATAGACACAGCCCGCCTGCCTCTAGACATCCAGAATGCCCCATTTCCATGCCCTTAACAGCATTACAAAAGCTACGTTGTTGTCCTGCTTTTGTGTACCCACAGAAAAACAACCATCTGAAGGAGCTGCCAGACAGCTCCCAGTGCCAAGCTGATATAAATACCCGTCAAGGATGCAACTCCAGCTTTGCTCTATAGACGGGTATAAAGCTACTGTGTCCTTCATAAAAATACCCAGTCCTTTCAACACCTAAAGCTAGAGGAGGCCTGAGACGGAGCAGTCAACCTCAGGAGCCGGCCAGCTGAATTGTAGCTCTCATAAGCTGCAAGGCTCAGGGAGGGAGGCAGCTCCGATGTTTTCCTCTCATCTCCTGAATTACAGATGATCACTGGGCTGTGGCAGGATATTAGGGAGGAAAAGAACAGCACACAGGAGAGCAGGTGGGGGGACTGGAAGTGCCTGTAATAGAGAGAATTCAAATGTGTCAGAGAGGCAGTAAAAGTCAGATAAAGACCGGGAGAGCTAGAAAAAAGGAGATGAAAGGAGACTAAGCAAAGGGAGAGGCAGGCAAGGAAAGCAAGGGAAGAAGTGAGAAAAATGGAAGAGTCTAAGCAATAGAAAAATTCAAGCAAAAGGCATGTTTCTCCTGCTGGACTACAGCATTCCAGGACCACTCAGAAGTCTTACACAGAAAAGGCACTTCAACAAACAGGCGCAGAGATGGTACCTGCCCTCGGCAGATTGCCATTAAAAATGTCCAATATAAAGAAGGAAAAGTAATTTCTCAGTTTTTCAGAAAACACAGCAAGCAGCTGAGCTTTTTTTCTGTCTTTACTGTACTTGGATTCTTTTATGCAATGATGGAAATGTCTGCATATCTTATACCTGTAGATGCAGATATTGAATAGGTGGTTACATCAAAATTAAGACTGGGTAGCACAGCTGGGCAGATACTGGTGATCAGATGCTGACAGCAGAATCTAAAAGTGTTTATAAGAACGTGCCAATGAAAATACATTTGTAAAAATGTGGTTCTCCAAATACCTAGCAGCAAAAGTCTCTATACTGAGTTTTCAGTGCAATGACACCTCCACTGAAAACTAACAGGGTATTTCACCACTGTTCTTCAGACAGCACATGGCAAAACATTTTATCTACCATTTTATCTTTGCTTCCAATGCCACATAGTCAGTAACATGCACTAACTGCAAAACTAAAGGCAAATCTTCAGGAATATTGATTTTAGCTAAGAAAAAAAAAAGCCCAAGTGGCTGGTTTCTGAAATTAGTCAGGAATCTGTCTGCTTCACACTTAAAATAAGCCAAATGCTTTGACTAATCATTTTAAGTATAGTCAGTCACCAAGGAGGACAAGAAAGTTACATTCTGTGACTAGATGACTAGCTGACAACAACAACAAAAAGTCTTACTCCTTTCAGGTCTTTACATCACATAACCCTATTGATACTGTCCAATTTTTCTGTTCTTTTAATAAACAGTGTGTCTGTATTGCTATCATTTTGATCAGCTTCTTAATGATTGTGTTAAGAAAACAGAGAATATATGCAAATTTAAAACTAACACCAAACTAATGACTCACATTTCCAATACTCAAAGAAAAGAGTATTCTGAAATACTGTCAAATGTGATACTGGAAAAAAAAATGAAGCACACTCTCCTGTATTTCCTGTATTCTACTCTATTTACAGCAGAACAGAGTTTTTAAAATATGCCAGTCAAACTTCAGATGTTTAAGTGGTGGCTGAAGCAATCGGAATAGAAGTCAGATGTCTGACCTATTCCAGGATGACACAGATCATGAAAGTATTTGACAGTACACTGACTTTTCTTAGAAATGTTGTTTATATTTATAATGGGGAAAAAAAAAAAGTCTAACTGCTTCTTTTTTTGGCTCTTTTTTTTTTTCTTCAGTTGGCACCGACAGACATACCTCCAGACTCCAGTATCTTCCAAAGCAGGATAAATTGGGATACCCACTCAGTATTTTGATGAAGTTCAAAAATTAGGAGGGTTTACGTAAGTTGGAACTTATTTGCATTTCTTGACATTTCTGGCCCCTTTTTCCCTCGATCAAGAATTTATGTTACATAACAGATGAATGAATGAATGAATATTAAAAAAAAAAAACAGCAGCAAATTGTCCAACTCTCTCAGTAACGACTTGGTGGTACCTGCCATTTAGCTGAATTGCTTCCCTGTTGAAAAATCTTTGAAAAATTGTTGTTTCTGAAACAGATTCAGTGATGTGTGCATCCAGGGCAAAGCTTTTTAAAGAGCATCCAAAACTGAAGGTTTAAACACACATTTGCATAGGCCTATGGGATATTTTATACATGAGTTTGGGCAGAGACGAATCTTGCTTTTCTGAGTAAGCAGCGTTCATGAGAGAGCCCTTTCAGAGACTCTTTAGAATTTATCCCCCTTAACTAACATTAAGAGAAAGATGTAATGGAAGTAATAGGCAAGCAAATAATGGTTTCTAAATGACTGTGTTTCACAGTAGTCAAAACACATTCACAAATTATTCACTCATTTAGGTATTCTTTCTGATTTCAAAATAAAATTGAAGTTATCTGAGTCTAAATTATGTGCCTAGTGGCTACTGCTTTTCATTACTCTAAATACATCCAGAATTACTATGTAGGCTGATATTTACCCATGCTAATACTCCTCTTCCCCTTCCTTTCTCTCCTCCTCGAATCCCTGTTTTCCTGCAAACCAAGGGGAAAAATCACAAGTGGCTCCCTGTGAGTGCACGGACTGACTCTCACCAGGGCTGATTTCTCCTCCCCATGACAGTAGTGATAGAGGTACTAAACACACCAGGGCTTTAGACAACCTCAGAGGAATTAATGTCCACCTAAGAAGACTCTCTGCAATGCATCACATTTATTGTATCTCCAGGTGTATCTCCTGTTCCCACAAGCATCCGGCCACTTTCCTTGTGCCTCTGCTGTCCCTCTAACAGCCAGGCCTCCCTGAGCCCTGAAAGAGCATCTTGAAGAGAAGAAGCCAAGCAAGATCATATAGGATCTAAATGGATCCTCAAGCAATCCATGCCACCCCAGCGCTGGCTGCAGCTCTGGACACCAGGAACAGACATTTTACCAAGCAGACATTTTGCCTCTGCAGCTTTGGAATGGAAAAAACACAACCGCAGGACTCATAAAGTCCAATTAAATAAAATGACATTAAAAAATTAGCTGCTGAGATAACATAAGAGCAAAGCTGACCAACAGAAAATACAATCAAAAGAGAAGCACTGGCATTAATTTAGCTAAGGAATTCCTGACACCATTACAGCTTGAGTAGTAGGAAGAACTCTCCCTATAAAATCCTCTCCCCAATTTCACTGGCACTGTAATAATTTGGAATCTTTCCAGGAAACACAGTAAAGATACTGTCATTGTGCTGCTTAAAAGGGTATGTATATAGGGAAGACAATATAAGCAAAATAACTAAATAAAGTTCTCACGCCCAACTTATACAGAGTGTAATAGCAGTACCTGTGAAGCTGCTATAAAGTCTTAAGATCAGGAGGAGGGAACTCATATTTAAAAGTCTAGCTATTTTACAAGGCACATCCTGTAACTATTTATCAAGGTACACACAAACATAACTTTACTGTCCTTGACATATCAAAACAGTGCTTTTGTTTTTTTTTTTCCCAGTCCTTGCCAATTCACAGAATTTGATGATCCATAAGCAACTTCACAACTTCATTAATATGACATTAGCACAACAGCATTCTTATATAAACATACACAATGCAAAGCAGGACCAAAGCATCTCCTCAGGGCACAGAGGGTTCTGCATGCCACCGAATAAGGAGGCTGTGACAACTTGCACGGAACTTGTTAAAAGCCAGGGACCTGGGTTATCCTAGGAGCAGCGCTCTCCGAGCACAGAGAGCGGGGAAAAGGCTGGGAATTCGGTCACTGAGTTGATGACCCTCCAGTTGGAGCAGCCAAGCACTTTAGACAGGGAAGGGCGGAAAAAACAACCCCAAGCCTAAAATAGGTCTTCAGATAGTAGAAGGCTGGTCCACAAATGTGGGCTCCTTTCCTTTCCATGCAGAACTCCTCCTCTTCCCTGCAACAGCCTGTGCACTATGACGATATATGTGAAGCTCCACGAGGGGCTTGTGGTCACAGACAGAGTTACTGGTGCTCACATTCAGGGCTACAAGGAAAATAAACCTCACTATAATGAATAATTCTATTTTCACCTGGTCTTTAGTGGGGAATAAGAATCATTCTGAGATACCATTTCATGAAAACACATAAGGAAAAGGTTTCCAACAAAAATCCATAAAAAACAGATTTCTGTTTGGGTATCTTTCCTGGGGGTTTAAAGTTCTTCCATAATGAGTGTGAGTAGCTGTGGCTGGTTTTGGAGGGGGCACACACTGTAACCAGATGCTTTTGTTATTCTGTTAAAGGTGTCACAGCCTTTTGCTTTTTTCCCTGTCTTTTCCTCCTCCCTAGTGGATATTCTGACCCCTTGGTCCTGGCAATTCCAGCAGTACCAAAAAGTTCTTTCTGGTACCTCATTAATCATTCCCCTGCCATGTGCTATCTTACCTGCAGATGTAATTCTTCTTGCAGGATTCTTGTAAATTCAGGCAGTTTGGTTTCTCCCTGTCCTCATATGAACACACAGGAACAATAGTCTGCCGTCTCCTTTCTGTACAGGCTACGTCTCGACAGGAGCAGAAGAGCATCCCGTAGCTGTGCTTGGGGGGAACTTTGTCAAAAAATAGCCGGAGGGCCTTATGACACTTCCGCTTGTTACAGATTTCATTAGACGTGCTGCTGGTGCAGGGGGTTATGTAAGCAGATCTGTACCTCTTGCAGGTATCATTTAGGTTGCAAGCTTTGGCTGCATCCAAGCAATTGTTCCCCTTTGAAAGCACTGGCTCCACTAGAAAAAACAACACAACAGCAGTAAGAAATGCGTCACATTTACACTGTGCTTTGACGTTCGTGTTTATTTCAGTGCTAATGAGATCCTGAGTTACACGGAAAATTCCCAGTGCCAAGAGACTGTGACCAGTGCTTGTGTTTTTTAGGGTAATGGTTTAGCAAGCGAGCAAGAACACAAGCATGCGTTAAGATCAGTAGGCTGGCAAATGAATGTGATTACACGAAGCAGGCTGTGCTTTATCGGCCTTGTGGCAGACATCCAGGGTGAATATTGTGCAAGACTTGGTCCCACTAGAAAGCTGTCAAATCACGGGTAAGTTGGAAGGGAAACATTTGGCCTATTGCACAAGCACACAGTGAGAACACGGGTTCCTCACGTTGGTTTTCCAAACCAGTTTCTCTGTGATATCTTAATTTTCCCTTGCACAGTAGAAATGGCATTCTGAGTTTTCATAGAGCTGCATAACATTTAAATTTAATTTGTGTACTCTGCAGAATATAAAAGCCATATGCCTCTTACTACAGCTTTTGAGGTACCAAGCAGCCCGCACAGCCAGAAAGGTAAGCAGCGTAGTCCCATAAATGTGAGCTAATGCCACCCAAAAGGCCTGTAAAACCCATGCTTTGTTCAAGATATTCCTATAAAGTTTACAGATATCACCTAAACCCTGGAGGTATTTATGAAGTTTACAAGCTTTGAAGAAGCTGGCATAAAATTAACAAGTGACTGTTAAAGAAATACATGTGAACAAGGAGTATGTTCTCTCTTTTACACACACAAACATATATACAGGTGACACACTACAAGTTATAGGAAAAATATTCACATAAAAGGTAAGACTGTAGTTATAGATTAAATTTTATAATCAATAATCAATATATGCTTTGCTTGAAAATAAAAACAACTCATGTTAGAGTGCAATATTCAATTAAGAATAATCTTAATGCTGTTGTGGATATTTGGAATGCCAATGTCACAGATCAAAGAAAACAGTAACTTCCTACTGCTAAATAGCAAGTAATTTTCTATTCCAAAAACTTAATTCAAGGCCCTTTTGCACCTCCATGTCCCTTCTCTCCATTCATCTCCCACATTGCAGATAAGGATGTAAAACTTCTCCCTTTCTCATGGCAGAGAAAGATGCTGTGGCTTGGCCAGCACAGTGCTCAGAGCTACTGCAGCTGCAGTGCCTAAGACTGGCATGAATACAACACTTGCTACTATCTCACATTATTTACACCTCCAGAAATGACCCACACCATAAGTGACATACATTAGATTTGTTTCTCATTCTAGCAATATGCCATAATTACATTAAGTGGGTTTGAATATTTAGTTTTTGTATATTTAACATTCACACTCTAAATCCTTCCCAATATCAGTATCCTGAACAATAAACTACCACTGTTTGCTTATCGTCGCAAATTACAAAGCTAGAAAGATGCAGCATCTTACTATAAATTACCACGTCTGAGCACTTCTTATACTGGTTTTCCACAGCTTACATAGCACCAGATCCAGAAGAAATAGCATATCCAAAATACATCACTCTCATAAAATCCTAACACTGTTATATAGAATGTTGTGTTACATTAACACATAACTATAATCTTAACTGTGAACTCCAGAAGATTTTTTTCCTGTAATACAGTATAGAGAATTATATGTTAAGTACAAATATAATTACCATGTAATCTGCAGGGCATGTAATTATGTAATATATGAATAGCATACTCTAATTACTATGTGATTACAGAGTAATTACATGGTAATTTTGTGCCTAGAAGACAACTGCTGAATTCTACTTTTTAAAAAAATATTTTGTGGAGGAGCTCTAAATACGGCATACCAACACAAGCAGACAACAACTTACTCTATGATACATTATAAAACATTCTTTACAAATATCCAAGAGTCAATAAAGCAGGCTCTACAGCCCTTTGCCCAGAATCATATACATGTTTTCTATTAAGGATCCACCATACAGTAATTGTTGCTACAGATTTAAAAAGCATTGTGAATATGAGCACCTTAAAAATCAGAAGTGACAGGTTAATGAATCTTTTTTAAATATAGAGCATAAGTCAAAATCAATGAAAACATAAACAGCAAAGAAAGTTATCTTGAATGAAAATTGCAGTGGGTGCAAATTGTTCATAAATCCACCTTGATACTTACGTTCATTCATATCCTTTGCATAATTGATATCTACCCAAGACTCACATTCCTGCACACATCACCTCTGAACTGGGACCAGGTTTTTTGTTTTGTGTTTTGAACTTATCTATGGTTTAACTTGCTAAATTTAGCTATTTGCCAGTTGCCTTTTCTATTTTGATACGTATATCTCTAGCCATTGACTCTGGCATATTTATTATCACATTATACAAAGAATTTCTACCTTTTAAAATCCAAACTAGCGTACAGTACATATAAGATCTGCATCAACCGCATCTGAATTAAATACGACTGTCTAAACAAATGCTTCTCATTAAAGTTAGCTTCTCCCAAGCTTTTTAATCATGTTTTAATATAAAATTTACAAACCAGAACACACTTCGTGCTTTAGTTTTTATTACAAAAGTACAATGTAATTATTCCTGCGTCTTGTGGTAAGTATAGTTAAGAATACTGAGAATGTTTTTGGAGATTACTTACACAGCAGTAATACATAACGTCAAAATATCACCCCACTCCTGTTTTGCAAAGCTTAAATTATTAAGACAGGCAGAAGTTTGGCTCTTGCTAGGTACTGACTACATTAAGAGCAAATGGAGCTAATCCAGAGCTCCTTTTCCTGCCAGCATCCCTTTGGAAAGGTCTGTGTAAGGAGATCTTTCTTGTGCTCCCTCCTCCCTCGGGCCATTTGGGGATGGAGTTGGACAACCCAACCCAGCAGCCTGAGCTGAGCATCCTGCCCACCACCATTTCCCCATCCACACTGGTTTCTGTCTTAAATCTGCATTGCCTTGGGCCCTTTTTGGAAATCTCAGCCATACCACACAGCTCTCAGCTGCTGCCAAATTCCTGCAGACTCCAGGCTGAGCTATTCCCAGCTCCCAACATCTGCAAGCTTAGGATTCCCCAAAACTGGCTGCTGGAAGGCGGCTTGCGCTGTAACACGTGCAGGAACTCCAGGGCAGCAACCATCAGCTGGCTGGTACCAACCTGCCTCCGTATGGATCCCCAGATCCCGGCTCCTCTACTGGGCATCCAACACTTGAATGCAACGCGAGATGATTTTAGACCAACTTCACTGAAATAAAAAGAAGATCCTAAATTGTAGCCTAAGCTGCGACTACTTTGGTACTTGTTATCTCCTGAATTCCCCCTCCCTGGCTCATCGTTTTTATAGCTGCAGCAGCCCTGGACTCAGCTCTTGTTCAGCCGTGGAAAAAGGAGCAGAAAGGAGCCAGCCAAGCACTTTGTTCTTTTATCCAGAGATGTTTCTAAATTTTAATAGGGCTTCCTCTGCCCTGTACGATCTTCCTTGTGCTTCACTCTCTTTCAAATACTCTCTTCATCCTAATCTTTCATCTTTTTTTGGATTTCCATTTCATGTCTTCACCTAGTAAGACTCCTGGCTATCTCTACAACTCCTGTTAACCCCAGGGTTCACTAGAAGGGATTATCAGAGGATCTTAGGAACTTCTTATTCATGTGCCTAATACATAGAAGGAGTGGAAGAACTATCGCTGTTCTCTAAGATTCATATTAAACTGCAATTTACATAAAAACAATTTACTGCGGTTACCATTAAAATTACAATTACTATTTGGAAGTAATTAGCATTAGTAGGCTTTCCAGAGTATTTAGTGCAGAGACTGCTGTAAAAAGAGCAGTAAATGTTAATGTGAAGGAAGGCAAAATTGAAAAGTGATGAAGGTGACCACATGGGTATGTGACTGCTCCGGGGCAGGTGCACAATATTGCATGTAGGAATCAGAGAGCAATCAGGAAAAGAAGTGCCTTGATCCTACTCGAATAGAGGGCAGTTATGCATTTCGCCAAAGTATTTGTGCTTTTTAGATTAAAAAAAGGAAAAAATAGAACACAGAAAAGATTGTAATCTGCATCTAAGTGGTTGCAACTAAATTCCCATTTTCTTGGGCAAAACAGAAATGCCTAAACTGATACTTGAGTCCAGAGCTGTAACATTAAAAATTCCTGGTCAGTCCTTCTCAATGCAAGTCTTTGATACCACAAGCTACTACAGGGACATTAGGGACTACAGGTGCCTGCAGTTCTCCTCTGCTTACACTCACAGATCTACCCTGAGTAAAGTGGATCAAGACAATCACCTATCCAAGTCCGACAGAGATCAAAACCTTTACATTGCTTCGTGCAAACAACAAACCTGACCTGGAAGCATTCATCATTCAGTGGTGATACAAACCATGCAAAGAACCACCAGAGGCAGCACGATGCCGAGCCCAAGGCTGAGCACTCCCTTGGGCAGGCTTCTGGCCCACCAGAACACACTTACTTCCCTTCCAAAGGCAGCAACTGGAAAGCAGGTCGGCTACTGCCTTAATAGTAAGTCTGCAGAGGCACTATCCTACTTCCACGCTCTTCTAGTCCCATGAGTAACATAATCCGTTCTATGCTGTAGCTCTTCCCCTTTCTTCCAGGCCAGCCAGCTCACCTCCCACTCCACACTCTCCCAGGCTTTGCAAAAGCTGTAGGGAGGTGCGGGGACCACTGCCTGAGAGAGTTCCCTGAGCACTAAATTAATGAATAAAGCACCACGATATCTTCAGCGAGGTGCCCTTTAAAGAAGAGCCCTGCTCGGCTCTTCCAAGCAGTGCTCTATCCCCTGGAGCATATACCGCATGCTGAGCGGACAAAGACTCTGAATCTGGCTCTTCAGGACCAAAGATTTTCAAGAAAACTCAGGTGTTCTGTCTACCTAGACATTTGTCACACAAGATTTTGGTGTTTCTGTTTTTTTGGATCAGCACTCCAGCATATGCACATTATAAGGACCCTGGATATCTCACTATGGATTTTAGCTACCACACAGAGGCAGGGGCTCCTAATTTTTAGACACCTAAATACATCTTTTGGTTTATTCCCAGATGAATTCTACTAAAGGGGCCACATGCCCATGTGCTGTGCCTTGCGCCATTCAAGTTCACCACTGGATCTGGACTCTGCTCTTGTCTCCAGTCAGGGTTAGCAGGTTCATGTTGACCATTTGACACTGCAGATAAAGAGCAAAGTCCTACAGCTGCATCTGCACGGATGAAAAAAGAGAGAACTGATGTCACAGGATTTCCTTTGGTACTTTCAGTCTTCCGTGGGGAGGGAAGGAAGAAAGGGTGAGAATAAAACTCGGAAATAACTGCTGTAAGCTGACTGATCATCTACCCTGACATACAAGTTATGACAGAAAAGTTTTGTAACCCTATCTATGTAGCTATGCACTGATTTAAGGTTTTGTCCATTAATAGCAGAGACAGAGGGGAAATCCTTCTTCCCGGTATTAAGAGCTTTGTGTGCTGCTTAAATTTGCTCTGGCTTCACTCACACAAATATGCTGATCTGTTACAAATATAATGACAGCTTATGCCAGGATCCCTACTTTTCCATGTGTAACTGGGGACTGCAGTTTTGCACTGTGCTCATACCAACACAGTTAAATCCATTTTATTCACTATGGGTATCCTGATTTTTCAATATTCTAAGTAACAAGAATTTGTTCCTTTTGCTACTTTCACTTCTGTCCAAGGTATTTCACATAGAAGGCAGAAACGTACAAATAAAATCAGAGGCTGCTGAACAAAGAAATTTCAAACTACTGCTAACTAATCCAAATCACTGTTTCTCACATTACGGCACCAATTATTTCAATTCTACCCTAAAGGGTTTCTAGGGTGTAAAGGTTCTTTTAATCTACACTGCACTAGAATTTGGATGAATTATGCCTGACTGGGACCGTATACAGAATATATTCTTTTGGAGGAGAGATCTCCAGTCATTCCATATACAATTCACGCTCTGTACTGAATCAGAGCCTGGTTTTGTGATGTGGAAGGCTATCACCACGGTTTCGGCTGAGTTCTTCTAATTAATTTCCCTTGAAATATTCAAAGTGCATCTGTGTTACTGTATATGCTCCCCAGTTAAACTGCTATTTTATTATTAGCTAAATTCTAAATCAACAGAATTAAAAAGGAACTTGCAGACACGGAAATAGAGAATAAACCTGTGAAAATACCCCAACCTACACAGTTGCTATGAGAAGTGATTTACTACACGCAAGTTCTCAAGACACAAGTGAGGGACTGTTTACCAAAGTCATGCCAATTTGCAGGGTAACTTTCAGCATTTCTTTTTATTACAGCAGAACTGAATTCACAACTTGTTTCCTCTTTTCCTCAGACTTGATTAATTACCATGTTAACATAACTACTGTTCTCTCGCTTATAATGGGCTCACTCTAAAGTGCTGCCCCAGCAAAATAAACCGAAAGAAAGCTCTAGCTCTTTGCTCTGGCACTGCAAGCCTTTCTCGTCTCACTATTTTTCAAATTTATGTTCCATTGCAATAAAACTTGTGCAAATATTAGAGCAAATCAGATAATACTAGGTTATGACCCCCGTAATTGATCCTTCAAGGTTCTTTTTGCCTTTTTCTCCAGTTGACATGGTGAAAATTACATTTAAATGTGCTTGTTGACACTTGAGAATTCACTTTGTTGGTCATATTCACTGTTTCAGACAGATTACGTTACATTATGATGTATTTCTAGTGCTTTATTTCTTCTATACCTACAAACCCATTAAGCTGTAAGCAAACCTCCCCTGGGCTGTGTGACTACAAGCATCAAGGGGGCAATGCTCCCACGCTGCTCAGTGGGAGTGTAGCTGCACAAAGAATTATGTGAGAATGCCGGGCTAAATATTAGATACTAATAAAACCATGAAAACATTAAAAATACATGCAAATAAATGCATGTTTACTTATTAAAGACAATATTAAAAAATCGTCTTAAAAAAAAAAAGGCTTAAAAATCAACCGTTAGATTTCCTTTTATGGCAAAATACACAGAGCATGTATGCTGGCACCAAAAATCAGTTACCTGTAGCAATGGTTTCCGTATCACACGACCACTGGAATAAAGTGATTAATTGGACTGTCTCGGTAAATATGATCATTACACTTTTAATTAACCTTCTCAACCTCCTGCCCCTTTTCGTTTTGTTCCACTTCAGATTTTTGCGGTTTTCCCAGCTACTATGCTTGGCTAAGCTTAAAACAATGCAAAGCTCTGAAGAAAGATAAGAAAAAGAGCTTGAACAGCTCTGGCTGTTCCTAGTGAGAAACCAGCGCTGATACCATCACCATGAGGGTAGCTGTAAATCAGGTGGAGGACAGACACTCCGAACTCCGTGGCTACGTTCCCACCTAATTTTTGTTTTGGCAGCCTACTGTTATTTAATGGCTCTGGATACCAGGAAACTGGCTTTGGAACATTCTTTCTCAACCTAGTTATAATTACTCCATATAAATCATACTATGATCAATTATAATAATCTTAGGTTCATCCATTATTTAAACTTAGCATTTGAATCTACACAGCAGGAGTGCAGGAAATTCCAGAGGCTTCTATCGGCTCACGAATAACGGCTTTATTCCTGAGGTAATGCCAGCTACTGAAAAAGGGGACGGATATGCTCTTAGCTATGTCATGGAAAACTGAAATAACTACAGATTTCAGCTGAGGAAAGGGTTTTGGCCCCAAACATATATTCTTTTTTTTTTCTTAACCACAGTAGCTTCCTGTTGTTGAAGCTAAAAACCACAGTGAAATTTTGATTTCATTTACACTGAGGCACCAAAATCAGAGGAGTTCCTCTACATTTACATGTACTAAGTGCATACTATGTTTTTATTTTAGGATGGCCTGGATTTCTCATATACATCTATACACACTACTCATTTATATATGTTCAAGTACATAAAATATTTTGATACTATTTTGTTTTTATGTCTCCTTTCACAGTAAAACTATATCCACATTTTTTAGTTCATATAAAAATAATTCAAGTATTTTTTATTTAAAATTGATCCTAAGACATCTGAGCTTAACAAGATCAGAAAGTCCAATACATAGTGAGATACTGAAAGGAAATGAACTTTCACTGGGGTTCAAAAACAACATCCAAACTATTTCAGAATACTTTAAAACTATAACAAAATTTAAATTACTAATAAGAATGTTTAGACAAAATACTTTAATAAACAATACCTTTTTATGACTATACAAAATATTAAGTTCTTGATCACTACTACTTTTTGTACCTTGCCCTATTTCAATCTCAGCCATACTTGCTATAAATATTAACATAGGGCCTATTTTCAAATCTCGTATTTTGAAAATTTCTAACACATTTATTAGGGTTTTAACTGCATGCCAAGAATTCTTCTGTGAACAAACAATACTTTCCACTTGTGCTTTTTTCATTTCCATTAGCAATAAAACTGTGAAAATGCAGAACACTTAAAAAGTGCTGGCGAAACTGGAAAAAAAAAGAAAGCGATGCTTCCACACATGCAAAACTGCATTTATTCCTCTACATCAAAAGAGAGAGGGTGTACCAAGGGAAAAGAAGGCAATGGTAAGAATGTCTGCCATTAACAGAAAAATGCCTGAGAAAGTAGATATTTACACCATAAATGAGGATGGAGACTGGTACCACTCTAACACTTTTAACCAAAACATAGATCGCAAAGCCCAAATTCGGGCATGAAACTTTTTTTTTTTTTTTTTTTTCCCCCAGACAAAATACAAGTGGGAGCTCAGGAAATAGCGCATAAATAAAAACTGACAGAATTTTCAAAAATTCTTAAATACTGGCAACCCTGACCCACAGCAACTTATATTAAGAGATATAAAAGCTCTTCCTGGTAGGTCTAGCTAGGAACTCCATGTAGAGCAATAGACAGATGCACAGTGGAGGAATCAAGGAAATTCCCAATTCTTGCGGGGCAAGAATTTTACATTCAAGCAGAGAGCAGAAAGGAGAGCTTGCCACGGCAGGAAGAGCAGGCTCGCTGGCCTCATTGAGAGGTTGCTCTCATTTTGTAACGTCACAGCAATCAGGGGAGTTTCGTGATGATGGAAACAAGACCAACTGCACACCTATCTTCAAGAAGGACAAACAGGAAGATATAGGGAATGGCAGCTGGTAAGCATAAGCTCATTTGCAAGGATGGTTATGGAGCAAGCCATCCTTACTACCATGGTCATCCACATGAAAGACAAATATATATAAAATAAAATTAATAAAATAAAATAAAATAAAATAAAATAAAATAAAATAGAGGTCAGCATGGATTTACCAATTTCAAATCAGGCAGAATGCCTTCTGCAATTAGTTGACTGGATGAGTTCACAAGGGGAGAGCAGTTTGCCACACTAACTTCAGTAAGGCTTTTGATAAAAAGTTTTCTGTATTACCATTGCTAAGATACAGTTTGGAGAGCTGGACTGCAGGATGGTGGAGCGGGTCCTGCTCTGAACGGGGAACAGGACTGGATGACCTAGAGAAGGTCTCTTCCCACCCAGATTACACTGTGGTTCTATAATCTAAGTACCTTAGTACCTCTGATGGAGGGCCCACAACCTCCCCAGATAGTTATCCAGTGTTTCCTCATGCATCCTTTTAAGAGTTTTTCCTAATATCTTAACTAACATCATTTCCTACATTGGAATCCTACTATTTCTTTCCTAAGTCTAGTCACTATCTTTTAGCAATGACTTTTTAACTCCTTACAGACAGTCACCCCCTTATTACTTAATGCTTACGCTATTGCTTTCCAATCTGTTCACTCTTTCCTTATAAGTCATGTTTTCTAGATGTAAGCTGCTGCTGTTTTACTCTCAGATCTGAAATAAAATGGAGATTACTGACATATCCACTCACTGAGAGTTACTGTACTCGTTGTACTCAGGAGATCACTACAGACAGACAAAACCTGTTAATTCAAGAGTTGCCGAAGCATAACTTACTTCAGCCTCCAGCAATACCAGCGTATGTAGGGATGGTTTACACGCACTGACTGTCTACTGCAGGAGTATATATTAGCTTATCTATGACAGCAGCTTGCTCCTGATGGCTATAACCTGAAAAAGGAATCAAAGCACATAAAACCTTAGTAGAAAAGTTACCTTGCTTATTCTATAGCATTATTCTTTTGGAAGGAAAATCAAGGGAAGACAAACGCCCAGAGAAGTGATTGTGAATTGAATACGACAACAGCAACTGATGGGATAAATCAGGAAACACTCAGAATCAGGGAGCAGGGAAGTGATGTCTAACAACCAGAAAGCTCCATCTTCTCAAAAACTCTTCTGCGACTCCTATCAGTTAGACACAGATGACTCAACGGTCGTGACAGAAGTACACTAGTATAACATGAACTAAAATCATAGTGAAAGCAGCAGTAAGAGAGACAGGGCAGATGCTGCAATAGTGGCAGCAGCAGTAGGGGTTGGACCAAGGTTGCCATCATGGCAGCAGAGAGAGCAATAGAGGCAGAGAACAGCAAGAGCTGGAGCAGCTGTAAAGGCACCAAATCACCACCCTTTCACTACTGCTAGTAAAAACTATTTGGGGCAATTATCTGGCCTATCCACCAAACAATAAGAGCCTCATTCCATTAATCCAGCACCAGCTGCTCTTCTTTCCTGGACCAGTTGGTCCCAGTGCAATCCCGCTGAATACAAATGAACACACCATGATGTGAAGACAGCAGCCCTGGTAACTCAGTAAGCCACAGTCATTGTGCTGCTGCTCATTTCATTTTAAGACTCATTGCTGAGACTTCAAAAGCTAAGAATTAAGGAGAAATGTGCATTGCGGCAGATGCACTTAATCGAACAGGGGAAACACGATACTTTAGAAATAAGTAACTTAAGTGATACTGAGTTGCAGACTTGGAAATGTTAATGATGGTTAGTATCCTACTGCGTGTGCAGAAGATGAAGCAGTACAACATGGAGATAAGACATCTATGACATGATGTATACCACTTACCTACATGCAACTGGGAAGTTATTAACTTGAAATCACTAAGTTATCTGATAGATTAGAAAATGGCATTGCCTATTGTCAACTCTAGATTCCCCCTTCCATTTATGTCATATAATAATGTGACATACAGGTCCTTTACCTCTTTTTTTTTGGGGGGGGGAACATAAAAATGCAGTTCCTTCTGAAGGAAGTAGGAAATCAAAATTGGCAGCCCTCATGTCCCATTGTTGAGGGGCTGCCCCCATGTCTCAGCTGTGTTATTTAGTGCCTGGCCTGCAGCCCACTGAACACAGCCCTTTGACTCCCATTTGCTTCAATAAACTCTGGATCAAGGTTTTATGCCCTAATTCAGCTTGTGCTTTAGACCCATTTAAAGCAACTTAAGCATTTTATTAAGTGCTGTCGTGAACTCAGCATCAGGTTACCTTTTCCTTGGCTCCATTTTTAATTCTAAAATACACATGGAAAATAGGGACTTCTAGTTCATGCACAAAGGCTTTTCTCAGGTGCTTCATATGTGCTTCATAAAAGCTGCTTTCAGGGCAACTTTTGTCTTCTGTTTTTCAGTGGGACCACTGGGTAGGAGTCCAGGTCCTGGTCCTGAACAGGTTGATTATCAGGTATACAAGCACCAGGAATCAGTATTGATTTTTTTTTTCTTTTTCTCATTCCCATAGGCGATAGGGAACTGTACACTGTATATATTTGTTCCCTGTTGAAATAATAATAATAATAAATAAATAAATAAGGACTTGTTCAAATACCTAATGATTAGTGTTAACACCACTGGTTTTGCATTTGAATATATTTAGTATTAAAAATGGTACCAAATTTAAAGCTTTGCAAACTAAACCAAAGCTGCATCTTGAAGCTGTTGATGTTCCGAAACTACTGATAGCTCTGGAAAAGATATAAAATAAAAGTAGAATAGAAAAGGAGAAGCAAAAAAGGAAAGAGGAAAGAGGAGAGGAAAACGAAAAAGCCCAACTTCCTCAAACTAACCCAACCCACAAAAATACGTATTGAGGAAAAAAACAAAATCTCCAAATTCTGTCGATGCTGCATCCCACCACAACACTAGGTACGGCACGGGCATGTGTTTCACCATCAGCAACAACTCTTACTCTCCTCGGCTTTCCTACAACCACGATTCTTTCTCACATTCTTTAAGCATAAATCCAGTACAATATTATAGACTCTTCTGCAAGAGCAGAGAGAGATTATGAATGCTATTGAAATCAACACAAAAACTCTAAGTGAATCATTATTAGCTGTTAAAGCCAAAATTACATAAAAAGTAGAGTTAGCTACTCATAGCACAGTACAGCACCAGTAAATAAATAAAGTATAAAAGTCCCACATATTTGACATCTGAAGAACAAAACTATCCATCAATGTCTTGGCACAGATCGATCAAACAGAATGCTGCTGCCGAAAACCTAATAGTAGGATGGTAATAATGTAGCCATAAAACCTCTACTCTGTAATTGACTGCTTCCACTTCAAGCTAACATGTCTGAAAGAGTGACTAATGTTCACCTAAAGATTTTACTCGCGTTGAATGACAATCAGTTACACCTCACACTATTCTCTGCAGATTGCTTATGCTGGGTAATTGTCAAGGGACATCAGCCAGAGGGGAAATAGTCCACTTAAAGAATTTCATGTGAAGAATGGCATGATAATCTCAAAAGGAAATATAATTTCGCATCTGATTGTAAAATACAATGCGATACTCTTACTTCAAACAAATGCTTCCCCTTCCTGAAGCATGAGTAGAGACTTTGTAAGTCACAGTAAGTTCCATATTTTGGATAGGCACTTAAATATTCAGCAAAGTGTAAAAAATACACTGCATCCTTTCCAGAATTACTGCCTATAATCTCTGAATACATATTTCTGAGAATTTCCATATTCCTGAGAATTTGCAACTAAGCTTTGATCAGATTTTGCTTTGCAGTAGATGAGAAAATACAGAAATTTGCTGAAAGTTTATCAATGTTACCAAAAATAGCAGAAGAATACACTTCAATGAAATGATTTACCTTTATAACTTACTTCTGTGATCTCACAGAGCACAATACTTAAAAGCAGTATTAGCTAATGCACAATTTCCTTTTTGCTTTAATTCAGGAGATCAAGATGAATTTAAGCATATTTTGCTATGCTCCTGAATGGGAGCCTATATTAGAAAAAGGGCTGGTTTTATACATTTTTGAGCCCAGAACGAGAAATGTAAATTTACTTTCCAAGTTTCACTACAGATTATGTATATATACATATATAAATACAGATAAATAAATTGTTTGGAACTCTCTAATGGACCATGAGTGTAAGTCAGATTGCTCTGTTGCCTTTGATATATACTTAAAGGTAATTGGCTAGTCTTAGTGATGTATTTTTAAAGAGCTCCCTATTGATTAATAATGTTTCAGTATTAATATAACCACTTTGTGTGGATTACGAAACATCAATAGGAGAAACCCATATTTATCCACAAAATTAACTGGATATAGATCTGTTGCTTTAAGCCAAATGGGGTGCATCCACTCATTATTTTATAAGAGGAATGAGACAACTCTAACAGTCAAAATTACAGCAAAACTTGGGTTTATAGTTTAGCTGCATACAGTGGATACAGCTCCCACTTTTCTGCTCTCGCAGGATGCACGAAGGAAGGATGTAAAAGCAAATTCCCACCGGCTGGAATCTGTGACACAGCAGTTTCCCATAACGGGGCCTTCTGTGCAAATGCTGGACAAAATGAAATGTATAGTACAAAGAGGTGTGTTTTCTTTTCTAATCCAGTTAAAAATGGATTAAACCAGTACATGATACTGTAATCTGATCCATATAGGCAGAGCTCTTGCAGTCACACTCATCTCACTGTTACCCAACAGGCTCCATAAGGATACAGAGGTCTGCTGATTTAAAGAGATTTTGAAAATAATACCCTGGCCTGTGGCCGCTGGGCCATCACACAAGCATAGAACTGAATAAGAAAAACTGCCTGCAGGTGAAATCCTCAATGTCCAAGGACCTAAGTCTATAGGTCTATGTATACAAGTATGTGAGCAAAATACTCAGTTAAGTTTCACAAGAGGAAAAGGTGGAAAAAATAGTGTCTTCTTCCTGCAAACTCTAATGAACAAATTCAAAAAGCAGTTTAAACTGCTTCTAGTTTAAACTAGAATTGTGCTATGAAATCCTAATGAGATTAGGGAAATTCAGTTCTGGAAGGGACTGTAAATATTATCTTGTTCATCCTCCAGTGGTGAGCAAAGCTGAATCCATCTTTTGCAAAGTATCTGTCTGAATTTCACAATGGCTGCCACAACCCCCAGGGTATTAACTTCACTTTTTATTCTTTAAGTTAGATTTTTAGGTTTTTTTTCCCCCTAATATGTAGCCTAAACATCACATACTACAGTTCAGACAAACTGACAATTACGTTGCCACTAAGGATATTAGACTGCTTTGACATCTGCTTTTGCCAAGTTATGTTGAATACTTTTAAAATTATCTTCCAACGGAATAAAATAGCAGTTCTTAAAGTTAGTGATCCTCTTTTTTTAACTCTAATATGCAAGGAGCTTCAAGGAATAAACAGATACAGGAAGTGAGGCCAAATGTCCTGATGGTATTTGGTTGTTTTGTGCTATTCTGCAAAAGGAAAACTTGTCCTATATGTATATCCTAAAGTGCAGCTACTGCAGAAACAACAAACAAAATATTCATTTTTGCTATTTTTCTTCATTAAAATACTTCTGTAATTCTCATTATTAGTTGGAGTCCTCTGTTAGGCAAAACTTTCTGTAGATGGGATGCTATAAAGCCTGGTGAAAAGTAACACAGTACTCTACCAAATGAAATTTAACGTTTTCTTGTTTTACTTTTGTTAACCCCACAAGTGCTTTGTATTTTGATACAATAATTTTATGCAATGCAGAACTGTAAGTCATGACAACCCACTCGAATTCTAACAAGTCAAATATATCTGTAAAAAATCAGAAAACAAGCTAAGACACTAAGAAAAAAGCCATTAGCCATGCAGAGAAAGCTTTTACCAGGGCAGAGGGATAGGTCAAGTTGTGCAAAAAGGAAAAGTAAGGAGCAGTTTAATGGCTTCCAAATGCATCAGTATTTTTAAAACTTTTTTTTCCCCATATGAAAGGATGAACATAGTATCTAAAAGGTCTTATATTTAACTGGACAAATGAGTGACTGTTGTTTATTACTACATTACTCCAGGCTTCAGGATCATAACAAATATATTTATTTATTTATTTATATTTGAAATCAACCAGCAAAGCACTTTCATATGTTTCAAATGCACATTTTTCTTAATTTTCATCCAAAATTCCTCATTGTCGTTTTTGAGAAATGGCAGCAAATTAATAAGGATCTCTATCCATGTTTGAAAATAGTTTTTGTATAACAATAAAGTCATTACTCTCTTTTATTTCTGCAAATTCTGTGAGAGCAAGAAATAGAAGCACAATAAAAATCTTTTTCATAACAGTTGATTAGCAAATATGGCCTGGAGAAAGTCTAGCTCTCATTGCACTTTGCACATTAAGAATCCAAATACGTTACCAAAGCTGGGATTTTAACCCCCCACAGCTTCAGCACAAAGCAGCACATTAATAAGATACAATTTAGATTTGCATTTTTTAATAAGCAAGGGGATCAAAGAAAACTGGAGTGCTGAGGGGCTGTTAAACCATGTGCAAATTCAAACATCAAGGTATACTACAGAATGAAGACATATTTACACTAAAGTAAAAGTAGTGAGGTTTTCCAGAATTTGTTGTGAGCCAAATGTTCTTTGTGAACTATAAGATTGCCCCTTAACAGGTCTGGGAGAGAAGCAGGTGCATCCACGTTGCACCAAATATTTTTGTGCTGAGTCTAACATTAATGGTTGACGGCAAATCAGCAGGGATAGACCAGCAAGGAAAGGATTCATCTTTATAATAACCTAACACTGTTCTCATTAGAGATGTTGCTCTGCTCCTACATGAGTATATGAATATCTTAAACTATCATATAATTTTGTTCAGACATAAGGATGGCGTATCTCATTAAGGAGGCTTATACTGCTGTAATCTAATGGGAACAACTGCTGGTTAGTCCTGGTAGAGTAACTACCACGGACTGATGAAGACTGCTCATGATCTGCCTTTAAAAACAGCCACGCGTGCACGTCCTCAGCGCCCACGAGGTGGCTGTGCTACCTCCCAAAGGGCAGAACATAAACCAGCACCGGCATTTCTGGCATTTGCTCATATCTAGGGATCCTGACAAGCACACAAAGGGGTATATGGTTGTTGAAAAGGGCACCGAGGAAACAAGGAGGAAATGGTCTTGACAGGCTAATGACAAACAATCTTTTCTGCAAAACTGTTTTACATTTTTTGAAGAATTGGGTTCAGAAGCTAAAGCTGCCTCCAGGCGTGACCAGCATTTACTCATCAGATCACCACAGGCCTCAATGACCCTGACAGTCTTACAAGGATCATATTTTTATATGGATGAACTGTTGCTGAACAATTTCTCCAAACAGGATTTTTGTCAATGTCAGGCACCCTTGTCTTCTACTTTTCTTTTGTTGATTAAACATATTTACTGTTGATGCTTAAAAGAGAAACAAGTCTTCACTAACATTCAGGTTTAATAAAACAAAATCCCTCAACCACAGAACTAAGGTAGTGTTTTCAACTATCAGACTTCTCACTCTGCAAGTTTTCTTCTCTTCCTCTACCTTCTGCCTGTCCTAGTGATTTACTTCGCTAAGTTGCTCAGGATAGGCCTTGGCTTGTGTTCCATGTTTGAGTGCTGCCTTGCAGAAGGGGACCTCATTCCCAAATGGCTCTTGAACACTGCTATAATAAATATGATTCATATGTGAATTACCTCCATCATTTCTCGCAAAGAACAGCAGAAGATGGTATCTTTGGAAAGAATCATTTTCCATACTTCAGGGTCAGGGTGGAGCAATGATGTATATTTATTGTAATCTGCCAATTCCAGGACTTTCTTATGAATGTTGAAAGTAAAATACTCATCCTCACAAGAGAAACATACTATGGAGTACACTTTCTGCTTGCAATTAGCTGCATAAAAATCTAGACTAACTCTATTGCTCTGCTGAGGGAGCTCAAATTCTGTCTTGTGTCTTCTTTTAGAAGAGATCAACGCATCTAATCTACAGCCCTCTAAGAATGACATAGAAAAAATAAAATTTTATGTAGTTTTCTGCATAAATAATGCATAAAACGTATCCTGAGAATTCTAGCATCCATGCAGCAGCACCTATACAAACACACATACAGAGTTTATAAACGTGAAGCAGGTCCTGTCTTGCCTCTCTCCTTTACCAACAGCACATTTGTCACACTGAAGTTTAGCAAGACAGAGAGAAGAAAGCTAAAAAAGGTCCTGTGAAGCAGCTGTTACTGGATCCTGCTGGACAGGGATAGACACTTCTGTAGACACTCTGACACTTCTGAAATCTTTCTCTTCTTACACTTTTTAAAAGTGTAGAAATCACAAGAGTCTGAACAGAACTATTGCTCTGTATCTGGACATTATACATTCTTCATTTTTTCCTGGAAGATGAGGTTGGAAAAAAAGCATCATCAGAAAGCCTGAATTGGAAAACTTGCCTAAAATTTTGCTAGTTTTCTACAACATATTTATTAAGTCGTGTTTTTAGTCACAAAAATACAAGAGCAAATGAATAAATCTGCTGCTCTGAAAGCAATGCAGGGGTTAAATTTTGGGGTTTAACAACAATTCATCTAGTGCCCTGTGAAAAATTTAAAGCTTGGCTGCTTCAATGTAAGATGGCACTAGTATCCCATGGCACCCCATGGCACAGTCATCATGCTGGATACGCACTAGAATTACTCACTGGGACAGATCCAGACCAGCTTTATTGAGCTGGTAAAAGCAAACGGCTTAAAAAAAAAATCTACTTTTGTTTATGAGTCTGGCCCATAGAAAGACCGACAGAAACACTCAAATCAGCATCTAGCACGATAGCTGAAAGCAAGAACCTGACAATGAAACAAATTGGTGTTCAAGCTAGTGTTATTTAGCATATCTTATAGTATGTATTGTTATAGTATATATGTGTCTATGTCTTGTTCAAAAATATTCCATTTAGATATTGAAAAAATCTTACGATATTAATGCCAAATCCTAACAAAAGCATTTTTGGCTCAATCCAAGGGAAAAAAAAATCATAAAATTCTTATTTTTTTACAGCAATGGAACTGGATAGATTGCACGGATACTGAATTGTAAACTAGCTAGAATAAAAGAATCACTCTTTTAATGAGGGTAATATATCATGACAATGTCAATTTGATTAATGTAATGGGGCCACATTTCAGAAAAAGGAAATTACAGGTCGTTAGGGTAAGTTTAAATTATGTTAAGGATTTGAATGATTTTCTTCATTTTGCTAAGAATTTATCAAATATTTTTCTATGAATGCCTTATGTTTTGCTTTACAATCTTACACCATTTTTCTTGCCTCCAAACAAATTATACATTTAACACAGATTTTGACAGGCATGATATGCAAAGCCTTGTCTGGTTATACAGCATCTGGATAGAAAAGAAAAAAAAAAAAAAACAGAGAATCTATGCTGACAAAAAACCCTTCTTTTTTATTAATATAATTATATACAACTCCTCCCTCCACTTCATCAGAGTTTTACTAAACATACAGTTGGATAAGATTTGTGCCTTGGAAATACAAACAAAAAACGACAAGCGAGACAAGCACAAAAGTTTAAAGAATGAGAATGAGGATTCTGAAGGGGGAGGCAGCAGCTTAGGAAATGCAGAGCATAAAGGAGCAAAAGGAAAAGCAAAATGGAAGCAATGCGTAACACACGGGGAGGCAGCTGGAGCAGAACAGGTATGTAGGGAAGAACAAGAGCACTGGAGGCTCTAAAGGTAGAGACAAGCTTGAATGAGATGTGGTAAGAGATAAGGAGAACATCTAAGGAATGCCCAAAGCTTACAAAAACAAAGAACTGTCTAGGCTTCCAAAAATGAATAATTTCATCCACCTCCACTGACAGAGTTTGAACAAAAATGTATGTGAAGGAATGAGATTCTCCTTCCTACGGAAGCGAGCGGAGAGCACGAATATAAACGGAGTGGAAGGGAGGAAGCACAAGGGGCACCGAAGATGCCCCAGAAGAGGGTGATAGTGCAAGAGGGCATCAATCCACACACATCCGTGCGTTGTTTTCTTTCTTCTAGGGCCCATTTGTTTGAGCAAGTACATGGGGCACAAAGCTAGATTGCCACATATTCATAGCCAGCTCCAACCACCTTAAGACACAATCCGAAAAAGGTGTATTGGTTAAAACCAATTCAGATCATATCATGCCTGCACACTAATTTTTGCAAATATGGATTTGTCTTTGAATTAAAGTAGGCAAATCAAATCACCAGATATAAATATATCTTTTTTTTTTTGATGTTTGAATAATTCTTCATTTTTTTCTATCAACATGCCTCTTCCTACTACCTCATGAATGTCACACAAATATTAATGAATATACCATTTGCCCTCCTAACATCTCAGAGGTTCAGCATCATAGCTCCAACTTATAGCTATGGAATCGAGGCTCAGAAAAAACACACCCTGTTTATGACTTGTTACAATCGCAAACAAAATCTGTGATAACAACGTGTTGAAGTGAAATCTTGAGCAAAATCTCAAGTCCTCCAGTAATGTCTTAACCATAACATCATCTTGCCATACAGCATTTTGATATATTCAAAGCTTCTAGTTAACATTGCAAATAAATGGACACAGTTACAGGCCTAAGCAGTATTAAGCAATGAATCTCAAAATTCCAAAATATAATTAATCTTTAAGGTAATTTTATGCACTGTTAAATCTCTTTGATGCATTTTAGAGCAGAAATCCAAACCAGTCTTGAATGAGATCACAAGCCAATTTGAAATTTATATTTTCATATAGTCACTGATTCATCACTCAAATGCAAAGCCCTATCTTTAACCATACGCCTACAAATACTGAGAATGAAGCATACCAAAATCTTGAGTACTCTGAAATTTTCTACAAATGTAAAGAGGCCAGTTAGAAGACCATTACAGTGAAATATTACTTATACAGTATTAAGATAATCGAAGATCAGTAGCAGCTGGGAAAACTATTTCAGTATTTTTAGATCCTACAAAATTTATAGAAAGTTAATCAGATTCCTGTTTGTCACTAATATTCTTCCATAGGAATATTCTTTAGACCATTATTTAGTATTACAGATTATTTTCCAGCACAGGCATTCAAATAAACTTACTTTGAAAACTAAGGGAAATAACTCTGTAGCTCGGAAATGACAGTAAGATCTTCTATCCATGATCAGAAAACTCAGTCACACGGCTAGGATCTATTTTTAAGACTGTTCACAGCTAAGTCACTTGTAAATGGAAAAGAAAAAAAAAATGCTCAACTGGTCGTCGAAAAGATATGTAATAGGTCATATTCTTCTGCGTAAGAGCATGAATATATGGAGACACAGACACGCTAGCCACACACTGGAATGTAAAACTCAAGTTACTGATGTACACTAATATTTCATAAGTAGCATTAAGTGCAGTGAGTCTTTACATTGTTGAGCTGCTACAGTAAGCAAGCTTATAATGCTGTTCTTCCATTGCATCATGAGAATGTAAATACTAAAACACAGCAGTCCCTGCTGTGATGTGGAGTACATAAAGAGGTTGACAGACAACGGGAGGGAGAGCATGAAAAATGGCAGTGGACATTTAGTACTGCATAAAAGAAAAAGCCACTGCTAATTTCCCAAGGGATGGGTCTATTTAACTGTCACATCTGGAATCTACTTTTAAATATCATTAAGGGAGTTGGTTTTCAAAGAAAGGTTATAAATTTAAGTGTCCTGAAATGAGTATGCAACGCTTTTTACCTAGCAGAGTGCCTGCAGATTTTACAGTTGTGTCTTGGAAACCAATGGCCACAAGAAGCAGCAACCCCAAGGGATGGTCACCTGGATGTTCCCTCCTGCCCAGGGACGTTGGCCAAAGCAAAGCAGCTGAACACCAGCCAAGGAGCACGAAAGGCTCAGAGACAGGTCCAGAGCTGCTAGTACAGCAAGAGACTTCTGCAGGCCAAAAAGGCCATGTCAAAGTATTCCTTTTAAAGGATTCTCATCAGGATAATGATGCTGCAGCCCAGGGGCCGTCTGAAAGAGCAGCAAAGGACAGCAGTAGGAATTTCACTGATGTGCTTGAAAAATATCTCACTTATAAAAAACATTCTGTTTTTAGAACATGCTACTTTAAAAAAAAAATACAGACCTACTTTACTCAGGAAAAACACCTTATTCAAAAAAGTCTACCAAAGACATGCAAGGTTACTGGGAACTTTGAATGAGTAAAGGGGCTCGCAATTCAATCTGCTTCTACTCATCTGTGCACACACACACTTCACACTGCATTTTAAAGCCCCCAAAACAAACAAACAAGTGAAACCTCAGTTCTGGAAAGGTCAAAAGCACTTTGATTACCAACAGCATTGGTGAAGTGTTTTGGACTGCTCCCGTAAACATCTTCTGCATTATGGTAAAGATGAAAAGATAGAGAGCGGCAGACAAGGTACAAAGAAAGGCGCTGCATTTCTCGTGCAAACGCATATGTGAATTCTGCATGTGCTACTTTGCTTTGGGCTATGTTAGGTCATCCTGTGTGACACACATTTGATTTGATTTAAGATTTAGAAGGACACACCTATCAAAATATGTTTATAAAATGCCGGCAGAATTAGGCAACTGTATTCTGCCTGCATCTGAACTAGATACAGGATATTTATGTGCAGACCCAAAGCTTAACTGCAGTAAAGGAATGTCGCTGGGTTCACTTCATGTAGGAAATGAACCTGGTGTTCCCTCATTCTGTTGCCACCCTATTAATCACTAGTTTGTTTAAATATGGAACTTGGGAACTAAGGTAACTTCCATCAGCCTGTTTGAATAATACAGTACCTACCACATCTTTACTTAATTAGTGTTTTTAAATCATAACAAAGCTAAGAAAACATAAAACAAATGAAAAAGAAATATATAGTGGTCTGTTTACATGTGTACAGAGAACACAGCAATGCGTAATGCTCATTGCCATTATAAAACAACATTTACACTTGAATAAATGAGGTGTTACATTCCACTGGAGGAACATAACCGTGATATCTTGGAGAGCACTGTTTAAAACAGCAGCACACATAATTTGTATTTACAGAAATTCATATTTTTATTTCCATTTATCACTGCATGACTCTCTGCAAGCTAACTTTTACACAGGTGTTCCCAAGGAGAACACACATGGGCTTTCATTCTGCTTACAGATTTCTTCTTTTTCCTTAATGTCATCAGAAAGAGGACAACCAGATAGGGATACGCAAATCAGAAGGGACTATTCCTGCAGGAAGAAAATTTAGCATAGGCTCCCATCTTCCTTCAGTGTGATATTCTTGCTTGGAATTTCTCCCATACACCCAGGACTCTCAAACCCAACCCAACAGATTTTCAATCAGAGAATGAAATACCCAGCATTGCCATTTTTAAGCCTAAGATTTTAGGCTGCAAGAACAAGCTCATAGGTAAAGCGATGGGCATAAATCTGTCCAATTTTCATTTAGTTGATATATTAGGTTGGATTTTTAACTCTGTTTATCTGCAGACAAAAGACTACATTCTTAAATACATGGATGAACTGCTCAAGCGAAACAGAGATTAAAATGCTAATTGAGTCTTCTCCCAGAAAGGTTCTGCTTAGATCTGTGACAATACAAAGGCCAGTTAATGTGCAGAAGAAATTTTGTTTATTCCACACAAACCATATAGATAGGTTAATTAAAATGCACAAAGGATTTGTTTTCTATATATCAAGCCTAGGGGTTCTTGGCGTAATGTTTAAACAGGTGTATAAAAGGGCAGTGAAAGGAAAATAGATATGTACCCTGGGAAAGGTGCTTTTAAAAGAAAATCAATGTCCTAGGCAAGAGAAAAGACAGAAATTATAATTTGTGCATGCAAATGAGACAGTATTTGGAAGAATAAGAACTAATTCTTTTTAAGCTTTTGTAATCCACTCCATTCTGAGACTTTAAACTTCGGTGTAATAAAATGAACAGATAGAGATTCAAAACCAGGTATCACGGGAGGCCCCAAAGCGGCAGGTTGTGAGAAGCCCTGTGGTCTCTGCACCACGCACGGAGGCTGCCCTGCTGGGGAGCAGAAGCCAAGGCCTCTCCTGCCACCCGTGAGCCCGGGTGATGTCCCCTGCACAATTCATTCCTGTCATTGAGGCACAGTCAGGACTGGAATAAGCGCATAAAGGGACTGTGCTGGCCAGATACATTACAGTTCCAACAGAAGCTGGTCATTTCATAACCAGAAACCGTATTTTCAATGTAATGCAGGATAATTCTTTTCGACTTTTATAGTTAAACCCATTTGTCTTTACTCGCATCCAGCTGCAAAGTATTTAGGCTCCCAAGCCTGCGAAACCTCAGGGCCTAAAACGGTGTATAGGTGCTTTACTTGACGGAGGCCTTGGAGTTTAAGCCTATTTTTATTACAGCCAAGAAAAAAAATCTCATAGATTTTATGGATAAAACCCTGATATGTCATTGACTTGTATTTTCTGTTTTCTCACTGTTCTATAAAGAGCTGATAAATACTTCTATTGTTTAATCTAAGATGTGAAATATTTCTGGCTGGCACACTTGAACAAAACAGAACTCCATTCTCCAGAGGAGCAGCCAAAGATCCACAGATCCACCAGAGGATTGTGGTTCCCTTTGGAACAATTTTAGGCAAGGGTCACCACATAGACAAATGGAGGCAGCTTGTCAAAGCTCAGATACAAAACACCAAAGACTTCCCTCCACTGAAAGACACCCAAAACAAACAGCACAAACCTATTTGCAGGAAACTTAAGATACTGCAGAATTAATTCTGTTTGAGCAACTGTGTCTTTCTACGTGCCATGTTGCAAAATTCTGTATTGCTCACAAAATAAATCTTAGTAACAGAAAAGATGGATGCTAAATTTGTGCATAACATAGGTAAAGCTTGAAGAATGTTTTGGAACAGATCAGAAAAAAAAATTTCAAAAAGTTTTTAAAAATACCAGTTTTACCTTCATCTTCACTGTAGGTGGAGTTTTACTCTCTACTGCAGGCTTTTTTACCATTTTGCTGGACACACTTAAAATATGTAGAAAGCAAACAGGGGTAACTGATACTCCATAAGTACAGGCAAATTTACAACTCTAAGCTGGAAGCTGGTCTGAGCTGGAAGCTTTCTTTGGCAAGAGAAAAATTGCAAGCATTAATCCTCCAGAATGTAAGCTTTTACTGAAATGAAAAGAACATTAAAAGCAAAATGCCATACCATGTTACCTCATCGTATCCTTCTGAATAAGAAGAAATGTTATTTTCAGAGATCCCACACCAACCTAGCTTCTCCTGAGCCACTGGCAGCAGGCTAAGCAAGTGGGGCAACTCTGAAAAACACTTTGAATACCTAAATAGTAATAGAAATGCCTACCTTTAGGTACACACTTTTGAAATATCTGGCCCATGTTTCTTAGCCCTGCTTTTTAAAAAGGTGAACTCCCCAAAGAGAATTGATGTAATGCAAATGGAGAGCTATCCTACCAAAGCTGCTGAGGTAGAGGTAACAAAAATCAAAACCAAAACCCCTAAAAAAAAAAAAAAAAAAAAAAAACCTTTTTGGCAAAGCTGAAAGCACCTGCTAAGTGGCAAAAAAATAAGATTGACAACACTCTTGTGTCCTTCCTTCAACTTTAAATGCCGTTTTCTGCTAATAGCTGTCTAAAATCACCTCCTCAGAAATATGTCAAGCATATCTATCAGCTGGAAGCTAAGCACCTAATCCAAACTTGTGAAGTTCCAGACCTCAGCTCAGCTGCTACCAGAGAGACCAAGTCCATTAGCACGTACTTTAGAACATTTAAGCTTCCAAATGTTTGAGTTTCGATTTTGGACCAGCCTGGTAGCCACACTGAATTATTTCTGTGAAATCCAAAAGCCATCCTTGGAGTAGACCTGGAACTCTGTACTCCACTGCCCCAACGGAAGGCTAACACTGCCCTTGCTACCTCACTGGATCACTATCCAACTAGGAGAAGCAAAAAATGAAAGAAAAAAAAAAAGAAAGAAAACAGGAAGCAAGGAAAAAAGGAGATGTGAAGATGTGAGGAAAGGAAATAGGAAGAAACAAAAAAAAACAGAGAGGGAGAGTGGGAAGAAAGGAAGGAGAAAATAAGAAAAGAAGAAAAAAAGCAAAACTCCTTTCCCTCTTCAGTTTCCCCCACAAATTCTTGAACAGTGTTTACCCCAGCACTGTCTCAACACTTGAGGACACAGGAAAATGCTGATTAAATGGCCTGGGCTTGGAGTTAATCCAAAAGATCAAAACCTCAAGCTTAGTTAAAAAGTACCTACTATTGTATAGGACTTATTTTGAAGGCTATGTAGATCTTAAACTAAAATAAAGGCAGAATTGTATGCTGCTTGTTCAAAAGAGAAGATCTTATTTTTCAAGTACAAATTGTATGCGCCGTTACTAGAACAAATTCTGTCAAGTGGTCCATAGAATAAATTTGCACACAGTTCAACATAACATGTGCACATTAAATAGGATTTGGCATTAAAAGACCCAACATTGAATGGAAATCGAAAATAAATGCCCACATTCTACCCAGAAGACTATTCACCCCAAGGCCTTAGGCATTAATTTAAGTGAATGAGGAAGCCACTAGGGCAGCTGTCGGTAGCTTATTTGATTTGTGAATAAACAATGGCTTCATTTTAAATGCTATTTACTCCTACTCCAAACTAATGTAAAAATCGAAAACACAAAAAAGAACTGACTATTTAAAAACACACATTTTTATAAAAGGTTCTACCCTGCAAAGTTCTTCATTTCAATGTGGTAAGAAAATAAAATACCAAGAACTTCTGTTGCATTATTAATTTTTAACTGCTACTAATGGTAAGAAGCCCTGAGGTTGTATCTTATAGTTAATTGATATTGTGCATTTGGCTGTATATTAATGAGAAGTTAGGGTATCATAGGTCATTCCAATAAAATCTTTGGGCTTGTCAGCTTGAATTATGTATCTTTACATCTGTAGAAAACAGTGGCAATATGATAATTACAGTAGTTGATACATGTTGTTAGAACTTGTTCATACAATCAGGTACATCATGTCCAGAGTGCAGATGCCAATCCAGTCTGGCACTAATAATCCATCAAACTGATTATTAATTATGAGTAGTTTCTATGCAAAGGGAAGCATTTAGTGACACAATGAATTTCCATGCTGGAAGGCAGTCATTTCTTCCTGATGTTATAAAGATTTAACTACAGCTCGAAAGCAACCATCTCCCTGGTGCAAGCACATGAATATGAAGGCCTTTACCTTATACATTCATATACAAAGTGCTGAATTTTACATCCAGGTGTGTAAAACAAGTCTAGAAGTGCACATGATATGAAATCTCATGCAAGTATATTTAGGTTTCAGATAAAACTGCTTCATATTATCAGGATTCATAATTATATGTAGATTTTACCTTGTGCACAAATTCAGGGAAGTTCTCTTTAGAATAATGCAGTTTTATGGCCTTTCTCAAGCACAGCATACATGCAATTTTTTTTTTCCTTTTAATCTGTGTTTAAAAGATGCAGGAAGACAGCTGCCCCCACCTGTGCTCTCTTCCTATTTCACATACAGGCATCTTGTCCTGCGGTCAGATTCTTGCTTGAAATGCAATAGAGGTACTGGAGTCCAAGAAATGATGAGTAATTTACATAAAAGGAAAGAAAGTGTTTTAAACAATAAGCAAATTGTATCTTTTCATGAATGCAAAATGTGACTATAAAGCAAACTGAGTGCACAAGTTAAATATGCCCTTGTGCAACTAGCACTTACAACAGCTGATAACCCAAGATGAAACTGTCCTTGAAAGCATTACAGTGACAATCTATGGATAAATTGTTTTTGAACATTTTTTCCCATATATATTAAGCACAAAAAAGGCTTGTTTTTGACACACACCATGCAAGGTTAATCTTTTTGTTTTCCCATATAAATATGAGTATTCAGAACAGCAAAAGAAAAAAAAATCCTACTGAGCAGCTCCCATTCCGACCTCCCTTGCCAAGATGTGAATCTAGAACAACTCTATTGAGATCCATAAAGGTGTCCTGAATTTGCACTCTATTAATAGGGATCCAGATCTAGCTGGACATACACAAATAAATGACCAGTGTCTCAGAAGACCTGAGTCCACATGTAGCTAAACATCAACAAGCATTTTTACCTTCTTAATTTAAGGTCATGTTGGCTATTCTCAACAAAAGGGGGATTAGGGAAAGAAAAAGTGATTAGGGAAAGAAAAAACACGTGAAGAGAAACAGAGGGCAGCCACTCCTGTCCATGCACAGTGAACCTATCCAATACTGGGGACATTTTGGATTTCCCATCCATGTACAACCCTGTAGCACATACGGGAATGAGTCGGACTCTCCTGGTGCCGTGCGTGGTGATGAGACCAGCCCCATCTGGGCTGCCAGATGCATGAGATTTGTGGACATATGGCAGCCGACACAGCAGCAGCCACACTTAGGATATCCAGGAAACCCAGATGAAGCTGCTCAGCTCTTGAAAGCTACATAGACAAAAAGCCCGTGTTAAAAAGGGAGAAGGAAGGTGAAGGCAGATGAACGGCAGCTCAGTACAGACTCCCTCGGGTTCAGAGAGGATCCATAGGCCCCAGTTTGTAGAGTCAGATCTACAACCGACCCGCACAGGTTGTGTGGGGCTGCAGCGCGTTACTTCTTGGAGCCCCACGGACTGTGCTCACATTCTGAACCCACAGCCAGCTTCAGGTGACACTGAATACATGTGTTACTCCAGGCTCAACGAAAGGGAATCACCTCCTCCCAGCACAAGTCAGCAACTCGCAGACATGAACTGCAGCTCAGCTGATGGGCACGAACTTTTGGACCACGGTTTCTCGAGTCTGATGTCAGAGAAATGTGAATCTCAGCACAGCTGTGGCAGGAGGCCCCAGCCCTCCTCATCTGCCTAACAAAACAACATTTTCCCAGCATTTTATTTTTCATTTCTTATTTAATTTTACAAGTGTTTAGGTAAAAGCCTTCTCCTGCTGTGTTCTTGGTTTCCAAATATTAAGCTCCAAATCTCCATTTCGATACCTAGACAGAGCTGGTCTGTTTTTCAGTAGCATCAAAGCCCTGCACTTTCAACCAGTTCTTTTCAAGTTCAACTGTTCTTCCCCACTCTCTGCAAAATTATTCATCTTTTCCCTTGCATAAAGGAAGCTCAGATTAACAAGACAAGGAAGAAATGCCCTTGGAAAAGAAAAAGGGAGGGACAGACAGACAGACCCCACACTCGCTTAGGCTTAACAACAGGCCTTTTCATTAATTATCTTCCTAATGATGGTGTCTTGAACAATGCTGCAAAATTTCATTCAAAATCTAACTACTCACTGGGGGGAAAAGTGCATTTTATCCGATTCCCTCAAGAACTCCGCAGCCATCTTCCTCATATTTATATTCTAATCTTTCTGTGCTCACTTGCAAAAGCTGATAATTAGGAAGGACTCTTCTGTGGTCAGGAGCTGCACACTCCTCCTGTGCACATGGTAACAGAGCGAAGCCGACTGCACTAATCCTGTAAGAGCGTTAAGGGTCCCATGTGACGGTTCCCAGGAGCGCTAAGCCTGCCCTATATTATTGCTATTTCCCACTAATCCTAAGAAAATTAATGTTAATTTATCATGAAAAAGGTTAATTGCACATTTACTTCTTACTTAGGCACATTAGACAAAATTCGCAAGTAATAGTGAGCTTTCTGTTCCTCACAAAACAGCAACATCAGAAAACACCAACATCAACTATTGTCTTTGTTGTTGTTGTTGTTTTTGGGTTTTTAAGAGGAATTCTCTTTAGTAGCAACAATACTCATGAATCATAGGTACAGTGGTGGTGATGGTGTGGACCAAAAGGCAGAGCAATGATGTGCCTCAGTGACAATTCTAATTAACCTTCTAATCCAGCTTAAAATACTTTAGCTTTTGTTATTAATGCAAGATTAACAACAATATCTGTTTCATCTTTTCTGCTACTAATTTTCAAGTATATATTCCATCCAGTGCTTGATTCAGATAACAGATTCGAGATATTTAATTTCCCTTTCATTGCTTATTAAAATATTAATTTATAGAATAATATGTGCTCCTTCATGAACTACTTTATTGTAATTAAATAACAGCATTTACTTAACATGAAACAACAGCAAGTCTCCACCCACATTTTAATTTATTAATATTAGTGGGATCTAATCCTTAAGTACAATCTTGGCATTCTACCCAGGATCGCGTAATAACAGCACTACATACTACAGAAACCAACTTTCAGAAATTGCTCACTATTCACCCAGCGACACTGAAGTCTGTAATGACATGACATTGTTCAAATCATTCCTGACAAAGAAAAGAGATATTAATAGAAAGATCCTTTGCTGAACTACTCCATATATTAATTGCCATACCCGTGTAGTTAACTGGTTCTTGTATGACTTGACCACCTCCAGTCCCAGCCTACTTCCATACTTTTTAAGGAGATCATTATCCATGGTAAGAATCCCTAAATCTGTGCCCTACAACTGAGCCACACTTCCTAAAATTATCCTTTAGTTCAGTGGTCTAGGCTCTTCTCTGTCCCACTACAAGAAACATCTTCATATTCCTTAAATATTGCACAAGTTGTGCAGCCCTACACTGCATGGGCACGAGATGATATCAGTGGGTCAGCCACTGACTTCAGTCAAAACCAAGTAACAGACATCAACTATTATCATTTGCATATAATCCATATTTTCTCTGGTAAACTTTAGCCTCTACTACATCACCGTTTACCATTAAATATATACATTTATAAAATGATGTGGATCTGGTCAATTAGTACTACTAAAGTGGCATTACTTTTATTTTAGATGTGCGTCACCCATATGTGATGAAAGACCACTTCAAATTCTGCTGCTTTTCAGAAAAATTATACTGCCCAATTATTAACAGACAAGGTCTATCTAATTTCCCGCATCTTCCAAATAGCCTTTTAAAACCATTTCTCTGCTTAATATCCTATAAATTTTTTGTTAGAAACATTCCTCAGTGTCTGTGATAGGAAAACTGTTCTAAAAATCAATAGTCTGCCTACTTTTGTGGCTGTAGTATGTTATATATCATAATCCTGTTTTATAAGGGTCTAAAATGAGCTAAAATAGATTTAATTCTAAGATTCAGAATTCAGACTAATAGGTTTTAATTTAAGAAAATATCTGTCACTGTGAATAGGCAAACAAATGGATTAGATTTTTCAGTTTTATTCCTTGGGCCATAAGTGTTAATCTCTCCACAACCAACATAATATACCACTACAGATTATCAAAAGTGACTACCCAGTGCCGTGAATTATTCATTTGAAAGGTTATGCACCAGTGACGATATAAATTATTTTTTTAAATATTCATATAACGTTTTAATAAGCTTTAAAAAATGGTTCCTCCCCCAGTGTTTAAACTAAAAATAATATTTAGTATCTCAGAAGGAATTACGGATTTATTGGACGTGTTCGAAAGTCCTGCCATAAGGTATCTAAGACTTCTGGGGAAACTGATCATCTAAATGCTCTTTAAGATTTATTTGCTCAATAAATTAAAGATGATGCATGTGCATTTCTCTCAAAGGCTTCTAATTAAATTATTCCCATACATGCAAAGAGCTGTTAACTACTTAGAGTTTATGAGAAAATCTAGGAATTTTTATCTGTGCTGCAGAAGAAGCATCTCAAGGAGAAAGCCCAGGACAAGCAAGCGGGCAAAGGAAGCTCAGGGTCCGACAGCAAGAGCCAGTGCAGAATCCAACCTCAGTCCTGTGCTGCAGTCTGTCTGCACCACTCACCCCAGTGCAAATAACTATCAGAATGAGAAAGGTTGCAATAGTCCTTTTTAAGATTCTGAAAGCATGGCCAGGGTTTTTAAAACATGGTGATTCAGGGTGGAAAAAATGATAGAGGCTGCTGAAAGGAGTCTGATTTTCTGAGTACTAACCTTTAGAAATTAAATTCCTTTTAAAATATTTTCAAAAGGATAATCTAAAACTGAAGCATAAAAAGTCTCTAGACACATTTTGAAATCTTAGTCTTCAATTCTTAAATCAGGATCTTCATGCTGTCAAGTGACAGTTTTGATTTATTTTGGTTCAGAATATAAGATATGATAATAACATAAAACTCTTATATTGGAAAATAAAGTGGTTGAATCATGGAAGGTAAATTTAGAATTTCTTCATTGACTTGATGATAACACCCATCGGACAAATTTTTCTGCTCCCCAAATGCAATAATCTGAATCAGGTTAGACCTGAGTAAGTAGTCCTACACATGGACTGAATATTCTATAGCAAAACCTAGGCTGCCTCTAAGCAGCAATAGTGGAACGAGAGGGGGTCCCAGCTGAGCTTCCACTATTTAAAACAGATTTTTCTTTTGATTTTCCTGTAAATCAGAAACCAGCATTTTAACTAAATGTGTAATGGAGAAGTGCAACTCATAAAATACTTTATGTTTTATCTTGCCTCATAAAATACTACTTTTATCTTGTTTCTTCAGGTATAACACATATGTTTTTTAAATCTCTCTCTCTTCAAACAAGCAGCATTAGTTCCCTCTGGGATTCCACAGGTCAGCATTCCCGCCTTCCTACTTTTGTTTCCTCTGCTTTCCAGTGCAAAATCTCAGCCATTTCCCCTCCTCTCTGCTCCTTTCTCTGGGAGTTCATCTGCTCTCGGTTTCCAGCGCCATCTTGACACTGATGAATCGCCAATCTTCACTTGAATCTTTCATTTCCCGTACATCCCCCGCTATCTTGCTTCTTTACCCGATGCTCAAACACACAATTTTGATGTCCGACTCAGCCTCTTGAAAATTGAACTTCTTATCTTTTCTTCCAATTCTCACCTCTTTACCATTACAGTTGACAGTATCACTATCTTTCTCCATTCTTAGATTTCAAATTTCATGGCCCGCCATCACCTTGCCTGTTCCAACTGTCATCAAATCCTATCAGTACTTCTCTCCAGGATCCATGGTGCCCTTTCCAATCCTTCCATTAAAATCTTTGTTCAAGACTTACTTGCCTCAGTTACAGCAAATTCCTGTGTAAGGTCTTCTTGACCTGCTCCAATACATCTAAAATACAGCTGCTAAAATAATTAACTTCCTGGCTTGCACTGACCATGCCACATGTTACCCATTACTTTCTGTATTCTTACTTCCAACATCTGATTCTTACTTCCAACATCTTATCCTCTCTTAATTACTCTTTTCTACATTTTTGTAGCCAAAACTTTCTTGACTCTTTTTGCTGCTCCACCTCTTGAGCGTACTCATCCTGAGGCCTTCCCATCTTTGTTGTACACAGATTTAATTGCAACTTCTCCATGATAGAAATGATAGGCCACATTATTTTCTGGGGTTGAAATTAGTACAAACAAATCACCTTACAAGAATGACCAAAAAAAAAAAAAAAAAAAGCACCATCCCTCCCTCAATATATGGGGAACACTGGAGTAGCTTCTTGTAAAACAGAGATGTTGAGGTGTTCAGAAAATGTGGAAGTAAAGTCAACTTCTTCATTAATTCAATATATTCCTTATGAATAGACCACTCTTGTGATTATATGGCTGCTATGAGACTGCCAAGAGTATGGACAAATAAGCAGAATTTATAACGATCTTCATAAGTATTAGCTAAGCAGTTTCAAGATTCGTGTCTCCTTTTAAGTATCTAATTTATTTCTTTACATTTCCAGCTATTATGAAGAGAATATATATTTCTTGCTCATTCTACAAATTATTCTCTCCTCTGTTATTTTCAGTGCTTTTATAATATATTTGGTTCCTTCACGTATCTTCTAAAGCTTTCCAAGAGATGCATGTAATTTTTGCAAGGCACATTACAAACTGAATTACAATTAAGGAGCTACACCACACTATTTAAAATATATCCATGACCTTAGTGATATGCACTGCTGTATATCTTTACAAGAAAGATCAGAGTGAAATGCATCTTTCTACAACATTTAACTCCAATTCTTTTGAAATGCCAAGTTCTACCACAAGATATTTCATGTTGTTAATTTTACTTATTCTACCACTACTATATTGTGTATCTTTGTATGCCTTTTCAATTCTGTACTTTTAAATATATAAATATGTATATCAATACATTAAATATATTTAATATATTTAATATATTTATATATTAATATTTAATTAATATTTAATATTTATATAGACTTTTCAGTTTTGTCTCCTCTACCTGCTGTACGCCCATCACTCAGTCTTTGGTGTGTTTCCTACAGAACAATTCCCACTGCTCTTGTGGAAAAGTACACCTTATAATTATGCATACAGCACACTGGGATCAGACAAACTTGGCTAATTCCATCACATTACAGCAAAAATAGTGCCTCAGTTATCACAATTTATATATTACTCGCACAAGTGTACCACGCAGACTGAATAGCCTCTGCGGGCAAAATTCAAAAGAAATGCCACACCAGGAGAATGAAGTCTATTACTTAACAGGAAAAAATTAAAATGCAGGTTGACTTTTAAATATTTTAAGAAAATTTTCCCCAAAATATTTCCCCAAAATTTATTAAAAGTAAATTTGAATTTATGATCAACTATGTTAAAAACACACCCTCATTATAATCTAGTCCATTGAAGGAATTTGAACCACATGCATGAAAGCAAGCCACGTTTATAAACAGCATTTTAAAGAAGGCTTCCTGCATGAGCATGCTCAGGAGGAACTCACTCACCCTGCTAGTTCATTTGAAGTAGATTTGAAAAGTTGAGAAAATTTGTCTTCTTTTTAACAATCCATGAATAAAGTGGAGTGCAAGAACCTCACTCCAATCTCACAGGACATGGTAAACAGCAACTATCCATTTAATTCATCATATATTTCACTGCAAATCAACAGTATGTAATGCTTACTAACAATAGAAGAAGAATCCATTTTTTCTTTAGAAAAATCATGAAAAAATAAAAGTACAAAGGCAGATTTAAATCAATTAGGCAAACAGAGGCTACTTTTAAGCCATGACTTAAATCAAGACTAGAACTGATGACTTAAATTAATCCACTCCAGCCCAATGTAATATCACATTAACGTACATAGTGATGCCTATGTTCAAAGTCCTTCATAAAAAGCTGCACATTAATTTTATTTGCAGGACAGCTGCAGCCATTTTATTCCCATGAAGCAGATGGAGAAACTGAGAGAGGGATACAGTCAGCAACCACTGGCACATCTACAGTCTTGAATGAAGGTCTGTTATCACCCAGCACTACCTTCCTTGAGGAAAAAAGGTGACGGTCACCACCTGAACCACCCTGCAGACTGTCTTTTGTCTGCCCATTTGGACACTGCTTCTGAGGGGACAACTGAAGGCATGCGAAACCTGAACAAGAACTCCAGGAAACGGCTAACTTCTCTATTATATAATCACCATCTTTCAGATTATTTCTGTATACATGAACATGTGATTATTCCAGAGAGAACGATAGAGGCGACAGTCTACTACCCTCAAGGCGTTTAACAGGACCCCTACAGTCATCCCGCACCAGAATTCAGCACTGATCTCCACTGAAAGAGGCTCAGAGCCATCACCTAACCCATCACAAAGACTCAAATATGGGGAAAGGTAACGTCCAGCAATGACACAGTTGAGAACACGTGGGCCAGCAGTTTCATAACTCAACAGAAACCCCCCCGGGCATCACAGGTGTCTCTGGCTACACTTCCGACTGCTGTGATACCCTACTTGGGGCAAAAGAGCTTCTGGAAAGGAATGAGTGAGTATCATTATTGTT